>NC_136674.1:7729556-8137056 GCF_903797595.1 Erithacus rubecula
GCTGTGTGCCAGGGGAGCTGTGTGCCACGGGAGCTGTGTGCCACGGGAGCTGTGTGTCACAGGAGCTGTGTGCCATGGGAGCTGTGTGCCACGGGAGCTGTGTGCCAGGGGAGCTGTGTGCCACAGGAGCTGTGTGCCACGGGAGCTGTGTGCCAGGGGAGCTGTGTGTCACAGGAGCTGTGTGTCACAGGAGCTGTGTGCCAGGGGAGCTGTGTGCCACAGGAGCTGTGTGCCACGGGAGCTGTGTGCCACAGGAGCTGTGTGCCAGGGGAGCTGTGTGCCACAGGAGCTGTGTGTCACAGGAGCTGTGTGCCAGGGGAGCTGTGTGCCACAGGAGCTGTGTGTCACAGGAGCTGTGTGCCACGGGAGCTGTGTGCCACAGGAGCTGTGTGCCACAGGAGCTGTGTGCCAGGTGATCTGTAGAAGCCATGTGCTGCAGGAGCTGCAGGACTGTGTGGGATAGGAGCCTTGTGCTGCAGGCGCTGCATGTTTTGGGTGCTGTGTGGGAGCTTTATGCCACAGCAGCCATGTGCCATGGGAGCTGCACATTGTGGGAGCTGTGTGCTGTGGGAGTTGAACACTTTGGGAGATGTGTGTCTTGGGAGCTGTGTGGGAACTGTGTGTTGTGGCAGTAATATGCTGTGGGAGGTCTGTACCATGACAGCTGTGTGCCAGGGGAGCTGTGTGCCAGGGGAGCTGTGTGCCAGGGGAGCTGTTTGCCACAGGAGCTGTGTGTCACAGGAGCTGTGTGCCAGGGGAGCTGTGTGCCACGGGAGCTGTGTGCCACAGGAGCTGTGTGTCACAGGAGCTGTGTGCCATGGGAGCTGTGTGCCACAGGAGCTGTGTGCCACGGGAGCCCCATGCACTGGGAGCTGTGTGCCACAGGAGCTGTGTGCCATGGGAGCTGTGTGCCATGGGAGCCCCATGCACTGGGAGCTGTGTGCCACAGGAGCTGTGTGCCACAGGAGCTGTGTGCCATGGGAGCTGTGTGCCACAGGAGCTGTGTGCCATGGGAGCCCCATGCACTGGGAGCTGTGTGCCATGGGAGCTGTGTGTCACAGGAGCTGTGTGCCATGGGAGCTGTGTGCCACGGGAGCTGTGTGCCAGGGGAGCTGTGTGCCACAGGAGCTGTGTGCCAGGGGAGCTGTGTGCCAGGGGATCTGTGTGCCAGGGGAGCCCCATGCACTGGGAGCTGTGTGCCATGGGAGCTGTGTGCCATGGGAGCTGTGTGTCACAGGATCTGTGTGCCACAGGAGCTGTGTGTCACAGGAGCTGTGTGCCACAGGAGCTGTGTGCCACGGGAGCTGTGTGCCAGGGGAGCTGTGTGCCATGGGAGCTGTGTGCCACGGGAGCTGTGTGCCAGGGGAGCTGTGTGCCACAGGAGCTGTGTGCCACAGGAGCTGTGTGCCAGGGGAGCTGTGTGCCATGGGAGCTGTGTGTCACAGGAGCTGTGTGCCACAGGAGCTGTGTGCCACGGGAGCTGTGTGTCACAGGAGCTGTGTGCCACGGGAGCTGTGTGCCACAGGAGCTGTGTGCCAGGGGAGCCCCATGCACTGGGAGCTGTGTGCCATGGGCTCTTTGCTGTGCTGCAGGTTTGGGGCTGGCAGCAAGCAGCCATGGCAGAGCCCAGCAGTGCAGACGTGCTCCTGAGCACGCTGCTGCAGCCCGCCTCTCCTCCCAGCGCTCATCACCCGCAGCGTCACTGCCATCGCTCCTCCCGCCCGGCTCAGCAGTGCACTGCAGGGAACCCCCGCGCTGGGGGCAGGGAATGGCAATCCCAAATGCAAGAGGACCACCCAGCCTTCATTTGTCTTGCTTCACTCCCCGGTTTTCCCACAGTGTCTTTGCTTTGTGCTCTATGACAGGGCAGGTGACCTCTGACAGAGGGAGGAGGAGGAGGAGGAGGAGGGGGAGGAAGGAAGGTGTGTGGGAGAAAACCCAAACATGTCTTTAACAAGAAAGATGAAATCACACAACTGGAATGAACAGAAAAGAACAGAGACGCTACAAATTCCTGCAAAACAATTTAAGGATGTGCTTGGGCTGCATAAGGAAAGGGGGGAACAGGATGGATGCAGGTCTGGCATTGCACACACCACCTGCCAAGGACTCACTGGCCCTGCCCAACTCTTGCACAGGCAATATTTTTGTGCATTGTCCCCTGGTGTCCCCTGTGCTTCCCCCTCAGCAGCTCCTCTCCCACTCTCTCCTGGCCCCACATCCCTGCAGCCTCCTCCTAAGCCCTCCCCACCTCTCATGTTGGATCCTCTTGCTGTCTGTCTCCTTTAATTATGGCTCCATCTTCACACTCCAGAATTCACTCTCCTCTGCCAATTTATTCTCCAGATTCCTTCATTTGCCAGGATTTGCCTTCCCCATTCCCTCCAATGCTGGGGTCAGTTTTAGGCACCTCATAACAAGAAAGACGTTGAAGAGCTGGGGAAGAGTCTGGAGCACCAGGAGCAGCTGAGGGAGCTGGGGGGCTCAGCCTGGAGAAAAGGAGGCCCAGGGGGGACATTGCTTTCTACAGCAAACTGAAAGGAGGGTGGAGCTGGGTGAGGGTCAGGCTCTGCTCCCAGGGTACAAGGGACAGGACAAGAGGAAATGGCCTTAAGTTGTGCCAGGGGAGATTTGGGTGGGATATTGGGGGAAACCTGCTCATAAAAGGCACATCAAGCCCTGGCACAGCTGCCCTGGACAGTGACAGAGCCACTACCCCTGGACGTGGCACTTGGAGAGATGGGCTAGTGGCAGTGTGAGGGAACAGTAGGACTTAATGATCTTGGAAATCTTTTCCAGCTATACTGATTCCATGATTCTACCCCCCAGATGTCAGCAACCCCAACACAGTCACACTCCTCCTCCTCCCCTGTTTGCAGGAAGGGATGTCCTTCACTCTGCAGGGAGGTATTTCTATCTTTTAGAGAATAGGATTTATATTCTCTGGGGGAATCCCTGGGGATATCTTGCACTGGGGTATCTTCCAACCATGTTTGGCTGTACCCAGGGTACTCTATACACCCCACTCACAGTAGATCCTGGTTCTCACCATGCCCCTAGAGAGAGACGCTTTCCCCAACAACCACCTTCTTCCAAGTTATACTTTCCCACATTTGCAGTGCCCCAAAGCAAGATGTGCAGGGAAGGAAAAGCACAAAGCAGAGTGTCTCTGGTTTTATGGCAGGATACAGTAGCCAGGCACATGTGGGTATATCTCACCCATGCTTGCAAGCTGGACACAGGGACCAGATGATTAAAGATTTGGGGTGGGATAGGAACAAAATGATGTATGAGTCCCATTGTGGGGGTGAATCCTGGGGCAGGTTCCATTTCATTAAAAGCTTACAGTGTGAAGGAAAACCCACCCTCCAGCCTGCAGGGGTGGCACAGGAGAGCTGTGTTGGCTTCACACATCTGATCAAAAGGAACACTTGATTAATTACAAATCCAGGCTAAAGTCAATTACAGACATACTGGAGAAGGACAAGTCCCAGCTGGTTCCTAGGGATAACAATAATCTAACAAACACAATTCCAGAACCTTGTATCTGCTCCTACACTGGGCTCAGGAGGTTCCAAGGAAGGCTGCAGATGATGGCAGGATGTGTGGGGATCAAAGACATTTTTTCCTTGCTAAAGAGCAAATCTGAGTCTCCCCAAGCTCAATGCAGCATGCTGAGGACAGGCAGTGCAGGCAGATGGGTCTGTAACCCCAGCCCCTAACACAACACTGACCCTGAGCCCCCACAGTGCTTCCACAATGATCAGACAAGGATGTACTGTGAGAAAATCAAATGCAGCAGTGGATGGAAAGCAGGATTTAGCTCAAGGGAGGTCTAGAAATTCTGCCTGATTGCTGCACATGGGTGCTGCCCACACACACACAGCACCTAACACCACCCAGTGTGTCAGCACATCTGGTTAATCCAATTTTCCAGAAGCTGGTAATCCCTAATGCTTAGCTTGCCAGCTTCTTGAAATCTGTGCTTACAGAATCTCCTCCTGGGTTGAGGGAAGCTCAGGATTCCCATTCCAGGCTCAGGGATGTCACAGCTCTGCCAGCCTGGAACTGGGGCAGGAACTGTTGCAGGTACCACACCAGGGTGCAGGGGTCAGGAGTGACAGGTTTCCACCCCAGGAACCAGTAACAGTCTCTGAACATCTGAGAACCATACACTGACCATCAATGGACATGGTCCACTGGCTGGTGAAGGTCTGTGTTCCCAAGCAGCCACCTCTGACCCAAAGCCCATATTCTCTAAATCTGCACTTGGGTTGTCAGCAATCTCCACTGACTGAGCTCTCATCCCTTCCAAGGAGGACACATCACTTGAGCCTTTGGCATGGCAGGATTTCAGTCCTTCCTGCTTTTGACCTCCCACAGCCTCCAGGGGTGGAGCAGAGGTGTGTGCCAACACCAACCAGCCTGTGGATGTGTAAGGAATGGGACTTTCAAAGGTGATCAGCCCAACCCCTGCCAAGGACAGGGACACCTTCTGCCAGATTAGGCTGCTCTGAGCCCCATCCAGCCTGGCCTGGGGCACTTCCAGAGATGGGGCAGCCCCAGCTCCTCTGGGCACCCTGTGCCAGAGCCTCACCTCCCTCACAGCTAAGAATTTCTTCTTAATACCTAATCTAAATCTCCCCTCTTTTAGATTATAACTGTTCTCCCTTGCTCTGTCACTATTTACATGTAAAAAGTCACTCTCCCTCTATTTTGTAAGTCCCCTTTAGGCTGGAAAGGGGCTCTAGGCTCTCCCCAGAGCCTTCTCATCTCCAGGCTGAACACCCCCAGCTCTCTCAGCCTGTCTCCAGCCCTTTGACTCCTCCACATTTCCCTGTGGACAGGTCAGAGAGCACCCCTGAGCACCAGGAACTGAGCCTGCAAGAACAGCTCAGGGCAAAGTTAATGACTAGTTTTTTCACTATGGGCTGCTGGAAAAGAGCTTCTCTAGTGAGAAGCTCTCTAGTGAGAGCAGAAGCTCAGAGTTTCTCTAGTGAGAGAGCAGAAGCTCCCCAGGGCCTCAGTGACGTGTCCAGCACCCTGCTCAGACCTGGTACATGCTGGAAATGGAGCTACAATGGCAAACACTGAAAAGTCCTTTTATCAGCACTTTTTTCATGTAAAACTGAACAACAGGGAAAACAAAAAAGATCAAGATTGAGGGTCTAAATATCACTTAATTTTCTTTTCAATTAAGAGCAAATTTTACACATCCTTCCCTAGCAAAATCTTGAGAGCAGCTCCATTTGATGTGGCTCCACCACTGCAGAAATGGAACAGCAGGAACTAAGCAGGATCTTCTTAAAATTCAGAAGAAAATAAGGTGGGTGATGTTCTGCCTACATTCTCCAACTTGCTTTCCCACGAGGCTGCTTTCCTGTAGCACCAGAAGCTATTAAAAGCCCTTGCAGTAGTCTCAAGAGCACAGAATTATCTTCCAGATTGGGAGCTCCAGATTCCTTTTGGTCATGGTGAGAGATATAATCCACACATGGTGCCATTACCCACTCTAAGAACTGTCTCTGCAAGAAACCAGATGGATGCCAAGAATAAGGCACTTCTTATAGCTGAGGCATTTTTAAGAGATGTTAACATGCCTTGCATAAACGTGTCCTACTTTCTGACTTGGGTTGAACATACATGAGTCACTCAGCTGCATCCTCCTGAAAGCCCACACCTGTACAGAAAAATCCCACCTCCTCTCTCACACACCCAACCTGATCAGGAAGTGATGACAAAGACATGAACATGCTGGTTTTATCACCATAATTATAAACTCTCAAGCCCTCAAGGGAAAAAAATGTAACTCCACTGCCCAACATGCTGCAGAGTCACCTTCCACCATCACCACAGGAGGATTTGTTACAGGTGACTGAGCTCAGCACAGACCTGGTCCTAAAAACAAGGTATCAGCACAAGGCTTGGATTGCCTTTCATCACAAAACAGTGACAAGAAGTGCCACAGTGACTTTGTGCTCCTTCAATGTTCCCTGCCACACAAGGTGTGTGGGGACAATGGGGACATTGGGGACAGTGTTCTCCACCACACAAAGACGAGGCTTTGCTGCCTTCAGAGAGCAGATGGAGCACCTGACTGGCTCTGCTGTTCCTCCCACAGAAACAGGAGCCTTTCAAGCCTTGACATTGCCACCTCTCCTCAAAACCTTCTCACTATGCTAAAAAGGACAAGAAGCGAAAGGGCTGCTGGAGGTCACACCAGCCATGGTTTCTCACTGGTGGCTTTGGCCAACAGAGAACTTTGAACTTCAGCCTTGTTTCTTCAACAAAAAGCTTCAAAGAGAAAACCTGTCAGTCTGAGAACAGCAGTGCCCTGCAGCTGAGAGGAGCAGGCAGCATCACAGCTTGTTCAACAAGCCAAAGGCAAAGGGAGAACAGAAAAACCCTTCCAGCCATTCTGCCCCTGCTCTGCTTTCAACCCAGAAACTTTTCAGCAGAAACCTGTGGAGTTCTATCCACTGACTAACTGAAGTAACCACAGATACAAACTGCACTGTCTTCTCATCTCTGCTTTTTTGCTCTAGATAAATACTAATGCACCTATACTGCCTCACCTACCCTCAGAGCCCCAGAGACCCTTCGGGGTCAGCTCCTTCTTGAAGCCAGGGGCTCTTTACCTGAGGTTAAGGTTCTCCTTCTCCTGAGCCTTTGTATGACCAATCTTTTAAGGCAACCCTTAATTTAAGAGACTAAAGATCAATAATTGTTTGACTGGAAACAGTGAACTGGAACTCTTTGACACAACCTGTCCAGCTGTAATACCCAACTGATTATTGGAAGTTTTGAAATATTGATGCAACTCAAAAACTTTTCACATTGCAATAAAAAGTCAAACAGTATTGAAACCATCACCCACAGGCACAGAAGGAGGGATGGTTTCATGTCATGGCACTAGAGAAAGGCTGGAAATGACACAGACTCACTCTGTGGTATGTGGACATGTCAGGATTTGGTTATTTTCCATCATAACTTTTCCCTGAAGCTGCTCCCTTCATGGCTGAAAGGGCAGAGGAAATGGTTTCAAATCTGGTATCAGGTCAGATGGGGCTTGGAACAACCTGGGACAGTGGAAGGTGTCCCTGTCCACAGAAGGGGTGGAACAAGATGAGCTTTTAAGGTCCCTTCCAGTCAAACCACTCTGAATCCATGACTCCATTAATCTGTGAAATGCCCTTGATGCTGTTTTAGGATGTTTGTGCCATTTCCCATAACTCAAAGGCTTCTCTTTTTGGCTTCCTGTAGCTGTCACCTCCATAGTCCCAGCCTGAACTTGGTGGAAGCCTTTTCTTCTCAGGTCTGGTGAAAAGTGGTGGGTAGCACAGAATCATAATATCACAGAGTGGTTTGGGTGGCAAGGGACCTTAAAAGCTCATCTTGTTCCACCCCTGCCATGGGCAGGGACACCTCCCACTGTCCCAGGCTGCTCCAAGCCCTGCCCAGCCTGGCCTGGGACACCTCCAGGGATGGGCAGCCACAGCTGCTCTGGGCACCCTGGGCCAGGGCACACCCCTCACAGGGAAGAATTTCTCTCCAATATCCAAAGTGCTGCTACCTAAGGGCTACTGCCAGTCCTGACCACCCCTGGCAGTTACCTGAAGGATGATGGATCACTCCCTTATTAAAAGTGCACAGGGAAGTGGTTCATAGAGACTGGTAATAAAGAATATCTGCACAAGATGGTCCTCAGCTGCACACACAGCAGTATTTACAGATCAGAAGCCAAGTCCTGACCTGCTGCATGCTATACCCCTTGATTAATTATTTACCTCAGAGCTAATTAATCATCCATTAACTCTTGGTGAGCTCTTCTACCAGTAGGGCACATTCATGGAGTAACTCAATAAATGCTTGCACCACTTAGAGCTTCACAAGAATAAAAAGAAAAATCTTCCATGAGAGAGCCCCAGACACCTGACAGGCCATGTCCCAGTTGCATTTCACCTTTACTGGACAATTCTTGGGCCTTGCCATGATCCTGTTATCCATGCCATGATGCTCAGTGCTTCTCCAGACAGCACTTTCTTTCAGTTGCATCCAAAGCATTTATTTGCATTTTTGCTAATAAACTGATAACTTGATTAGGAAAATACAGTTCTGCTCCACCTCTGTGGGGCCTAGAAACTCATTAACAATGCTGAAAGATAAGATGCTTAAACGTATTAAGCAGGCTCTGCTGGCATTAAAAACAAGTTCAAGATTTGCTGCCTGCTCTCAAAAACATTCCTCTCCAACAGACCCCAGAGACTGAGGCAGGATCAGTGGAAAGGGCTCCAGAGACACAGGAGGAGATGTCACCACAAGAGAAGTGACAGGGCCATTAACAAGCTGCACTCTCCTTTGAGAGTGTTTGGCCAGCCAGAGCCTTTGAAGCCATCATGCCCAAAACCTCAGTAATTCATCCCATTTCCCCAACCACAGAATCACAGAATCAGTTAGGCTGGAAAAGACCTCTAAGATGATGAAGTCCAACATTCCCCCACTGCCAAGGCCATGACTACTAACCCATGTCCCCAAGTGCCCCATCCACACATCTATTAAATCCATGCACAAATGGGGACTCCACCACTGCCCTGCACAGCCTGGGCCAAGGCTGGACAGCCCTTTCCATGATGAAATTTTCCTCAATAGCCAATCTAAACATCCCCTAGTGCAACTTGAGGCTGTTTCCTCTAGTCCTGTCCCTTGTTCTGGGAGCAGAGCCCAACTCCCTCCTGGCTCTGTTTCTGTCAGGAGCTGTGGGGAGTGAGAAGGTCCCTCCTGAGCCATGGCCTGTCACTGTCACTAACACAGTGCAGGTGTTGCCACTGAAGTGACAGACTAACTTCTTTGTCCCTATCAGCCAGCAGCTGTAAACATCTCTCATTCAGGCTGCTGAGTATCAGCCCAAACCCATCTCTCATGTCTCAGCCACAAGCCAGGATTTACAGGAACACCTCCCCAGCCCACGTGTCCTCATGGCACCGTCTCCAGAGGAGACTGGTCCAAACACAGCACATCATCACCAACTGGAGAGGAACTGGAGCGTGTTAACAACATGACATGTCCCTGCCAGGGCAGCCCAGCACTCCACTGATGCAGGAATTGCATCCCTGAGCCACGTTAGGTAGAAGGTCTCAGCTGTGAGAAAAATCATTCAGCATCACCACATCCCATGAGCCACCCCCATGCCCAGGCCAGGATATCCCTTTTGGGGCAGCCTCAGCAGGCTGAGTGCCCCAGCTGAGCCATGGGGTATCCAGGGTGTGGGCAGCCCTGGGGTACAGGCTCACAGCTCCATCCCACCCTGCACATCCAGAGCTGTGCAGCATCTGCAACACGCTCTGGTAGGAACACACAGATTGCAGGCAGGGGACCCCAGCACTGATAACTCAGCAGCAAAGTGCCAGGGAAGAAGCCAAGTGAAATACCAGGGGGATTTTTTTCCTCCAACTGAATGATTTCCAGCTCAGAAGCAGCAGCATCCCAACATTGGAATGGCAGCACTTTTCCATGATATTGTACTATCCAGCTGCTTCCATATCTTATTATTTACACCTGCCTGTTGGATTCACTTGGAAATACCTCAGGGCCCTTTCCCACAGCTCTGCTCTAGTTGAAGGATCAAAATCCAGGACTAGTACCCACAGAATCACCACCCAAGGAGGGGAGGCTGCTGGTTGGTGCTGTGGTAGGCAGCCCAGTGGCAGTGGCCACACACAACTGTGGGTCCCAGGACAGCAGGGATTCAGGAGCCACAGCCCAACTGTGCAGACAGCAGTTCTGTCCTGGGACTGGATATCTGACAGGTGAAATCTTCCCCTGGAGAACTGGGAAGCACTCTGCTCCTGATGGGAATAGCTCCTCTCCTGTGCTCCCCACTGCCTGCTGGAAGCTTGGCTATGACCTTGGAGGTTCAAACCAGTACAGAAATGAGACAGACACTGGAGGATGCAAAACAGCTTCCAGCATGGCTGCTGAATCACAGCTGCACTGAACTCTGGAGGCACTGGGGAGGAGCTCTTGCCAGAGGGAAGGCTGGGGAACTGGAATAGCACAGAGAAGGGTTTGAAGAATAGACTATGGATGGATAGGGAATTAGTGGGGTGGTTGTGTCCAAACCGGTGCAGTGGATGGATGGATGGATGGATGGATGGATGGATGGATGGATGGATGGATGGATGGATGGATGGATGGATGGATGGATGGATGGATGAAGAGCAGCTCTGTGGAGAAGGACTTCCCAGCTGAAGTCCCATTTGCCAGAAGAGATTTGGGACATCAGTGACCTCTGTGCAGTCCTTCAGTTCCCAAAGGCTGACATTTATTCTTGGAAACAGAGCTCAGAGTTTCACATTGCGACTTATTGATTCAAGCTGTGGAAAACAAGAACAAAGACATCAGATGCTGACTCAACCCTTTCCTAATTTTCTAGAATTCTTTTCAACTCTGGCCAATAAAATACTTTGCAGCAGGTAAGACAGAACAGGCAAAGATGCAGAAGGGATGGAAGAAGGAATAGAGGACATTCTGTATTCTCTGAAAGAGGAGAAATTAAAATTACGTATTAGGAAGAAATTCTTCCTGGTGAGGGTGCTGAGGCCCTGGCACAGGTTGCCCAGAGCAGCTGTGGCTGCCTCATCCCTGGAAACATTCAAGGCCAGCCTGGATAGGGCGTGGAGCAAGCTGGTCTAGTGGAATTTGTCCCTGCCCATGGCAGGGGATGGAACAAGATTAGCCCTTAAGTCCCTTCCAACCCAAACCATTCTGTGAATCCATGATTTCATGAACTTCCAAGCCCAGTACTATGGGAGCTGCTGGCACTTGCAGCAGGGCAGCTACAGGGATGGTCTCTGTGAGAAGACCTTCATCAGCAGCTGCCCCTTTGCAGGGCACAGCCAGTGCCAAACAGCTGCAAAACAGACACTGCTGGCCAAAGCTGAGGCCATCAGTGACAGTGGTTCAGGTAAAGGTTACAAAACAATGTCCAACAGCAGGAGTGAGTGAGCAATGAGAACATGTGAGAGCAAAAGCCCTGCAGCCCCTGAGGCCAGTGCAGAAGGAGGGGCTGGAGCTGCTCCAGGCACCAGGGCAGAGCTTTGCCCTGCAGCCCCTGCTGAAATCCATGGTGAGGCAGGATGATCTCCTGCAGATATGGAGTTCACCACACCAAGCATGTGAACGTGTCCACAAGGAAGCTGTGACTTCACAGAAAGCCTAGGCTGGAGAGGCTCTCTCTTGTCTGTAGGCTGAAGCTGTGGCCCTAACACTCAGAACCATTGCCCACTCATTCCCAGCCCTTGTCATTCAAGACCTTTTTAATACCCACACAAGCTGCTATTCACCCCAAACTCTGAGCAAACAGCCTCAGCCTCACCAGGATCTGAGACAAGCTAGAGAGAGTTCACATTCATGGTGGGGAAGACACTGGTCTGGGCTGTGGAACATGCATGAAGCCAAATCCTAAGTCCTCCCACTCCCTCAGTCCCTTTGCCAGCAGCTCAAGCTGGGCAGAGGGGATGGGACAACCCAGGAGCCAGCAAAGGAGACTGACAAGGGGAAACAAAAATAAAATAAAACCCAAGTCGTGATTCAACTTTTGAACAGCTCATGACACCAAACACTGCCCAGCTCAGGAAATGGGAGGCCCAAGAACACTCAAGAATGTCCCACAGATGTCCAGGCCATGTGCTTGTGTGTGGGTGGCCAGGTTGGTGAGCACCAGTGTGCCAGCTCTGCCAGTGGGATTCCAAGCCCTTGGATGGCAGGCAAGCAGCTCTGGGCAGGCAGCAAGGATCAGCCTGCAGGGTTTGGGCTGGCAGCTGCCAGAGCAGCAACCTCTCTGAATCAGCAGCTCCCAGGCACTTCCAGGAGGCACAGCCCTTCCAACCAGCTCTCTGCAGGGCTTCCAGGAACAGCAAACGGGCAGCAGTGCCCCCATGGTGATTAATCATCTCCTGGGATGCAGGGAATCGTTATTTCCCACTCCCTGCAGCGTGTGCTGCACCCACACACACAGAGCCTGGCAGCTGGGGCACCCTGATCAGCCACGGGGGCAGCAGCAGGGCAGTGGGCACAGACCTGCAGAGAGTGGGCTGGAGCCTCATGCAGAATGTAGGTGTGCTGTGAGGCTATAAAACACAGGGATTTTGGGGGCAGTTCAAGGGGAAGCTGGAGATATTTGCTGTCTGAATGTTTTCTCCTGAAACAAGCACTGCAAAGATTTAGGACGACAGTCAAACACTTGGTTACTGCAGTGATTCTGTCAAACATACAGCAGAACTGTGTGAACTGTCTCTAAGAAGGAACAGGATTATCATGGAATCTCTTAGGTTGGAGCAGCTCTCCAAGATCATTGAGCTCAACTGTTAACCCAGCACTGCTCCCACTAAACACATTCCCAAATGCCACACCCACAAATCTGGTAAATCCCTCCAGGGGTGGTGACTCCACCATTGCCCTTCACAGCCTATTCCACTGTCTGACCACAATTTCTGTGAATACATTTCCTCTGATCTTGCTACATCCTTTCAGCGAGCTGTAGAGAGCAAGAAGGTCCCTCTGAGTCTCTTTTCTGCAGGCTGAGTGCTGTTTTCAGAACACTGGATACAGAACCACGTGCTGCACAGCACCACAGCCATGCCATGGGCAGCACCACTGGACTGGACATCCTATTGCAGGAGTCTTTGTTTTGTCACTGCTTAGGAAAAAGGCCCCATGTATCTCAGAACACTCCAGAAGCTCTGTCAGTCTGGCCTGAACTCCAAGCAGCTGTAGCCCCATTCCTGAAGGAACTCAGCTTTGCAGAGGGGTGGGGAGGGCAGTGGAGAGCACAGCAGGGCAGGTATGTACACTGCCAGGTTTGGCCCAGGAGTGTTTTGGAGCTGCTTGCATCACCATCCAACCTGTTCTCCAGCAGGCTGTCCAGTCTCCCACTGGGTATCCTGGCTGTCCACCCCTCAATTCCTCTTCCAGTTTCTCCTCCATGTCTGATCAACTGATGTTGGCAAACCATGGCAGCCAAACTGAGCACAGCATCTGCAGCTTTCACACCAGAGGACCCCACACCAATCCAGGGAACCCTCATATCTGATGGATGCAGCCCAGACATGACACAGCCCCAGGGGTAAGAGGAGCCATTTCTGGCAGCTCCAGCCCTGCCCAACATGAGGTCTCCCTGCTGCAGCCATGGTCTCCCCTCCCTGGCACACAGCACCCACCTTACCAGCCCAGTCAGAGGTGCTGCACCCACCCAGCAATGTCCCACCCTCCACCAGACCCAATCCACCTGTGCTGCTCTGTGCCTCTCTATACCCACTGTGAGAGCTCCCAGGCTCCTTCAGAACTCAGATTTCCTGCTCTGGCTGCCTCAGACTGCTTGCCTGAACTCTCCATTTTTAATTGACTTCCTCTCCTCCCTCTGAAAGCACAGCCACACACAGCTCCTTGCCACATGCAGCACAGCCACATATCTCCCTGCTGCATGTCACTACAGTCACCCAGGGACACACACAGCCACTGCCTTCCCAGATCCAAATGGATTTTCACCAATAATTCCTCTTCAAGCTATTCCCAGCAGCTTTCCACTCATTATCCCTGACTTCTTCCCCTCTCAGTAATTTAGCTGTAGCTTTATAGAGTCGGTTCTTGGAATGTGCCCATAGCAGGAGCTCCTGGTGTGCCCACAGTGGGATCTCTGAGGTCCCAGAGATCCCAGGACTTCTGGCCACCCTCCTCCTCCTGCCTGTGCTGCTGCCCAGCTCTACTGACCAGGTTCTGCTGCTCCTGCTCTCAGCATGCCTAGAAAGCACCAGTCTCCCACACGTCAGAATAATCTCAGGAAAGAGTAAAGGGATTTAAGGTTTGCTCAGCTCAGCCCTCTTAAACCCATTTCTGCAGATAAGGGATTATCCCCAGTGTCAGCACCAAGACAATGATGATTCAGCAAGAGAAGGCAGAGCTCCAGCTGCAAAAGAAATGCTGCTGGGGCTGCAGAGAGGGGCTGCTGCAGAGCCCCCTCCCCACCTTGGGGTCCCTGCCCCTCTCTGCCTGCACAGGCAGCACCCCAGGAAGCCACATGCTGGGTGACATGGCCATCCAGAGGAGCTGTGGCTGTCAGGGGTGTCAGTGCTGTGCAGCCATGGTGACACAGCTGGGCAGGGAAGGGCTGGTCTCCTCACCTCGTGGATGCTGCCACTTCTGATCCTGCTGTTTCCTTCTCCCAGCACTTTCCAGAGCAGCCCCACATTTCTGTTCTTCACCCTCTGGTCTTCACACCCCCTTAACCACCTGCCCCCACCCTGACAATGCCAAACCTGAGAGCCAAAAGCAGGAGGAATCCCAGCCATGCTCAGGCCATGATAAGGACTGGAGGGATGGGGAGGGGATGGGAGGGATCCTGGCTGCTGGAAGAAGATGAGAGAAACTCAACCACAAGCCAGTGTCTGTGACACCCCAGGGTTGTACCACTGATGCCACCAATGCCAGCCAGCACCCCACCTGCTGGGGACAACACCACAGCCCAGCTCACTGCCCACCAGAGCAGGGCTCCTGGCTGCCACAGAGGGGGCTCTGGCTCTTCTTCTCCCCTTGATGTTCAGGGCCCAACTGGGAACCTCTCCAAATCCTGCAGGAAGAGGCAGTGAGAGCCTGAGGACACCACATGCCACAGGTAGCCCCCCAGCCACTGCATCCAGTGATGGCTGGGAGAGCCCTGGACTGGAGCTGAGCTCTGGCAGTGCAGACAGCAAGGGCACAGCTGCCATGTCCCCTCATGTTTTGGCTCCTTTCCCTCCTTCCTCCCTCTTTCTAGCCTCCCTGGCTTCAGGAGAGGGCAAGCAGACTCGCCGTGCAGCCAGCTCAGCTCACCCACCCCTTACATGGATCCCAGCCAGGGCAGCAGGACCAGCCAAGGCTGGAAACCCCAGCAGGAGTGGGACCAAATTCACACACCCAAGCTGAACCAGCAAGAGAGACAAGGGTGCCACAGGCAGCACAGCTCAGGGCAGTGATGCCTTGTGTCCCCTCACCTCCAGAGCTCCTTGCCTCCCACTCTATCCCAAGTCACCCAGCACACAGAACAACAGGGACTGAGGTGCTGTCCTGGGTGACAGTGCTGCCAGCCACACAAAGCCAGGGAGCCACAGGTCCCTCCTGCACTGAGATGGCAGCAGCAGCACCTCTGGCAGTCAGGATGGGCTCCTGCTCCACAGTCACCTCCTCACTGCCCATCACACAACAGGCTCTGGGGTGCAACAGGGAGTGCAACCCAAAGGATATAAAGTTTTCCAGCAGCAGCAATAACATAAGTTCCAGGAATGCCACTAATCCTTTGGGCTAAATTAAGCCCAAAATAATTACAGAGCAGTTGATTTTCTCTTTTTTCACATTGCCATGAATCAGACTCCAGTAAATTGATATTTACTCTGCACTTAGTGTGGTGATCACCCAGTGCTGCTCAGGGTGATGGAGCAGGCAATGGATGCTGGTGATCATGGAGCTGGGGTATGCAGGAGAACTGCATGGGAGAAGGGAATATCACCTGGGATAATACATTAAGGGGAGACAAAAGAAAAAAAGGTACAGGGGCACAGGAAGAGAGGAAAGAGATGTCCCAGGTACCCTCACTCCAGTGTTGGGAAGCTGCTGCTTCCATGACCTGAGCATCCCAGCACCCATGGCCTGACCATCCCTAATCTCACAGCCCTGGCAGCCATGGCCTGACCATCCCTGAACTCACAGCCCTGGCACCCATGGCCTGACCATCCCTAATCTCACACCCCTGGCACCCATGGTCTGGGCATACCCATGACCACGCTCACCCCTGCTCTGCCTGCACCCCATGGCACCCACTGGACCAGTGCCAGGAGGAACTGGACTGGTTTAGAGCTGAAGGGTGGCATTTTGCCACTTGTTCCCAGAGACCATGGGGAGAGCTGGTCATCCCCTGGACATCTGTGTCCAAGAGCTGACACAGAGCTGAGTCCTTGCTCACACACAGAGGAGCTGCCATGACCTGCCAGCCCTTGCTCTGTCCATGTCCTTCAAACACACACTGCCTGTGGCTACCCAGGGCAAACCCCAGCCCATCCCACACAGACAGACCCCAACTTCCATAGAGAAAGTGAAGGGCAACCCAGTCTGAAAAGCTCAAGGACCAGCAGTTAGGTCTAAAGTCCTGGAGACCTGATACCCTGGGGTACCCCATCACTTTAAAACCAGAGCTGGGGCAGGTGCTGGGGCCTGGGAAGGCTGGGACTGTGCAAAGCCTACACAGAATAACTGAGCTACTGTGGTGACCTGCCAGGATGGAGCCAGAAGGGCAAACAGCTCTTTAAGCAAAATATATTTGTTCCTGGGCTGACGTTGGTATGTAAATCGATCAGAAACAGACTCAGGCTGGAAATGAGAAGACCACTGCAGGGTATGTCCTCAGTGGCCCTTCAACAAGGATTACTGGCAGGAGAAACAGAACTTCTCCAAGATGGAGCTGGAGCAGTCTGTGCAAGGCTGACAAAAGTATCTGTGTGACACAGGGACAGAACAAAGCTACCTGAGGCAACCCAAGCACAGTGTGGCATTGCCATAAGGGCCATGGGGAGCAGTAGCACCATGCTGCTAGGGATGGCCAGGCAAACTGATGCATTTGAGATAGTTTGGGAGATCCTGGACCCCCCCATCCCTGTACCAACCCCTCCAGTCTCTACAACATACACCAGGTTTGGTACAAGGGGCAGCCACAGCTGCACCAACCATGGGTGAAAAGACAGGCTGAGAAGCAGAGTCAGGATGCTGAGAGCCACAGGAGCATATGACAGCTGTTCTCACTGTCCCCATGAATGCCTGCCCTTCCCACCCTGCTGAGGCCCATGAGATGCACCAGCTGCACTGGTGTGTCCTCCAGCCTCAGTCCCACTCCAGGAGCTGCAGGAAACAACCACAATCATCAGCTTCCCTGGGCCACTTATGATTTTATATCCATCAAAGCCACTCCACACCCTGACATCCAAACTAGGCCAAGGACAAAGCCCTGCACCTGGGTCAGGACAATCCCCAGTGCCAGCACAGACTGGGGGAAGGCTGGAGAGATGAAAGGGTGGATGGAGAAAACCCTGCAGAGAAGCACTGGAGAATTCTGGTGGGTGACAAATGGGACTTGACCCTGCCATGGGCACTGGCAGCACTGAAAGCCAAATGTCTCCTGGGCTCATCCTCAGCAGTGTGGGCAGCAGGGGAGGGAGGGGATATTCCCACTCTGCTTCACTCTCCTGGAGCTGCCCCCAGCTCTGGGGTCCCAGCACAGGACAGTGGTGTTGAACTGAGGGTGAAGTCAGGCTGGACATGGGGAAAAAATATCAGACCATGAGGGGCTGGCACAGGCTGCCCAGAGAAGCTGTGGCTGCCCCGTCCAACCTGGAAATGTTTAAGGCCAAACTGGACCAGGCTTGGAGCAATCTGGGATAGTGGAAGGTGTCCCTGTCCATGGCAGGGGGTTGGAATGAGAAGAGCTTTAAGGTCCTTTCCAGTCCAAGCCACTCTGTGAATGCATCCCTACTTCAGGGCAGAGTGCCTGGGCAGGGGCAGCTCCCAGCTCATTCAGGCTGCAGATGAAGGGTGAGAGCAGAAGATGAACAGGGGGTATATGCAGCTTTTGCTTTCTGTGTCCAGGACATGCCCAGACACCTTTTCCCAGATCCCCTGCTCTGCTGGGGCTACACTTGCTTCACCTTCAAAGTCTGACAAAGTCTGGGCTGTCTCTGATTTCCCATATGAGGGAAGCTGGGAGAGGGAAGGAGCAAAGAGAAGACAGGAGAACAAAGTCACCCTCACCTGTCCTCTCCAGTGCTCCTCCCAAAGGAGCATCACAGCCCTGAGCCTGTAGACTCCAACACAGCACTACTGCAACTCCTGGTCTTCAAGAAAACCTCCTCCCTGCCCTGGTAGGACCAGGCACCAGGGCAAAGTAGCCCCAGAAAACAACTGCATGGTGGTAAGTGGAGCTGAGAGGGCACAGAAAGCCATGTCTGAGGGGGCAGCTCCAGCAGGAACCAGCCCCAGCCTTGTTCCTCCAGCAGCACCAGAGCAGCACTGGGCTCCCCACTGGGACACACTCCCAAAGGACCTGCTGAGAGGTGAGACTGTGCTTACAGGAGAGCACAGAGACAGCTCAGAGGGGTCCAGCCAGCACCTCAGCACCCAGACAGCTCCAAACTCTTTCTTTTTACACAGGCCAGTGCCACCTCAACAGCATCAGACAGAAGTGAGCAGATACAGCTTGTCTTCTTGCCAACTGATACATTCTCCACCAGAAAACGGTCTGCTAGGAATAACAGGGGCCACTCACCAAGGAACTCCCTGCAGCCAGAAAGACTGAACAAAGTCACCTGTGCCCTGGTGTCAAACACCACCACCCTGAGTCTGCACAGCTAAAATGATGAAGTCAAGCACCCATGGAAGGGAACCTCTCCTTCTGTCCTGGTGCAGCTGCCATGGACCTGCGTCCAGGTCTGAAATATTCACTGGGTCTCCCAAAGCCTGCAGAGATGGGCTGAGCTGACAGGCTGAGAGACACAACTTGGGATCTGAAGATTTCTGTTCCCAGAGGCAATTCATGGAGCAAACAGCCTTGGTTACATAATGCAGTGCTGGAGAGCATGTGGTGCTGTGGAGCACGGCCACTGGAGGGATGCAATGCTCAGAGAGGAGGAATGGCAGAGAAGCCCTTCCTGACCACTCCAGGAAAACAACAAATCTGATCCCAACCCTGGCTGGCTGGAATGCCACCCAAAGCCACCTCCTCTGGGATGTGGCCTGGACCAAGGAGGAGCAGCTGATTCCAGTGCCAGCAGCAACAACAGTCACAACACTCACTGGGAAGGATTTTAGGAATGGATTTACCAGGAGCTGTGACTCAAATCTGGAGCAGCACAGCAATGGCCCCAACCCAAGCAGGAACAGAGCCCCTCAGCTTTTCAAGCCCACCCCAGTCCCACCATGACACTGCCCAGCTGGGTGGGGAGACCCCCCAGTGCCCCTGCAGCCAGAGCCAAACCTGCCAGGGCTGCATGCTGTCACCTCACTGGCTCAGTGCAAAGCCAGCCAGCTGCCCACCCACTGGGCTCCAAAATAAGCCCAGGCAGCAGTGGCAAGCCAGATCCAAAAACAGTCTGTGCAGCCAGAAGAGGGATCAGCAGGAAGGGAGGGATGAGCCCTTCCATGAGACACGGATCCTGCGCCTCTACACACTAGGCAGGTGGGTAAATCCAGTCTCACACAGACACTGGACCTCCCTTTCTCCTGCAAACAAAGAACACCAAGTGCTTGATTCTGCCTAAACACAGCCACTCAAAAAGCAGATTCCAGTGGGACTGTGCCCATGGGGTCCCTCTCTTCTATTACTGACCCAGCTATTCACCAGCAGCCACTCCTCTCCATCCATCCCTCCACTCAGAGTTCCAACAGCAATGCCAACCACTGCCCATATATTTCCCAGCCTAAAGCCCCACTCCAAAGTCCTGCAGCTCCAGGAGGGACTTGCTGGTGGTGGTTAAGGAGTTTGTATCTCTGACAGAGAAGCTACACCCACACCAAACCAAGCTGCACAGCACATGTGCCTGCAGACAAGGATGAGAAGTCTGTGACATTCTCTTGTTTCCTGGAGGAACATTTCCCATCATCTTGCAGTGAAGGTTCCACATGATGCTGAAGTACTTGGAGATCACTAAGAAATAAGCAAGGTGCTGTTCCAGAGGGGACAAGCAGCTTCCCAAATCCCTGCAGAGAACAGCATCTTGCCCTGATGGCCATACCAGGTGTCACTCCCTGCCATGTGAGCACATCCCAAAATCAGCCTCTCACAACCTACATTTTAGTATGCCTTGGCTCCATCCCCATGCCTCATGGGAACTTCTTTCTGAATTTCCAAATTAATCTTAATAAATTCACAGCCCTGGGTTACAAATAGCCTCTGCATTAATGAGCAGGTTCTCTGTGGCTTCAGAAACACAGGAGGGTGGGGGTGAGGCCACCAGCACAGACAGCCACAGGCAGAGCAGCTCCAGAGGGGGCCACCAAAATGGTCAAAGGGCTGGGACAAGGGGCAGTGGGGTCACACTGGACATGGGGAAGAAATGTCAGACAATGAGGGTGGTGAGGGGCTGACAAAGCCCAGAGAAGTTGTGGCTGCCCAGAAGTGTTCAAGGGCACATTGGACAGGGCTTGGAGCAGGTGGTCTGCTGCTGTAGATTTAAGGTGTCCCCCCTCCAAGGGTGTGGAACTGGATGATCTTTAAAGGTCCCTTCCACCCCAAAGCACTCTGTGATTGAGTCTGTCCACCTCCTAAACACACCACAATGCTACAAATCACTCATTTCAGATTCATGTGTGGGCTCCTCTCTTCCTGTCCAAACAATTCTTGGTATGACAAACTGAATTCTCTACAATACCAAGGCAAAATAACATAAAACAAAACCAGAAGCACTTCCAATGTTCTGGATGATTCTGGACGTCATGGGAATGTTACCACATCTTGTTCACTGCAGAACTCAGACTTTTAAATAGATTACCATGCTTTTAGGCCATAAGTGCCCTTTGCAGCCCCAAGTGGACCCATGCCACTGCAGCAGCCAGGAGCACAGCAGCTCTTCTCTGAACACCCCTAAACTGCAACATCTTACAGTGAAAGTGCAAGAGCCTGGAGGATTATTGACCTGAGACATGAACTCCCTTGAGAAAATCCCTCTCTTCCAGGCTTGGCCAAGGAAATTTTAGCTGAGGAGCAGCTGCCAGGAGAGGCGAGCCGGAGACAATTTAGGAAGGGCCAGTCCTTTCAAGAAATTACAGTATCTACTGATTTGACATAGAGCAATGTGTGTGTGGGCACCTTCCTGGGACCTCTAGGCACAGTTCCACAAGCAGACATGGAATTGCACTGGGAAAATGAGAGTGGGTGGGAAAGGGTAGATGACCAGAGAGAGACCTGGTCTCAGTTTTCCAGCCTCGAGGCACTGGGAGCATGAGCAGTGCTGGAATGGAATGGAATGCCAAAATGGCCTGCAGGCATCCTGCAGGGTCAGACCTGCAGCATCCAACACCCCTGTGACACCAGCATCACGATGGAGGTGGGCAAAGGACAGTCACCTGGGCTCAGTGTTGCACTGAGGGTGGAGCTTGGGGCAGATGAGCTGTTCCAGTGCTGCCCCTCAGCAGGTGAGCCTGGGCAGGGTCCAGCCCCACTCTGCAGTGCCCACACAGCCCAGCCCTTGGATCCACCTGCTCCACAATAAAGGCTTTGCTAACAATGAAGCTGGAAAGCCTCTGCTGACCTCACCACCCTCACAGCAGGCTCTAGAGGACACTGCTCCCACCTGGGAACATGGAACCACAGCTCTCACAGCTCTAACTCTGCCAAATCCCCCAGACACCCAAACATTGCCACCTCTTGGGTGCTCAAATCCCTAACTCCAGCTCCTGGCATCAAACCTCTTCAGTGGAAGGCAAGGCTGGTGAAGAAAGAAGTCTGGAAGGGACAGAGTCTTTGACCAGCAAGCAACAGACTGAGCCAGAGATGGGCAGCTGGGACCTTGCATCTCTGTCCTGGAGACAAAGAAGATCCATAACATTCCTGGGCCCAAGTAATTGACATTTGCTCTGCTCCACCTTATCCACAGACTTTCCCAGGCAGCTGAGGGCAAGACAACAGCCAACCACCACAAAAACAGCTAGTTGTTCTTCCCAGGCTCCACACTGCCCCATCCTTTCAGAAATTCCCCTCTGGCAGCCTCACTGGACTCTCACCACCTCTCCAGGTCTCAAAGGCACCAGCCATCAGGCAAGCCCAAGCCCTCCCTCACATCCAGCCATGGCCACCTGCAGACACAGGGGACTGGCCTGGCTCCAGCCACCCCAGCAGTGCAGCCACTTGCCCACAGCACACACAGAGCTCACAGCTCACTCACTTTCATCAGGGTTGGGTGAAGCCAGAATGGCGCTGTGCTTCCTTTTCACTTCTTCCACATTCTCCGAAATTTTATCAATGAAGCCTCGAATTTCTTCCACCTGTGAAGTGAGACAAGACAGGTGGTCTGCAACAGATTGACTTTTGGAAAGTGAAGGGATTATAATACCCTATTCCAAAGCAACCACGGCATGTCTGAACCACAGCAAACATCCTCCTGGATAAACATTTTTCCAGCTTGAAACTATAGCACCACTGTGGAATCAGACCTTCTCCATCCCACCAGCCAGCTCTGAGTCACAGCAGTGTAATACAGACTGTATGTCCTGTATTCTTTGTGATACACTGATAAACTTGTGGGATTTATATAAATCAGCATCAGATTGATTCCCAGTTCTGCCTCTGGCAGAACTCTGCTGAGACTGCACAAGCCAGGCTGGTAGCAGCTCAGTCCCCCATGGCTCCTTGCTCCATGAACGCTCCAGAAATGCCCAACTTGATCCTCACCCCACCCCATTCCAGGGAGGCCACATTTTCCAAAAGATCCATTCTGGCATTTTCCCTGCAATTCTGTGCTACAGGAAGACAAAAGCATCTCCCAAGAGGGGAAACCTCTCCTGTGTTCTCTGCCTGCCAGGCTGCTTACCCTCTAACTCAGTCTTCTCCTTCGGCTCACACCACTCCTTTGCTCATCTTCCTCCACCTGCACATCAGATTTATCCCAGTTCCCACTCCATTGCCTGCACAGATCCTTTTTAACACCCCCCACACACATGCCATGCTAAGGGTGTGCTAAAAATCCGCAAGCAGATCTTACAGCCACCCACATGCCAGAAGACAACCTCTTGTTTGGGAACGGGAGGCACAAAATTAAATCAATCCCATGCAGAGACTGCTGCTCTGCAGAGGTGCTCTGGGGAAAGGCCTGAGAGCTGTATGTGAGGCTTTCCTGCTCCCACTGCCTGGGCAACAGCCTCACTGGGTTCTGGAGGAGCAGGGGGAGCAGGAAAACATCCATAGGGCAGCAGGGCCTCAGGTCTGCAGGGAAGCCAGGTTCCTGATGTTCAGCACTCAGCATAACCCTGGGCATCAGCTGAGCAGCAGCAGCCAGGGCAGGACCTTCATCCTCATCCCCAGTGGCTGCAGGAAGCCTGGACCATGCACAACCTGCCCTGGTGCCAGCAGAAAGGTCTGAACCAGCTTCAAACTGCACTGGAGGAACAAACCTGCTCAAAGAACTCATCCATGAAACGATCCCGGTCCACACTGACGGTGACTTCATCATCATCATCACTGTCCTTTGCCTGCAACAACACAGAGAGAGAGGCATCAATGAGTGCTTGCTGCAGAGTTCAGAGCTCTATTTCAGCAGCTCTTCTGAGGCACCTTCCCCTTCTGCAGTGCTCCCTTGCTCCAAGGAGGTGGGACAAACATTAGCCAGAGTGTGGAACATCCCAGGCACTGCCACTGCAAGCCCCCAGGACCCTGAGAGAGCAGAAAACAGACACACCCAGCAGTGAGGGATGGCCAAAACACCTTGGCAGCCAGTGTCCCATGGCACAACCTCTGCAGTGAGCATAG
Source organism: Erithacus rubecula (assembly GCF_903797595.1). NCBI lineage: Eukaryota > Metazoa > Chordata > Aves > Passeriformes > Muscicapidae > Erithacus > Erithacus rubecula. The sequence goes on from NC_136674.1 coordinate 7,753,090, forward strand.
GACACAGCTAGGGACACCCCACATCCATGGAGTGGGAGCTTCAAGGGCACCCTCAGCCCTGAGTGAGCACACTGGCTCTGCAAGGAGCAGGAATGGGAAACACCACAGATTCCACAATGGGAAACACTAAGATGCTGCAGTGGCAAAGCATGAGGGATGTCATGATGGGAAACACAAGGGATGTTGAGACTGGGAAAGCACAAGGGATGCTGCCATGGGAAAGCATGAGGGATGCTGTGATGGGAAAACACGAGGGATGCTGCCATGGGAAACACAAGGAATGCTGCCACAGGAGAAAGCATGGGCGATGGCGTGGTGGGAAAACACGAGGGATGCTGTAATGGGAAATATGAGGGATGCTGCCACAGGAAACACAAGGAATGCTGCCACAGGAAAGCAGCAGGGAAGCTGCAATGGGAAAAGAGAGATGCTGCAATGGAAAAACATGAGGAATGCCACGTCAGGAAAACATAAGGGATGCCATGATGGTAAAAACAAGGGATGCTGCCATGGGAAAGCACGAGGGATGCCGTGATGGGAAAATAAAAGGAGCAGAGTGCAGGAAAGGTGGGAGCAAACAGATAACACAGCAGAACTAGTAAAGTCACAGCAGGGAAATGAGGGGTTGTCCTTGTCTGTAGAAGCATGTGTGTCATTGTCACCAGAGAAGAAAACACCTCCTGTCCCAGCAAGGCGGGGGATGCAAGCTCTCAAGGGAAGAAAAAATTACAGTCCTCCACATAAGGAGACATTTAAAATATTATTATCCAAAGCAGTTGCATGACGGAGGAAAATGGAAAATTAACAGGTTGGAAAAGTTTCTTCTTACTCCATCTTTACAAGAGAGAAGAAGCCAGTGGAATGGAGATTTAAGACAGGACTGCCCCTGCTCATCTCACGATGATTTCTTTTTGCAGATGCTTACACATTACCCCATGGTCACTCTGCACTACCACAGTCTCCAGAGAGAGCACTCTCACATTGAAATAAGCCAGATTAAATACCTATCCTACCCTCTAAAATTGTCTTTCCACCCTACAGTGACTGATTTGGGCTATATCATCCAGAATCCTCAGCTTTCAGCCTTGCCACCACTCGTGGCATTTTTTGCCTAGGTAACAGTCATTCCATTCATGGTTATCCAGAGTCCTTGTAATCAGAGAGCCTCCACAATTCTGCTGAAAATCTTATCCTGACAAGGAAAATCAGGCATGGTGCTGTTCTTACCCACCATTCTGTGGGCACAGAAAGCTGTGCCCTGAAGTCTGAAATTGTGTCCATGTGTGGCCCACAGCCACTCAGGCCAGGAGCTGCCAGCACAGTGAGGCTGGGGCATGGCCAAAGCTGCTGGCCTGGGAATGGGTTGGCACATTTAAATCCCTCCAGTGATGGAGACTCTATCACTGCTCTGCACAGCCTGTTCCTGGGTTTCACAACCCCTTCTGTGAAGACATTTTGCCGAATATCCAACCTGAACCTCCCCTGGAGCAACTCAAGGCCAACTCTGCTTGTCTTGTCATTTGATAACCTGGGAAAAGAGCCTGACCCTCACCTGGCTCCACCCTCCTGTCAGGGACCTGCAGAGAGTTAAGAAGGTTCCTCCTGAGCCTCCTTTTCTCCAGGCTGAGCCACCTCAGTTACTTCAGCCATTCCTGCTCCTCCAGACCCTTCCCTTGCTCTGTTCCCTTCTCTGGATATGCTCCAGCCTCTCACTGTCTTCTTTTTCCAGGGGCCCAAAACTGCCCCCATGATTTGAGATGCCTCAGCAGTGCCCAACCCAGCCCAGGGGATGGTCACTGTCCTGGGGATGGTCACTGTCCTGGGGGATGGACACTGTCCTGGTCCCACTGCTACATATGAGCTGGTACCAGCTGGGACTGTACAGTCCATTCTGCATCAGGCAGAGCCAGCTTTTTCCCTGAAGCTTTTTGCTTCCAAAATTCTGCAGCTTGCTCACACCAGGTCCACACCACCTCTCCCACCCCCTCCAGCAGTCACAGTCTGGCACTGAGAGCCAGAGCAGTGCTCAGGCTTTGGGCAGAGCTGGATACATGACCATATCCAACACGTCCCACCCCTCCCCGGAGCCAAAGGCAGGATTTGGCTGCGGGCTCTTTTAAATCCTTCCTGCACACCAGTGCCACCAGACAGCCCAGTCCCTCCTCCTGTCCCCTGCCACCACTGCTCCAGCCTTGCTCAAAGCCATCTGAGCACAGTGACAGCTGTCACCCCCCCAGTCCTGACCCCAGTGCTGACTGTGCCATTCCTTCAGCCAGCAGCAAGCCTGGCTGAAAGCTCAGGTCCACTTGGGGTCAACAACTGGTTCCAAAGCAATGTCCAAATATGCTCCCAGAGCATCCGAAGCACTCACCCAGCACTCACAGCATATGGGAGGAGGGCTCACCATCGAGGAGGTCACAAAGAACCATGTCCTAAAGCTAGGAATGCATGGATAGATCTTTGCTATAGAAATACAAGTACCATCCATGCTCACATTCCACTTCACACATCACACATACCTGTTAGGTGAGTGCTGTGCTTGACTTTCTGTATCAACAGCTTTTAAGCATCACACACTTTGTTGGGTGGTACTGAGAGCAGATTGAACAAGCAATTACAACACAGACCCCCACCTACACCCCCCAGGATCATGGATAATGCCAACAGATCCTGGGGACACATGCTGTGAGTGATGGAAGATGCACCTGCCAGTGAAAACACCACCCTGGATGCGTGGTGCCAGGTCAGGGGATCTCCCTTCCCCACCCTGCTAAGCCTTCCCATATCAGGGACAAGGACATCCACACCAGCCCCCACAGATGGAGGGGCTGTACACACATCCTGCTGTAGGTCCTGTCACCTCATCATGCACCCAACAGGACAGATTACAGGAAGGAGGCAAAGGGAAGGGGGCTGAGAGCACCCAGTGAGGATGGAACGGGGGAATTCTGGTGGGTGACAAATGGGACTTGACCCTGCCATGGGCACTGGCAGCACTGAAAGCCAAATGACTCCTGGGCTCATCCTCAACAGTGTGGGCATCAGGGGAGGGAGGGGATGTTTCTCCTCTGCTCCACTCTCCTGGAGCTGCCCCCAGCTCTGGGGTCCCAGCACAGGACAGTGGTGTTGAACTGAGGGTGGAGTCAGGACATGGGGAAGAAATGTCAGACCATGAGGGTGGGTTGCCCAGAGAAGCTGTGGCTGCCCCATCCTTGAAGTGTCCAAGGCCAGGCTGGATGGGGCTTGGAGCAACCTGGGATAGTGGAAGGTGTCCCTGCCCCTTTTTGTAGCCTGTGAGCAGAGTATTTCCACTGTTAATTTTAAATGCAGGCTTGTATATAAACCAGGAAGGCCAGGGACTGGCAGCAGAGGAAGAACAGCAGGAGAGCAGGTACCTGCCAAGATGCTCTTCTCCTTGTCACCTCTTGCTTGTCCCTTCCACATCTGAAATAGGCCTGGCTCATTGCCCAAAGAATGCCACACCCCTAGACATCCTATCTGTGCTTCCATATCCAGAAATCCTGAAGGAAGGGACCCACCACCCATGGAAAGGGTTTTTGCCAAAGCCACACACAGCCCTGTCAGAGGCACTCATGGCTGAGGGCAGACCAGTCCTGGGAGCACAGAGGCTGATGGACAGGCAGAGAGATGTTATTTAGGGCAGGCACTGGACAGGCAGAGTGGCACAGAGCCCAGCCAGAAGCCCCATGAAGAGGAAATTACACAGATGGAGCCTGCTGGTCAGGAGGGCACATGTCACTTGTCACTCCGGGCTGGAGAAGGGCACCATCTGTCCAACCCACGTCACTGGAAACACCCTCAGTGCCACACTGCCTCCAACCCCCCGTGCCAGGCACAGCATCCCAGCCCAGCCCCTGAGCCAGCAAGCAGCAGCCATGTCCCCTAATGGGGGACTGGGACTGGAGCCAGAGGAGATGCCCCTGGGAGAACAGCTCATGGGATGCAGGGCACTGATGGATCAGCTGCTCCCAGCATCTCCCTCCACTCTGGCCCTCACTGCTCTACCCCAAGCTTGAGGTGTCTCCCCATGATTAATTCTCCTGCAGAAGTCAGAACGAGACCAAAACATTCCAAAGGAAATGTCAAGTATCACACAGCATCCCAGCATTCTGGCTTCACACACCCCAGCTGTGAGCATCCCAGGTTTCCAAAGTCACATGAAAAGCTCCTGTCTCAGTCAAAATTATCTGCAGGTGCTGCTCAGAACAAGCAGCAAACAACTCCCCAGCCTGGGAACTCACAGTGCTGGGCACACCATCCTCCTGTGTCCCTCCACTTATGCCTCAGGCACTGTCAGGCAGCACCAAGGACCCAGGGCTTTTCCCCCACACAGGCTAGGTGAGGATAACCCTTCTTTTGAAAGGTTTTTATTTCTCCAGTGTGCCAGAGGCCAACCAGTGGCACCACATGTGCCCTGCCCCAGCAGCTGGGATGGCTCTGGGAGCTGCTGCCTCTTCAGTGCTGTGAACAACGGGAGCTAGATGGGGAGGGCAGGTCAGTCAGAGCTCCTCCAGCAGCTTTCAGAGCCTCACAGGGTTCAAAGTGCCCTCCACAGGGGCCAAAATCCCAAGTGGAGGCAGAGACCAACTGTGAAATCATCCCTGACAAAAAGGAGTAGCAGATGGGAAGACATCCAGGGCCCCGGAGCATCCTGGCTCTGTAGATTTTGTAACCAGGACATGCTAATAAATTTATTATTGAGGAAATTACATTCCTGTGGTTCCAATTCACCCCATTCTCTCTCCAAGCACTTTTTGAAAGAGGCAAAGGAGCACAGAACACCTGAAAACTTGCTCTCCTCCAAACAGCAACACTGACAGGGTGGGCTGTGCAGGCCACAACCAGGTCTGTGTCACCTCACAAGTGGCCACATGCAGCCCCAAGCTCCTGTCCTCTCCTGTCAGTGCTGCAGATGGATTTGACCATGTCCAGGGAGCTGGTGCAGGCAGCAGAGGCAGGGCAGAGGAACAATGTGCTCAGCCACTGCTGGGCACATCTGAACCCAGACACATCCCTCTACCAAGCCCTGCTGGCACATTTTCCTAGGAGACACCTGTGTCCAAACAGGCAGTGGGCCCTCGCCTGCCTCTAGCACCCCATGGGGCTGTGGGGTCAGGCCATGCTGCCTCCCACCCTACCAGAGACAAGGCAAGCCTCACAAAAGCACAAGGGAAAGAAAAAGGCACAGCAGATGCCACCCCCCTTTTAGGGACCACTCAGTTAAGCAAAGAAAGGCTCATCCCTGAGATGCAGGAGGCTGCTCGACAGTTTCACTCCCAGGCTGCATCTGTTTGTTTTTATTTACCAACACCTCCGTGCTGCTCTGCCCAGCTGAAGAGATTCCAGCCATCTGGGCTTGACTGGCTTTGTAAAATGATGTCCTTTCTGTAGCAGGACCAGAACACGGCAGGATGCACAGACTGCTCCTGGGGATGCCCCTCAGCAGCTCTGGGTCACGTCTGGGATCGTGTCCCCACACAACTGGGGTCCAACACCCAACAGCAGTCACCTTGCTCCCCACATCCAAAGCCCCCAGCCCAGGGCACTGCTGCTGACACTGAGAGCTCCCAGGGCAGCTCATTCTGGCATGCAGCTGTGCAAGGAAGGACAAGGTCAGAATAACTCAGCAGAGAGCAGCACTGACATCCCAGCCATCTCACAGAGCCTAAAGGACACGTAGGAGAGCACAGAGACACCCAGGTCTGTGCAAACATCCCAGCCTGGCTCTGGGATGCTTGGCAGCACAAGGGCAGCTCAGCACAGCCTCACCTGGATTAGGTCCAGAGCACACACAGATCTCCCACCCACCAAACAAGTCCCTCACCCTCAGGCTGCCCTGACCTCCCCATGATTCAGGCTTTAGGCATCTGCAGCAGCTAAAAAAAAACCCTTCAAGCAGGGCTGAAGTCCTGCTCCTGAAGGTTTCCAGGGAGGTGGTGTCAAGGCTGAGGATAAGGACAGCCAGAGATATGCTCCCAGGAGACAGCCCTGAGGAGCTGAAGCACCAGGACCATGGTTTAAACCACCCATGGTCTCAGCCTCAACCCTTCTTGCAGGCCATATAATACAGCTGGGCACTATGATCAATTGGCCCCTCCATGGCACACAGGCCCCAAACTCAGCTGTGTCTATTCCAGTATTAAATTCAGCTGGCAGCCTGTCACCAGTGGTGTTCTCCAGGGATCAGTGCTGGGGCCACTCCTGTCTAATACCTTTATCAATGATGTGGACAAGGGGATCAAGGGCACCCTCAGCAGAAGACACCAAATTGGGTGAGATGCTGACCTGCAGGAGGGATCTGCAGAGTGATCTGAACAGGCTGAATCAATGAGCCAGGGCCAATTCTGAGACATTCAATGAGGCCAAGTGCCAGGTCCTGCACTTGGGTAACAACAAACCCATGGAATGCTCCAGGCACAGGACAGAGTTGCTGAAAAGCTGGGAAAGGCCTCGGGGTGCTGGCCAGCAGAGCTGAACATAAGCCCAGGTGGGCAAGAGGCCAATGGCACTTGGCCTGTATCAGATATAATGTGTCCAGCAGGACCAGGGCAAGGATTGTCCCTCTGTGCTGGACACTGCTGAGGCACCACAAACCTTGGGGTCAGTTCTGGGCCCCTCACAAGAAGGTCATAGAGATGCTGGAGCATGTCCAGGGAAAGGCATGGAGCTGGGGAAAGGTCTGGAGCACCAGGAGCAGCTGAGGGAGCTGGGGGGCTCAGCCTGGAGAAAAGGAGGCCCAGGGGGGAACTCACTCTCTACAGTGCCCTGACAGGAGAGTGGAGCCAGGTGAGGGTCAGGCTCTGCTGCCACAGAACAAGGGACAGGACAAGAGGAAACTTGCCAGGGCAAGTTTAGTTGGATACTGGAGAAGAATTCTTCACAGAAAGGGCTGTCCAGCCCAGCTGCCAGGGCACAGGCTGTGCAGGGCAAAGGTGCAGTCACCATTCCTGACCAGACTTAACAGATGTGTAGCTGTAGCACTTGGGGCTAGTGCTGGCCTTGGCAGTGCTGCAGAAAGAGCTGATCTTAGAAGGGTTTTCTAACCTAATCAATTCTGATATTCACCAAAACCAGCCCACACCTTCCCATTAACAACTTTGTTTATTAATAAAAGTTGACTTCAGCATCCAGAAACATCTGCATCAGTCAGGTGGTATTTCCAATTTCCAACACCAGCAGTGCAAGGGAGAACAAGATTTCCAAGAGTTTTATCCTTAGGTGCTGGCTTGCATTCCTGCAAAATAATTCCCAGCCTTTGGCATAAAGCCCAAGCCTTCTATCAGAACCGTGATTACTCTTAAACTCAGTTTTAAAAGGAAACAGGTAAAATTTTCCTTAACTCTGAGGAACAAGCATCACAGGTAACAGAGTTGCCACCAGTCCTGGAGAGGGCAATGAGCAGAACTCACTGATCTCCTCCTGTAGATCTGAAGCATGGGCAGCACAATCACCTACTGGAAAAGTACCTGTACTTTACAGCCAGTACTTCAAAAATTTATAGTCATGGCTGAAGAATAATTTGGTTAAAAACAGACTTAAATAATCTGAGATTAATTTCTTAACATCCTCTAAGTGGCATCATCATTGTTACAGCTCCTATGCAGACCAGAGCTGCCCATGGGCAGCAGAAGGATCTGCAGGCACAGCACTCCTCTCTTATCTCCACTCCATTCATCAGGGTCAGCACTCAGAGAGGTCTGTGCTGGGATCATCACTGTGCTTTGCTGTCTGCCAATGTCACCAAGCCCTAGTGATGCCCACCAGTGACACTGCAGTGTGTCCTAGGAAACTGCCAGAGAGAAAAGAAGGAAAGCCTCAGGCAGAGAAGGTGACACAGACAGCACCACAACTCCCCTGGCTGTGGGATCAACACAGTCTGCAAAAGGGTTATCCCTCAAATCCCATTACCCCACCTACAAACAGGCACTCATGGAATACACTGATTTGGAATAGACCTACAAGGATGCTCCAGTCCAAGCCCCTGCCATGGGCAGGGACACCTTCCACCAAACCAGGTTGATCACATGGTCATGAAAGCTCAATGACATTTTTTTGGTGCTGTTGTCTAGACCTTGTAAAAGAACCTCAGCATCATCCAGGTGAGACACTGATCCTCAAAAAAGGCAAAGGTCCTCTGGAAACCAAATACAAACAGTCATTTCATACACAAACCCAAAGCCTGACAGAACCTGATAGAAGATCAGCAATGGCAGAGAAAAAGGCAGTGCTCATACTGGAAAACCTGCAGCACACATGTGCAGAAGTACAGCAGGATGGAACTGGTCACTGCAGGAGTGTTCTTCTGAAAACCCACAGGACAGTGAGCAGAGAACTTCATTTTCTGTTATTTCCCATTAAAAGAAACCTATGTCTGCAATATTCACCAGAATAGTTCAGTCCCACCCTACAGCAGATTTTGATGCTGCACAGCCAGGTCTGTTCTCTGCCCCCGAGTGTATCCTGAGGTGCCTGTGGATGCCTGAGGAGGAGGAGGCAGCAGGGAGGACAAACCTCCTGCAGAAGGAATGTGTTGGCCAAGAGCAAATGAACACAATTTGGGGAGGAGACTTGGAATTCCACAACCAGTCAGGAGCTGGTCTAGTGGAAGATGTCCCAACCCATGGCAATAGGGTTGGATGACATGGTTCTCTAAAGGTTCCTTGGCAATTGAAGGGAAACTTTTCTTGAGCCTGAGCTCTCCAGGGCTGCTGGAGCAGAAGGACTTCCTGTTCTCCTCTGGATGTCCCCAAGAAGAGCTTTGGGCCAGCATACATCCTGGGCTTCACTCACTACTTCCATCACTCCTGCAAAAGGTGATGGAGGAAGAAACTCTCCTGCCAGGGGAGAGGAGCAGCATCACTATGGAAAATACTCAAAGTATCACTGAAAAAGGTTGAAAGATGTTTCAGAACATCTCTCAAGTGGGACCTGAGCACGCAGAAGTCTGTCTGCTGTCTCAGCCCTATCCCTGGAAGGAGGGGGGAGGAAGGCCAGGCCAGAGAGGGCTCAGAACAGTCTGGTCTAGCCAAAAGTGTTCCTGCCCATGATAGGGGTGTTGGAACCACATGGTCTTTGAAGGTTCTTTTCTGCCCAAACCATTCTGTGAGCCCATGACATACCCCATGTTTTAGCCTGTCCCCTGTTCACAGCCATGTCTGCTCCCTGATTTGGGGGCAAAAGCAATGCCCATACTTCCAACACCAGCCCTGGTTCTGGCCACTGCAGGCAGGGGCTCAGGCAGAGGTGCAAGCAGCCTGTGACACATCACCCCTGGCCTCTCCCCTTCTTTCAGTTCAGCAAAACTTTCTACTCCTTGTGCCACCACAGTTGCCTTGTTTCATATTCTTCCTAAGCAAAGACAGCCTCTTTGGCTTTGTGCCTGCTCTGGTCCTGACACAGCATCACTCCATCTCCATTTCCCATGCTGTCCTCTGCTTGCCCTCCCCTCCCCAGGCATCTCCTCCAGGATCATCCTGCAGACACCATGGCACAAGGACACTCCCCTGAGGCAGGTGTGCTCAGGTCACCTGGAGCCAGAACAATACCACACACTCTGTTTTCATGGTCTTCCACCCGGGCTCACTTTCCTTCTTTTTGCTAATATACATAATTTTCTGGAAGAAGCAATTTATCACAGTACTTAGCTTAATGAGCCTTACTGTACATGTTCTGCCTGTAGTGATAATTTTGCATATTTCCTGAGAAATCTTGTTAACGGGGAGATACATGGCAAAACAAACATTTGTACAGCTTCCGAGCAGCTCACACACAAAGACACTTCGGTTATAACAACAGGGGTGAGACTGAACCCCTTTGGCTCCAGCCTCTCAGACATCCCATGCACAGCTGACATATCTGGCTGCATACTATCTCTCTTATCACTCTCTGGTGCCCACAGACTGAAATCAGGTCCCAGTGGGTCACGAGTATTCCTGTATTCCAGTTGACTTCAGTGGAAACAGCAAACCCATGCACCAGACCTGAAGCTCCCCAACACACACCCAGGGACCCTGGGGCTCAGAGCCTCTGAGCTCTGTCTGTCCCTCAAACCCCATCCATCACCCCACCAGGCCCCTCCCAGGCTGGGGACGTGACACACCACCCAAAGCTTACCTAGAGTCTGGGCTTTGCCTGCACCATGTTTAAAGCACAGAAAAGGGTTTTCCCAGTTTTTGGTTTGCCCTACCATGGTGTGACTCCACTGCTGTGAACAGCATCCCCGTGGCACAGGGACACCCAGGACCCCTCAGCTGCTGGGGAGAACAAACATCTCACACAGGAGCATGTGGGGCTCATCTACATCACTCCTGTCACCTTTTTCTGTCCCAGCTGCCCAGCCCAGCAGACGCCAGGAGTGAAGACTGACCGGCATCTCACCCCTCCTGCTCCAGGACCCCAAGGGAGCAGGCAGAGCAGCTTCCCTGCCCCAGTGCTTGCCCCAGGAATGCTCTTAAGGGCAGCCATGATGTCTGACCTGCCACGGCAGCTCTGCTCCTCCCCACACCCAAAAAACGAGCATTTCAATAATGCTAAAGCCAGCCAAGCCAGCCAGAGCAGGCGGCAGTGAGCCACAGACACGGCACAGCCACCGGCTGTCACCCACCATGTGACAGCCCCACTCCCGACTGGCAGGGACACAGGACAGCTGAATTATTTACACGACCCTTCTGGCTGAACACAAGAGCTCAAAAGCACTCATGGCAACGAAAAGGGTTAAAAAAGGAAAGGAAGATGGCATCTGAACGAGTAAATATATTCATCTCCAAGGTCTGCAGGGACTTCTGCAGCCGGGGGGTGCTGGAAAAGATGGAGACACACACAAGACCCGACCTCTGCAAAGAGCAACTGTGGTCGACTTCACATTTGTGCCCCCAGGAGAGAAAGCCTCAGTAGGAACAGTTTGGAATTAAGAGGAAGGGATGGAGTGAGGTCATGCTGTGAGTCCTGGGGCACTGCTGCAGATTTCACTGCCACAGGAGGGGTGGGGGTGGATCCACAGAGCCGGACCTGGAGCCCACCTTGCTTCCTCTCTCCTTTTATTTTTAACACCCATCTCCCACAACTGCCACTGGCAGGAGGCAGCACTGGGAGCAGGGACTTGGCTGTCAGGAGTGGGGATTCAGCCAGCTGGGGAGGGCAGTGGCATGGCACAAACACACAAACATCACTGGAGAAATGCGCACAAGAACAGCTGCTGGAGATGAACAATGGCCACGGGAGGAAAGCGCACCACCAAAAATGGGCCCTGCCAATGGCTGGGGGAGTGCAACTGCATGGCTCCTTCCAACCTAAAGCACTCTGTGGTCCTGTGACACAGGCACATCTCCCTTACTTCCTCCCACTCCCAAAATAACATTCAGAATTATTGTACCATTTAGACCTGTGTGACATCCTGGAAATCCCAACGTCTCACTCCAACTGAGCTGTCAGCTCCATGGCAGGATGGAGCACCATAGGACAGACACTCACAATCCTGCATGCACACACCATCTCATCAGGGTTCCTTTTGGGGGTGTTGGGGAACGGGATCAGCTCCAGACCTACTGCAGATGGGCAGGAAAGACCACTCATAGCCACAGCTGTGACACCTGCACAGAAGCTGCTGTAGACAAAGCTCTGCTCAGCCTCATCCAAGGATCCTGCACGGCCCACCCTCAGTTGCTCTCCTCCACAGCTAGAGGACACGTTTCATCTGTAAGTTAAATTTCCTGTCCCTGGTTCAGAGCAGACCTGGGGACACTATACCCACAAGGGCACTGAATAAGCTCCAGCAAGTCTGATCCAAACCAGAGCTGAGATTCAGAAAAGAGCTGGGATTAGTATTTTGAATTTCAAGTACCATTTTAAAAATCCCATTAAGACATGGAGCTCCTGTTCTGTACAGCAGTGACCGCCCTGTCTCTCCTCCTCTGCTCCAACAATGCCAGCTCTTTTTTTATTAATCCTTCTTTTTTATCATCCCTGGCAGAATTTAAACACTGTATTAACATGAGAAGAATTGATACATGCTATTAATGAGGCAGCAGAGAGGAAACAAGTTCAAATGCTCCTGCCTCTGTGTCCACTGCAGCATCTCGCTCCTCCCTGGTGTCTGCCACCACCAAGGGTGTAAATCCATGCTGCCTCACTCACTGCAGTCCTGCCAGGACCCACTCATATCCGGGGCAGATGCATGCTCAAAAGCATTCCTCCATCCCCAGGAGTCCCCAGGAAAAATGCTGCACCCTCAGCATGAGGCTGATGAATAAGGAGCAGCAGCAGGAGTGAGGTGAAAACACATTTTATTTTTCTTAAGGCATATTTAAAGGAACAGAGAAATTTTAAAATACTCCATGGCATCACTTCTCAGCCAGCACTGGCTGCCAAAAGGACATTCATGAGGCTTCTTTTTACTATTATTATTAAAAAGCCTGTTTTCCAATCCCATTTCACAGCCTGTGCTGGTGGTGGAGACAGAGCCCCATGTTTGGGTGCTTTCCAGGCAGAGTGGGGAGGCAGCTCTTGGGGGAGCCTCTTCCTCCTGCAGAATCCACAGCCGCTCCCGGGCATCTACAGCCAGCCCTGGGCATGCAGAGCTGCCCAATCACCCCAAAAGCCACCCCATAACCTGACAGCCACCCCCTCAGCCCCTTGCTGGCATCACCCCAGCTCCATCCTCCTGCTGTTTTTCAGACCAAAGCAAACTCCCAGCCAAGTGATGCTGGTGAGAGCTCCGATGCCCGACCACACTGGACACCCACAGTGGTCCCCGCTGCCCCTCGCCCTATGGCAGAGCCTTCCCCACGGGACAGACCCCCCCTCGAAACCCCAGGCGGCTCTGCAGTGCCAAACGTGAAGTAATCTTAAAAAAATTCACAAAAAAAAAAGCCCCTAACCAAACATGAAAAAGCAGTAGAAGGAGGACCGGGGGTGGTACGGGGCGGGGGCTGGAGCACGGCTCCAGGATCTCGGGCTCTGCCCCTCCGGGCACTGCCGCTGGCCCCAGAGCCGGCCCCAGGCGCAGGCAGCGGCACACCGCGGTCCCGAGGGGGCAGGAGGGGCTGGGGAAGGACACGGGGGCTCCTCCACCGGTGCTCCGTGCGCGCCGCCGCCTCCCGCCGCCCGCGCTGCGGGGCCGCGGGGATTCCGCACCGGCTGCGGCCGCACGCGGAGCCGGCGCCTCCCGCGAGCACGGGTCACGGCGCTCAGCCCCGCGCTGCCGCGGCCGCGGGCGCTGCTCGGCCCCGCCGCAGCGGCTGCGCCGGAGGATGAACACGCAAAACGGGAGCGGCACGGTCCGGCTGAGCACGGCACGGCCCCGCCGCCCGCGGGCAGCCCCCGCCCGCCCCGCTGCAAATGCACCCGTACAAATACGCGTCTGTATCCGGGCTCCCCGCGGCGATGCTGCCCGGCCGCCGCGGCCCCCGGTACCGCGCAGATCGCCGCTCGCACCGCCCGGCGCCGGGGACAGCCGGAGCGATCCGCGGCGGCGCGGGCAGGAGGGGGACCCCCTCTCCCACCCCGACATCCCGGCGATATCCGGGGGGCTCGTCCCCTGCGACCAGCCCCCGCCCAACCCCCTCGCCGCCGCGCCGCCGCTCAGGGCAGGGCGCTCCCTGCCCAGGGATGGGGGCCGAGACGGCTTGGGGCGGTCCCCGATGGGGGCAGAGGGCCGCCCGCATCCCCCGCACAGCCGGCTGCGCCCCGCACTCACAGCGCGCAGCTCCCCGGTCCGGTCCTTCATCCTCGCCCCGCTGCCGCCGCCGCTGGGAACGGGCAGAGCGCGGGGAGGGGCGGGCGCGGAGCATGCGTGCAGCGCGGCGAGAGGGGCGGGGGGACCCCGGGGGGACCCTACCATGATGGGGGCACCGGCAGGGGGACACGCACACCGCGGAGCCGAACTGCGGGCACGCGGCACGGCGGGGGTCACATCGCGAACGGGGCAGGGGAGGGGCACAGCCGGGAAGGTCACAGCTACAAGGGGATGTCACCGGGGGGTCGCGCCGGGGGGCAAGTGAGGCGTCACGGCTGCGGGTCACACCCAGGGGACCTCGCACGTGGGGGCGTCACATCTCGGGGAAGGGTCTCACCGGGAGGGGGCCACGCGAGAAGGTCACAGCTGCGGGTCACACCCAGGGCATCTCACGCTTGGGGACATCGCATTGGAGCGGGTTGGCACTTAGGGGGGCCACAGAAAGAAGTGACATCTGGGAATAACATCGGGAGGGATCACACCTGAGGAGGGCGTACCTGTGGGACATCACATCACGGTGCTCTTCAGGGTGTGGAGGGATGCACAGCAGGGCAGCCCCAAGAGCAGGGTCACTCTGGGTGTCCCAGGGCGGTGGCAGCGGTGCTGGGGCTCCAGGAGACAGCAAGGTTTGGGGGCTGGCTCTGCCCCCCAGCCTGGGGACAAGCAGGGCATGTTGGCGGATCCACCCTGAGGACCCCAAAACCTGGCTCGCAGGGAGCGGAAAGTGTCAGCGGGGCTCAGACAGATGGTGCCAGTTTGGGGAAACCGGCAGTGTCGGGGAGACGCCCCTCTGCCTCCCCGCTCCAGGGAAAAAAGGAGCGGGATCTCCCATAGCCGGGGCCTGCAGCTCCTGGGGCCATGGGATCCAGCCGCAGGGCCGCGGGTCGCAGTTCCCGCAATCCGCCCGCGTCCAGCGTTCCTGGGGTGCCCAGTGCTGGAGTACACCTGCTGCAAAGGCTGGGGCCTCGGCCAAACCCAACGCAGCTCACCCCTCACAGCCCCGCACACCCTTCACAGCCCCGCACACCCCTCACAGCCCCGCACACCCCTCACAGCCCGGCACACCCATCACAGCCCCGCACACCCATCACAGCCCCGCTCACCCCGCACAGCCCTCACAGCACCGCACACTCCGCATAGCCCCGCACACCCATCACAGCCCCGCTCACCCCGCTCATCCCTCACAGCCCCGCACACACCGCACAGCCCTCACAGCCCCGCACACCCCTCACAGCCCCGCATAGCCCCGCACACCCCTCACAGCCCCGCACACCCATCACAGCTCCGCTCACCGCGCACTGTCCCACGCACCATGCACGGCTCCCCCGCCCCGCACACCCTGCTGACCCCGCACAGCGCCATTAACCCCACACAACCCTGCTAACCCCGCACGGCTCCATTAACCCCCCATAACCCTGCTAACCCCGCACGGCCCCATTAACCCCCCATAACCCTGCTAACCCCGCACGGCCCCATTAAGCCCCCACAACCCTGCTAACCCCGCACGGCCCCATTAACCCCGCGCTGCCTCTCCCTCCCCCCGCAAAGGTGAACCCGGCCGGGGCTCCGAGCGCGGCTCTGGGGCGCGGCGCCCCCTGGCGGCTCCAGACACAACCTGCGGAGCTGGTCTCCGGTACCCCCGGTACACCCGGGACTTTGGCACCCCCGGTTCCACCTGTATCCCCTGTACTCCTTGTATCGCCAGTAACCCCGGTATCGCCGGTACACCCGGTACTCTGGCACCCCCGGTTCCACCTGTATCCCCTGTACTCCCTGTATCGCCAGTAACCCCGGTATTGCCAGTACACCCGGTACCAGCGGGCGGGTTCAGGCTCCCTTCCCGCTCTTCCCGGGACAGCATTGCAGGATTACACCAGGACCGCCCAAACATTCCCATATTATCCCATGCGTGTTCTTCCCCAAATTACCCATATCCATCTCTTTCCCATCTTTGCTTCGTCTCTAAACCATCCCATAATAAACTCTGTGCTGTCCTCCACATCCCAAACTTATTTCATTCTTCCAGACAGCTATGGCCCCTCTCTCTCCAACGGTGCTTTGACACCCTGGGCTGAGGCTGTACCTGGACAGGGTCTCTTCCCCTGAGTCCCCACTTGGGTCCCTATCTACCCTCGTGCTTCTGTGCTCCCCCAGGCTTGTGTGGATGGGACTTGTGTGGGGTGGGTTGGTCCTGGCAGGGACCCAGCCAGGCACTATTTGGGCTCCCCTTCCCATCAGTGTCTCCCCATGTGTTCTTCCAGGGGGGCAGAGGAGCTTTATTGCACATCCCAGCAGTGGGATAGGTCCCAGTGCCAGAGACTGGCTGAATTCACTCAAGTGACAGGAGTACTGTGGACTTCCAAAAGACGTCACCTCAGACTGGGAGCCCACTTTCTCCCTGCTGTGGAGGCTGGACACATCAAGGAGCTGTTTCTCCTGCCACCAGCTCCTCTCAAGAGCAGTGCAAATTCCATCCCCAAGGCCATACCTGCACACACAGCCCCTCCTCTAATGCAGGAGAAGCTGAAGCAGTGGGTGCAGATTGCCCAAAGTCCTCCCTGGTGCCGGCAGCTCAAGCACTTCCTCAGCCTCAGCCCCTTCTCCAACTGCCCTTGGGATCCTCATGGATGGCTCTTGGCATGGCACGTGTGCCATACCCCTGCCACAGGCTGGGTATGACGTGGGGAGGAAGGGGAGCTGTGCCATGACTTGGAGAAGCTGAGGCAGGGCATTCAGAAAGGCATTGGATGAGGGTGGAAAATTGGGAAGAGCTGTGCATTGTGGCTGAGAAAGTCAAAATGGGACAGGAGAAGGTAAAGAATGGAAAAAGAGAGGGTACCAAGCAGAAGGAGAGGCAATTCAGCCTTTTGAACACAACAGTGGTGGGAAAAAATCAGACATCAGGGCTCTATTTCCAGCAGTGAGTAGGAGAAGTGGACATTCACCTGTTTACAGCTCATCTCATCTCTTATTCCCTATCCCATGTCCAGAGAGTCATGGATACAAAAGCACATGAGCAGGAAGGAACAAGATCTCCCAGGGGATGGCAGAGTGGGACAGGAACCCTCCAGAGAAACAATAACCACCTGAAAGGAGCCACAGGCTCTCTCCAGCTCCTCAGCCTCCAGCAGCAGCCTGACAACATGCTCAGGCACAAGCTGCCACTGCCAATGCCCCACACTGGAAAATTTCCTACAGAAAAAAGAAAACATATGATAGGGATGATCTGTATTCTCTGTCTTTATATAAGGAACAACATTTGAAAAACAAGTTGAAAAACATTTCTCAAGTTTTTCACAGATGAGCATTTGTCATCTGTTACGCTGCCTGAAGAAATTTGTGTGTTAGACCTTGATATTCAGCCTGACCTTTCTGGCTTTCTAAAGTCACATTAAATCATGGGAAACCCACCTTCCACACCTTCCCAAAAGCTGATCCTCTCTTTCTCAGATCAGGAAAGCTTGAAACAACCTGGAATCGCACACCTCCAAGCCAAGTTTCACTTTCACGCATTGTAGAAATCCTGCCAACTGTTGTGAAAGTCAGATGATTTTAAGTACAAGAACTTCTGAATAAATTATAGAGAAGTCTGATTCCATCAGTCCTTTCTGATATTCTGTGTTACTCTAGAAAATGATTCTGACAGATGAGAAAGGGAAGCATCTCCAGCCTACACAGCACTAGGGCTCACTTAAAAACCTGCTCGAACCAAAGCACTGAGGGATATTCAATCAAACCAAAGCAATCGTTTCAGTGCAGGAACAGGGCACATGGACACTTATTTCTTGACTGATCCAATGAAGTGGGATTTTGCTCAGGTCAGCTCTACTGTGCTGTGCATTGAAATATTGGCATTAACTGCAGAGAATGTGGGCTGCACCTTGGGAGAACAGTGAGCATTAATAAAACAGCAGCAGGGAGTGAGAGGCAAAGCAGCCCAGAACTTCCCTTTGCTGCTGGAAGCCCTCCTCCAATCCCATGGCTAAAATTAAAACATATTGACCCAACAATCAACCTCCAGTAGAGATTTAATAACGACCACTTAAACCCTGTGGTGCAAATAAAATACTCCTCCCCTCCTCACACTCCAGCCAGGGGCAGGACAAATCTATGTAGGACTCCTCCTGGAGCTGGCAGCTCCATACATCCCAAATCCTGTCTTGGTGTACATCCCACCATCCTTTCCAAACCTCTTCCCAAACCCCAGAGTCCTTCCCAAGCTCCCCTCCTGGAGCACATTGCAGTGTCCTCCCCAAAATCCCATCCTGGTACACATCCCTACATCCCAGCATCCTTCACAAAGGAAGGATGCAACTCCTGGTGCACATCCCCAGTCCTGGGATGGGGCCAAGCTAAAGTGCCCTTTAAGATTTCCTGGCAAGTCCCCAGTTTGGAGTTATCACAGCCCAAATCTTCCTCCATTGAGACCAAAACCCATTCCTGCAGTCTGACTTTGGTGGGAAGCTGTTCCAATCACGTGAATGACTCATCTCTAGGGTTTTTTTTCTGTTACATTTACACTTTCTCCTGGATGCTGATTTGTATTATGCAGGCTCTTTCAACTGCCCACAGCCTTTTCCTCCACCAAGCTATCACTCCTGCCATTCCCTTTTGTTTGCACAGCTCATTTAATCCACCCTGGAAGGCCCTGAGGGCCTTTGGGCTGAGTCCTGCCCCCACGCAGCCCAAAGCACGGTAAGGCTGCTGGATTCAGCTTCAGACAGATGCCCATTCAGCTGGAAGTTCAGTTGGCTCTCAAAAACCCATCATAGCTCCAGTCTGCTCAAAGGAAGAAGCAGACAAAGCCCCAGAGAAACCAGCTATGCTGCTGCAGCTGGTGTAGTCAGAGCTGGGGGGCTCCCAGCCATTCAGAGACCACCAGATCTCACTGCTAGACCCACTCTGGGACCCTCAAGGATCTGCAGCAATTCCTGCTCTGTGCCTGCTGCAGGCTCCTCTTGCCCTCCCCTTTCAGTTCAGGGCTCCCCCATCTCATTAATTCATGTCCACCCATCCCAAGCTCTTGTGCACCCACAGCAATCCTTCCTCCCACTCCTCCTGCTGAGTTTCCCTGTATGGCACTCCTCCAGTGACAACTGTAAGGACACTTCCATGCAGTGATGGCTCATGATCCTCACAGCTCCAGGGAGGACACTGGTCTCCCCTCCTGCCTGTCCCCAGGCACATCTCCTGTTCAATCTTCCCACCTGTGCACACCTGGTAACTGCACGACCCCACTCCAGTGACAGAATCACAGACTCCTGGAACAGTTTGGGTTGGAAGAGAATCCTAAAGCTCACTTCACTCCAATTCCCTGCCATGGGCAGGGACAAATTCCACTAGACCAGGTTGCTATAGGCCCTGTGCAACCTGTCCTTGAACACTTGCAGGGATGGTGCAGCCACAGCTGCTCTGGGCAAACTGTGCCAGGGCCTCAGCACCCTGACAGGGAAGAGTTTCTTCCCAATATCCCATCTAACCCTGCCCTTTGTCAGTGGGAAGCTATTCCCCCTTGTCCTGTCACTCCAGACCCTTGTAAATGGTTCCTCTCCATCTTCCTTGTCAGCTCCATTCAGGAACTGCAAGGCCACAATTAGGTCACCCCAAAGCCTTCTCTTTTCCAGGCTGAACAATCCCAATTCTCACAGCTTTCCTCACAGGAAAGGTGTTCCATCCCTCTAATCAACTTGGTGATCTCCAGTTCCAACTGTGCACACCTCCTCTCCAGGCTGGATTCCTCGGCAGGCTCAGAGCACAAATGCCAGCTGTGACTAAAAGACCACTGACATTTTCATATGTGTATGTGTATATGGAAATTTGCTAATTTAATTTATAAAAGTGCAAATTCAATGAACATTTGCTGAGGGGTCACTTCAAACCAGCTTTTAGCAGCACCACTTCATTCTGTCAGGCCAAGGAGGATGCAAGCATGACAGTGAAGAACTGCAAACAGTCTCTTACTTTGGAAAAATTGCTTGCTTGTAATAATTTTTAATTTTAAAATTTTCCTCACAAGTTTCTCTATCCAGAGTTCTAAATAGCAAAATAAGATAATTATGTAAATCTTAGTGCGTCTTGCAGTCAGGACACTAAATCCTGCCATAATAACTGGGCAATGAGTCAGGAACCTGACCTCATCAGAAAACTCCACTCTAACAGGATCTGCCATTGGCATAATTTCTATTACAAAGGTGTTCTGTTACTTTTTTGATTAAAAATTTATTCTCATAAGCTTTTAACTCCATCCTGAGAAGCATTTCAGAGAGATGCAGTTCACCTATTGGTGACAAGCACCACAAAAACACCCAGAAGGGTGTGATAAACACACAAGGACACAACATGAATAACCATTAAAATAAAGAGATAACAAGTACTACACACTGAATCCTCTCATCCTGGGTCAGTCATTACAGACCATGACAGAGCACAGAGATCAGTTCTGCTGCTCCAGAGTCATCACATCAGCACCAGGCACATCAGCCAGCTGCAGGCCAAGGACACTGCTCTGCTGTGCAGGCCACACTTCCAACACATCCTGGCAGCCTCCTCCACCAAACTGAGGGGCAACAGGCAAGGAAGGTGAACAAAAATCTCCTTATGACTCAAATTGCCAGATGGATTCAAGCTGCCAGACAGATCTAGGAATTACAGCAAGAAAGAACAAACTCTGAGAGTTGCTGACTCCTTTTTGGAGTTTGTTTTCTCATGGAAGACTGGGAAAACATCAAAATGGCAAGAAGGGAGTGAGGAAAACAATGGAGCACCAGGGAACAAGGGGATGTTCTAAAAATCACACACGTGGCTGCACCATGAGTCTCATGTTCCCTGTGAAGGAGGAACACGCAGAGCAAAACAAGGATGGCCAATTCATATCCTGCCTCTGAATCCTAAATTCACAGACACATTCCAACCTGCATGGTCTGAACTTGAGATTTTTCTTCCCATGCTTTGGAACAGAAAACACATGGAAATGTGACTTGTGCACAAACCAGCACAGCACTGTCAGTCTGCAGGGAGCTATGCTCTTCTGAACTTGAGACAGAAATAAAAATATGGGAAAATATGAGAAAAAAACAGAAGAAACAGGGTAAAGAGTGGGTAAACACAAGCTTTCCCAGGAAGCACCAGTGCTCTGCAGAGATGCAACAACAAGCCACCAACAAACATCAACCTCAAATGAACAGCTTGAACAGTTCAAAGTTCAGCTGCTGTGCAAATGTTATCAACTGCTCTCACTGTCTGCAAACCTTCCAGCCCCAGCCAAAGCTCTGTGGTGAACTAAGGGGAAGGTGTGTTTTCAGTTGTATTCCTGAACAAAGAAACTTCCTGCTCACCACTGCAGAGCCAGACCTCATGGGCACACACAAGAAAACACAGAATGTAAATCCTTTTGTCCAGTTCTCCATCAGTCTTCCTTTGCTTTAATTTCATTATTACATGTGGCAGTGAGCTCTATATAGAAATAAATCAGTCTTTAGGTAGAGGTGGATGGATTCATTTTACTATTGATTGCTCTGTACACAACAGCTAACAACAATAATCAGCACTTCTCAAGAAGTTATCTTGAGAATAACTCTATTAATCTCAAACAGCATCCATGCCATTACCTTCAACATCACCCTCTTCTCTAAGAAGAAAACTAAATTTACCAAGTCATGTCAATTTTTCTCATTATTTCCTTTGCAATTCCTGAAAAAGTGTTACAGAGTTCACAAGCTACACGCCAGTATTTTGGTAGAAATGTGAGAAATTCACTGTATTGTTAGAGCCTGGTAACAAGGGCCTTGAAAAACAGGGTTTCTTCCATTGTGGAAATGCAAATTCTGGGTCTGGAGGTGTTACAAGTTCTCTCCCTCATCCAGGTTAAACAACAAAGGAAGGGCTTCTGAAGCTTCCAGGCCCCAGCACTGGGACTCCTCTGCTGAGGGGTGGGAGCCTGTGTTGGAGGGAAGGTGCCAAGTGCTCCCAGCAGCAGAGGTGATGCTCATGGCTCTGGTGGCTGCAGTGCAGCAGAGGCAGAAGTGTTGATGAGGTCCTGGGGAAGACTCTCCCGCGCTTCCTGCATCCGGCGCCGTGCCCGCTGGAAAGCCTCTGCAACACACAGGGACACAGGCCAGGCTGCATGACACAGCCTCAGGGAAGGGGAGAGATGTGTCTTTTCAGTGAACACCATCTCTCCTGGTACAGGATCCCACTTCCTATGAATAGGTGACACCACCCAAGTACCTGGTACTGTCCACCTGCTGTTCTCTGATTTCTATACACAATCAGAGACAGCCTGTGCCTTAGTTCCACCAGTTCTGCCCAGTACCAGGCAAGAGTGGGCATCCCAGTCCAGGCTGTGCCCTCACACACTGGTTATCCCTCCTCCTGCTCACAGCTGATGCCTCCTGAAGTTTCCAGCTCAGAGCAGAATATTTAACCTCTGCCATGGACTCTGAGAGCTCACAGGGAGGGGAATTACCTCCACAGTAATGGATTATCCTGAAATATCCAGCCCACTCTGTAAAAAGGGGGGAAAATCTCACCAAGACAGAATGACACTGAAGGCCCTACCCAAAACATTGTAGACAGAGCTCTGCTGGCTGAAGCCTCCCAGTCGGTCCAGCACACTCTGCATGCGCTGCCTCAGGGCACTGCTCTCCAGAAAGGCTCTGCACAGAAGCACAGCAGCAGGTCAGGGTGCCAAGAGCAGCACAGGAGATGGGGTTCCTGGAGCTCATGCTCCCTTTGCTGCACTCACTTGGACTGCTGCAGGCAATCGAGCCGGAAGGTGACGCTCCCTGTGGTCTCAGTCCGGAAACCAAAGCGGCTCAAGCGCTTTCCCTGCAGGGATGGCACAGGTTAGAGTAACCCCACAGTGAAAACAAGTGTGTTCCACCAGAGCACAAACTCCTCTGGACACAGTCTTCCCCTCCCTGCAAGGTCAGAAAGAAGAGCACATAGTTCCAGGCTGTGTTGAGGGCAGGATGTAAACACTTGCAAGCTGACCGTGCAGTGCAGTGCTGGGGCAGGGTTTCAAAAGCTGCATCAGGACTTGCTCCCACACAAAGCTGCCATTAACATCACCCTGCTCATTACACCAGCAACCACCTCTGCAACTTTCTGAAGAACATGAAGTTTCTACCTGCCTCACACCTGTCAGCTTCTTGCTTCAGGAAGCTGTTCCAGCCCATATTCCTGACAGAAATCTAGGAGCAGTCCACAGCTGGTACCAAATGCTGGCCTGACAAACACTTTATAGGCAGGAGTAAGCCAAGGCTTTGGTCCATGCTCACCTACTTCTCTAAGCTGCTCATCCCTCAGAAGGCACAGCTCTGCCTCACTGTTTGCTCATTCCTCTGTTCAGGATCACAAGACTCACTCAAAGAGACATTCCTTTAGTGAGAGAGACATGGCCAGCAGCTCATCCTTGTTCAAATCTGGTCCAGGCTGACCATGGACACCTGAACCCAAGAGCAATATGCACCACGTCCTGGCAAGAGGCTACTCTGCAGCTGAGCCCACCTTGAAGGTCGATGGTGTCCGGATGTAGGTTAAGTCCTCCAGCTCAGGAGATCCCCCAATGAAAAACCTCCTCATTTCAGCAACAGGTCCCAGACCCACAGGACGCCAGGTAGGGAAGGTGAGCATGTGGACACCTGGCCCAGGACAAGAGGACAGCTTAGCTTCTGTGATCTGTGATTTATTCAGACACAGAGGACAGCAAAGGCAGGTGGATACCTGCTGACCCAACCCAGAGCTGTCTGGAAATGGAAACACTGCACAGTATCAGAAATGTTCTAAAAGCATGTTCCCATTGAGCCAGCCCATCCTAGTCACACAGGAATGCTGACAGTACCCCCTGCCCAACAGCAGCCTCTCCTCATAACACACAGGGGTCTCACAGGTCCCACATGGGACACAGAGGACTACTGCCATTGTAAAGATGGATGCACAGCATCACCCCAGAGCTTTATCACACCAGATGTTGTGATGGCAGTACCAAGGACAGAGGACAGTAACTCAAGATGCACCTCACATCCTTCTTTGCTGCACCCCAGACAGCTGACAGCCTCCTTCAGTACACCAAATCCCTGGGACTGGCTGAATCACTTCCCAAGAGGACCACTCAACTCATTCTCCCAGACAATTCACACAATGTCCCAAGGATGCTTTACCTGGACATGCTGGCAGCACCAAGGACCCATATCCTTCCACACGATACCTCTGCCAGAAATCCAGGGACAGGACCTCAAAGTAGAGAACAGGCCACTGAGGGAGACTGTCTGCAAGATGGGGAGCAGGTCACAGCTTTGAGAAGGAGACTATCATTGAGAAAAAGAATGCTAAATGCCCAACTCCTCTAGTAGAAAGCCAAAGAATCAGAGAATAATTTAGTTTGGAAAAGACCTCCAAGATCATCCTGTGACCAATCCCCACCTTGTCACCCAGACTAGAGCACTGAGTGCCACCTGTAGTCATTCCTTGGATACCTCCAGAGATGGGGACTCCATCACCTGCCTGGGCACCCCCTTTAAGTGGCTGACACCCATCATGTGAAGAAATGCCTCCTAGTGTCCAGCCTGAACCTCCCTGGAACAACCTGAAGTTTCCTTATGTTCTGCCCCTTGTTCTCTGGGAGCAGAGCCCAACCCCAGGTGGCTCTACCCTCCTGTCAGGGAATTGTAGAGTGAGAAGATCCTCCCTGAGCCTCCTTTACTCCAGGCTGAGTCTGCCCAGCTCCCTCTGCTATTCCTTGTGTTCCAGACCCTTCCCCAGTTCTGCTCCCTCTTTAGACACACTCCAGCACCCTTCCACCACAGTCCTTTCTGTATCTCTCCTACAATGACTAACAAAGATTTATGGTTGATTAGTTTTCCCCTGTAAAAGTTGAAACTTCAGGTTTGAGGTTGAAAACAGAATTATTGATGAAAAAAATTGGGGAAAATTCTTTAAGAGCAAGTCCAGACTGAGCTATTAATTATCTTTGAACAGACAAAACAATGTTTTGTCAATGATCTGAAGCCAAACAGCAGAACCTGTTTGTCTTTTCCCACTGTTATTGGGGGAATATTAACTTGGATTCTCCTACATCTCTTCAAGCATTGATTTTTTTCCACAGTGAAACAAACTCACTGTGCTTCTTCTAGTCTGAAAATTCATTAGTGTTGGTTGAATACCCATATCCAAAGTGTACATTGGATTCAAGTGGCAAGGCATGCCACAGAGCTGTCCCCAGCAATTGTATCCACAGAGCAATAGGATTGGTGAGGAAGCAGCAGGAACAGGCAGCAGAGAAGCCCAGCTTAAAATAGAGCTGAAGTTTCAAAGTGACATGAACTATCTAGGGATTATACAGGTCACTGAGCATGTCTACAAATATAAGACTCAGCACAGAGTTTTAGTTGTGTACAAAAAAGCTGCCTGGTTCTTCAGCTGCAGCATCCCAGGGCTCTGTGCAGCACACCAGGAACAGCAGCATGGCCCTGCACGCCATGTTTAAAGAGACAAGACAAGATTTAAGCAGTTTTCCAACCAGATAAAGCTGCCTACAGCCTGGAAACAGGGCAGATCCATAAATCCATAAAAATGCTAATGCATTCCTGGGCAAACACAGGATGTGTCCAGGAGCTGTGTGGCGGCAGGGTGAATTTTGTTGAACTAGAAACATTTCATCTCCAACAGGACAGACAGTACAATGGCTACAGTGGGACCAAAGGATTTCAGAGTAACAAGGAAACACACCTTCATCTTCCTGGGTGTAAAACATCTCCACAGTGAAGGGGTAGCAGAAATATGCCACCTTATCCTAGAAAAAGAACAGGGCAGAGATCAGATTCCTGGACAAGAGAATTCAGCACCAGCATTACAGAGGGAATAGAGAGCTGGGAGAAAGGAACTAATGGTAGAAAGCAGGTGATGCTGCCCAAAAAGATCAATTACATCCCACTAACATCACATGACTGCAGGATGAACCTGCATACACTCCTTACTGCCACATCAATGGAATAGGATATTGAAAATAATGGAAAAGGTGAGTGACACACCTCAAAGGAAAATTCAGTCAGTTGCATAACTACAGGGCAGTCTCAAACTTTACAGCCAAGCACAGTACCTCAAACTGTGGTATTCCAGAAATGTTGTATGATAATTGTTTTTGTAATATTAAAACATATAAAATACATTAAAAATATGATTAAATTCTAAGTCAATGTAGAGACTCTGCACATTCCTGCCCCAGGCAAGATGGAACAATGCTTGGTTACCTCAGAGCATTAGAGAAAACAAAAATCAAAGCTCCAAAGGCAATCAGTTGTAAGAATGAAGAAAAAAGTGAGGTTCCAGAAAATGCTTGGGAATAGTTTTATTTGGTCTAGTTTTATTTGGAGACAGTGGCTCCTTGAAAAAATGACAAGTATACATGCTCTGGTCTTGAAGGGAGCCCTCAACTCAGGGCCTTTGCTGAATATATCTGTAGTTTGTTACACATGTTCCACTCCAGAGACTGCCTGTTCAAATTGCTCTGCAGGTCTGAAGGTGTCCTTACCCAGCCCACTGTCTTGGTGGCACAGGTCTGTGTCACTCCTGAGAGCTGCTGGAATGGGGAGCTTGACCACTCTGGGGAGACAGGAAAAGATGAAGGCTTGGGGTGAGGCCAAACTCACAAACCAGAGCAGCTCAAAGCAGAATGTCAGTCCCTGATGACTGGGATAAAAAGTAACATCACCCACCCTGACATTCAGAGAATCACTGAACCATTAAGGTTGGAAAAGCCCTCCAGTATCATTGAATCCAACCTGTGACCAACCCCCACCTTGACAACCAGACCAGAGCACTGAGTGCCACATCCAGTCATTCCTCAGACACCTCCAGGCATGGGAATTCTGCCACTGCCCTGAGCAGCTCCTTCCAGTGCCTGACCACCCTTTCCACAGAGAAATTCTTCCTCATGTCCAACCCAGACCTCCCCTGGTGCAACTTGAGGCTGTTTCCTCTTGTTACTTGTCTGGGAGCAGAGCCTTGTTGTAGAGAGTAGTAGAGAGTGAGAAGGTTCCCTCTAGGCCTCCTCCAGACTGAGCCCTCTCAGCTCTCTCTGCTCCTCATATGACTTTTCCCTGTCCAGTTCCAGGCACTGCTCTCCAGAACATCCTGAACTGTCCACGAAAAGCACCAACTCATGTTAAAAGAAAAGTAAAGCCTTATCTAAATGTACTGAGTAGCAGAAGTGATATCTTGACAGATATATACAGAGAAGGGAGGCAGAGCCATAGCTTATGGGGAATTCCACATGCAGCAGGTATGCATGTAAGTGCTGGGAGCCTTATTTATCCATCAAAATTTAATATGTTAATATCAGCACAAAACATGATAGCAAGCACTGAAATCAGACAAGGTCACTGTGGTGGGGAGCACAGGAAAGCTGTTCTCTGCAAAATCAGGAAGTTTGGATAGATGGTCACCACCACCTCTACATCCCAGC
The DNA here is from genome assembly GCF_903797595.1 of Erithacus rubecula. NCBI lineage: Eukaryota > Metazoa > Chordata > Aves > Passeriformes > Muscicapidae > Erithacus > Erithacus rubecula. The sequence goes on from NC_136674.1 coordinate 7,780,305, forward strand.
CTGAGCTGACTTCTGCCATTTAAGCTCTGAAGGCCCCTGACTAGATCCCAGCCCCAATATCAATTTTTGTTGACTGCCAGCAGAGCTGGTCTGATGGACCAGTCTAAGCCTGTTTCATCTCTTGAATTGCTGTGATGTGGGTGGAATGTGAACACTCACGGTTAGGCAGCTCCACAAAGAAATGCACATAAAGGTTGTCATACTCATAGCCTTGAGCTGAAACTGAGAAGAGAAAATCAACTTCAGTTCTTTGATTCCACACAAATTTCTTCTAGCATTCACTGTATATTTTTGGGAGAGCTTCCACCAATAACTTCAAGGAAAATCAGTTACTGCTGGAAGCAGGGAAAAGTCTTCAAAGCAACAGGAGACAACTTACAGAGAAGATTCCTTCTCCAGACTAGCCCTGTCCCTGTATCCCTAACCAGATGAGGGAATTCACACATTTAATTGGTTTCTTTGGGAAGTTAATAGAAATTATAGCAATCTGCTCTCCTTTTTCCACATCTACGCCTTCTTGGAACAGCTACAGCACTTGTAACCTCCAACCTATAAATGCTTCTCAAGGAATTAGTCTGCAGGAAAGAGGGAAGAGAAGAAGGAAGTAAAAGATTCTAGGGCCTCTTGAATCTAGGGATTCAAGAATCCTTGGATCATGCCCTCAGCCATCCTAGCACACCCACATTTGCCCCTATTACTGAACTCACCTATTTCTCCATTAATGAAAAGTCTCAGAGTACCAGGAAGAGGCTGGAAAAATTAGCAGATAAACAAGGTAAAGAGCTCAACAACCACCAGTGCAACCTCAGCAGTTCCTTCCCAGCAGCATCTTCACCCAGATATTTCATGTGTTTTCAGACATCAGTGATTTACTGTTTTGGCCAGGGAAGAGGTTTGATTTGTCCTATCACTTCCAGAAGTGAACAGTCCCTCTGGAAAGAGGCTCTAAAGAGACCAAATCCCTCAAAACTCAGCCTGCAGGAATTTATTGTTCTGTAAACAGGTCTCTTACAGATGTCAAAGTTGATGTAACATACTGTGTGAAGTCATTTGCAGTAATCACAGTCCTGCTTCTGCCATGCTCCTGCATTTGCCCAAGATGAGGGAGCAGAGGGAAGCACTGAGACACTCTATCAAAGTACTGGAAAGCATAGCTTTCTTTCATTGTTTTGTATTGTATTTTATTGATTTGTATTCACTGTACTGGCAAACAGTATTTGAGCAAAAAAAGATTGCAGTTGCATAATTCAGTGAGAATGAAAACTGCATGAGTCTGATTGTGAGAGGGGCTGTTTATTTGCACAAAGTGTTTGACTCTGAAGAAGTTAACAGCAATCACTGTCTCTGAAGACATAAACCCTCCTTCCTTCTCAAAGTGCTACAATCACAGGCATTGAAGCACTGCCTCACAGAGACTGCAGTGTTCAGCAGGCCCTGAATGGGCAGGATGGATCTCTGCAGACCCCAAATCCACTGCCACTTGTCCCTTCTGGCCCAATTTTCTGCTCCAAGCCACAAGGTAAAAACTGCCAACCCCTTTCCAGAGCAAAACAGTCTTTGGAGACTGTGCTGCAAGTGGTAACTGTGTGAACCAGGTCACCAGGCCCCAGAGACAACAGAGCTCCAGCTCCTGCCAGTGCCTCTGGAACTCACCATTTCAAAGTCTGAGCCCACGAGCCCATTGAGGTAATCCCTGTGCCTCCCGTACAACTGCAAACACAGACAACAACAAAAATAGTGGCATTTTCATTGTATCTGCTGTTATGTACTGCAAAACTTAAACTGTGTATCATTTAAACTCAAATCATTACCACAGGTTGTTATAGCAAATATGGAGAAGAGAAGTATCTAATAGAACAAAGATGCATAACTGCTAACACTGCACAGAACTTCAGCTTTGGTTCTCCAAGGCCAGTATTAAGGGAAAAGAAGCTTGAAAAAATCAGATCTAAAATGATATCTAAGAAACACAGGTACAAACTACTCCAAGGAAACAGCCAGGCAGAGATCAGTGTAGTGAAATCATGATTTCCTTGTGACCACAAAACCAGTAAGGAAATGCACAAATAAAAGCCCAACCCAAAAAGTACTTTCATGAACTGTCAAGAGACAAAAAGGCAATTCAGAAAAATCAAGATGTGAAATGGGATCCCAATATCCAGGGACATTACAGGTAATAAGACATCATTTAATAAATATTGCAGGTAACTAGAGGAAGATTAGGGAAAGGGTTTTCCCACTGCTCAAAAGGGAAGGAAAAACACTGGCAGATGACACTAGAAAAGCATGGAGTTGGGTGATTTCTTTCATCAATTCTCACCCCCTAAACCACTGCAGCCAGAGGCAGGACAACTACAGACAAGGTCTCTTTAAGGAATAAGGGACAAAGCAGGCAGTTTTTGCTGTAGTTCTCAGCTCCCTGAGCATGATGAGGCTCAGGGCAGTGACATTTTGTCACTTCAGGTGTGCAGAACACCAGCAGTTACATTTCCATGATGATCTGAGCTGCCTCTGTCACTCAGAACTAGTGAATATGCTCCATGGCCAGTACTTACATCTCTGAACACACGCTGCTCCCGTTCCTCCTCCTCTGGCTGCACCTGGGCAGATGCATTCTCAATAGTGTATTCCCACACCTCTCGCTTCTCTCCATCTAGCTCAATCCTGCAGAGCCCCAAAAAACAGGAAAAACTCCCCCATTATGCAGAGAATAGGGACAGGTATCAATGGGGCCCTCCTGACCAGCAGTGTCCCCTCTACCCAGCCTGTGAAGTGAGACAAGGACACACACCCTCTCCTCACTCCCAAGTCTGTCAGCATCATTCCCTCAAAACATAAGACTTGTTTGTCCACCACATGCATAACATAATTTTACAAGGGATATAGTGATGGAACAAGTGAGAATGGCTTCAAACTGACAGAGGGCAGGGTTAGATGGATATTAGGAAGAAATTCTTCCCTCTGAGGGTGGTGAGGCCCTGGCACAGGGTGCCCAGAGCAGCTTAAAGCACATCTCTGGAAGTGCCCAAGGCCAGGTTGGATAGGGTTTAGAGCAACCTGGTGTAGTGGAATTTGTTCCTGCCCATGGCAGGGGGTGGAATGAGATGGGCTTTAAGGTCCTTTCCTACCCAAACCATTCCATGATTCCATGATAACCTTCATCCCTAGAGACTTGCACCAAAGTCCCACACAGCACACACAGAATGACACTGAGCCTAAGCACACAATAATATTTTCTTAGAAACCCCTGAAATAAATGAAATATTTCTCAATTAAAGTGCTGATCCCCTGGGTGACCAGGAAACAGCCATTTAGCCCCCAGTCCCAGGAGGAGGAGCCCTGCCCTGCCCCACTCACCGGTAGGCTCCCTTGGTGCCACTGAAGTCAGGCTTCACTGTGATCACCCCATTGCCATCCACCTTGATGGTGCAAAGCACATTTTCATACTCCCTGTGACCAAGCCTGAAGGAGGACACCAGGAAAACACAGTCTGAACAGAGAACATGGACACTCTCGTGCTCTAGAACAGCAGAGCTAGTAAAAGAACTTGGGGGTACAGAAGGGAACACATACACACTTTCCTACACTGGTTTAGAAGCCTTTTGGAAGTATACACTCAGCTACCTCCCAAATGAAGAAAGAAGCAGAAAGAAGTTGCAGCCCATGTTACTGAGCTCTTGGAATTCTCCCCTCTAAACTAATGAAAGAAACAGGAGTTTTGAGTAAAGAAGGAAGACGGATTTTCTTTCGGAAATTACGATTACTTCAGGATTTTACTTACTTCCCATAAGGTCCCAAGTCACCCATGATGTACATGGTCTGGACAGGTGTGTTAATTACATGATTGTTCTTTATAAATTCTTCTGAAGGCTCCCAGGTGATGATTTTTGACTTCAGAGAACTTGCTTCTCTGTCAACAACAGAACAGCACCAGTCACAGCTCACCTCAGCAGCACCAAACCCACCATGATGAGGAGTCACAATGCTGGATTACACCTGTGACACTGCACAAGCCACCAGCTCCCACAGACCAGGCTGATCCACAGCTGGGACACCAGCACCACAAAACCTGCATGAACAAGCTCCAAGCCTGAGTTTGAACTCACACAGGCTTACGTTCCTGTCTTCTCCTCCTCACATTGGCCATCCTCTCGACCAGATGTGATGGCACTTCATCATCCATGTCAGTTACCTTCTGGCAGAGCTGGAAGAACAGATAGGAATTAGCTTAACTGGACATACATTTAAGACCCAAACACAGCTCTCCTCTTGGAAGAGGGAACAGGTATGCACTCAACACCCAAAGACAAATTGCTAAATGACTGCAGAATTCCTTCACTGCTCTGGTGGCAAAATATAGCTCGCTCCACCCAGCAAGCTTCTTGTGGAGCCTAGTCCCTCTGGCTGTTCCAACCACTGCTCTGAACCAGGGACATCCCACCCCAAGTCTGGGGCACCAGGGGAAACTGCTTTGCAGCAGTGTGTTCTCCTGCACTCAGGGTATCTGCCTGGCTGAGAACCAAGAAATGTTCCCTCTGCAGTAGGACTGGGTGTTTTGACAGACACAGAGTAACTAAGAGCTGGTACCTCCTCCAGGTTGGTGAATCGGTCGTGGTCAGTGTAGGTGAAGATGCGACAGTTCTTCCGACCTCCAGCCTTCTCCAGTTTCTGGATCTCCTCATGGTACTGCCAGTCCAGGGGAGTCTGGCAGGCTGACTTGTTCAGGTACAGATCCACCTCAAACTGGCAGCACCACAGGTAAAGCACAACAGCTGCCTTTCACCAGCTTTGGCAAAGCCACAAATATTTTTCAGCTTTTTTCCAAAGCCAACCCAGAGACAAGACCCTTTGGGAATGCCAGCAAATAACCCAAGCTCCAGAGCAGCTCCATCACTGCTCAGGTATGTGGCAGCCAGCAGCACCACTGATGCCCAACTGGAAAGCCTTGGGCACAGCAGCTCACCCTGAAACAAGACACCCCACAGTGAGATGCAGAAAAGGGGTGTCAGGAAGTTCCCCCAAGCCTGTACAGTTCTGGACAGGACAGGAAACACATGGAGCTCTTGGAGCAGGTTCAGCAGAGGGTGACAAAGTTCATCAAGGAGCACCTTTCTTACAATGAAAAGCTGAGGGAGCTGGAACTGTTCAGGCTGGACAAGAGGCACTGAGAGGGTGCCTCATCCTGTATGGACCTGCTGTGCTCCATGGGACCAGCAGTGGGACAACTGGAACGGGCAGGAACTGATGCCCAGCAAGTTCCACCTGAAGACGAGGAAGAACTCTATGGTCACTCCGTGCGGTGACCAAACACTGAACAGGCTGCCTAGAGAAGGCGTGGAGTTTCCCTCACCAAAGGTATTTCAAGGCAGCGTGCCCTGGGCTCCCTGCCTGAGCCGGGGAGTCGGACTGGATGACCCCAGCGATCCCCTCCGACCTGACCCAGTCCGCCGAGTCCCTCCTGCCTCCCCACCGCACCCACCTGGCTGAAGAGCTTCTCCTGCCACCCCACCTCGACCTCCTCCTCCTCCACAGAGTCCTCCGGGGCTCTCTGGGCGCCCGCGAGGGAGGCGGCGGTGACCCGCAGCGGCACCGCTCCCGCTCCTGCTCCCGCTCCCTCGCTGTCGGCCCGGCCCGGGCGCTCGGGGCCGGCGAGCGGCGGCGCCCGCGGCAGGAGAGGCCCGGCCGGCGCGACCCGCTGGATACGGACCCTGCGGGGAAGGAGCGGAGCGTCAGGGCTGTGCGGGCCAGCGGAGGCGGCCCGGGGCCGGGCGGGCGCTCACCGCAGGCGCAGGTTGCGGACGGGGTCCCGGGAGCGGTACACGGCGGGGTCCCGGGAGCGGCACACGGCGCTGCCCCCGAGCCGCGCCGAGCCCGCCATGGCCGCGCTGCGGGGAAACGCCGTGCACGGGCGGGCAGCGCCCCCGCGCGGCCGGAGCCTCCCGCACAGCCCGGCCCGCACAGCCCGGCCCGCACAGCCGGGCCCTCACAGCCGGGCCCGCTCCGCGCACGGAGCCCGCGGAGATCCGCGGGAGAGGCGTCCCCAGGGCCCCTGTGTGAGGGACATCCCTCGGTGTGAGGGACATTCCTCCGTGTGAGGGGGCATTCCCCCCAGCCGCCGTGTGAGGGAGGGTCCCACACATCCCTTTGTGTGAGAAGTGTCCCCACAGCCCCTCTATGAGGGAATATCCCTCACATTCCTCGGTGTCAGAGGTGTCCCCACAGCCGCTGTGTGAGGGGAGATTCCCTCACATTCCTCGGTGTCAGAGGTGTCCCCACAGTCCCTGTGTGAGGGGAGATTCCCTCACATTCCTCGGTGTCAGAGGTGTCCCCACAGCCGCTGTGTGAGGGGAGATTCCCTCACATTCCTCGGTGTCAGAGGTGTCCCCACAGCCGCTGTGTGAGGGGAGATTCCCTCACATTCCTCGGTGTCAGAGGTGTCCCCACAGCCGCTGTGTGAGGGGAGATTCCCTCACATTCCTCGGTGTCAGAGGTGTCCCCACAGCCGCTGTGAGGGGAGATTCCCTCAACCCCCGTGTGAGGGAGGGTCCCACACATCCCTCAGTATGAGCGGAGATTCCCCCAACCCCCTTGTGATGGGGAGGGTCCCACACATCCCTCACTGTGCGAGGCGTCCCCAGAGCCCCTGTGTGAGGGACATGCATAGTCAAGGTGTTCCTTGGTCTGTCTGATCTTAACCGGCCTAAATTCTTTGTTTTATGGCTAATTGGCTTTGCACTTGCCAATTTTTCATTAGTACTATGTTTATCCATCTCTAAAGCTAGCCACCGAGTGATTTATTTTTCTTCTTTCGTATCTATTCACCATTAAGCAACTAATTAACCATATACTAGCCATTAATATTTGCTTTATTCAGCACTCCGGCTGCGGGGATCACTCCTGCGAACAGCTCACACACCGGTACGCAGCAGATCCCAGCACATGGTTACACCCCATGCATATTCACAGCTTCCCTTAGGAAAGGTGTGGTTATGCAAACTATTTCTTAGAACTGATGGTTGTTATTAACACACCCGGGCGCAGGGGCAGCGCTCGCTGTGCTGGCACTGAGGAAGGCACCGCGCTGCTCCCTTGATGAAGACGTCCAGCCTTCATCACCGTGCCCGTCTCACCTTTCTCCTCCAGGCATTTGTAGCCTCTTGTGAGCTGTCTCAGAGATTTCCTCACTGGATTTAGCACGCTCTGTCCCTCATTTTTGCAAGCCAAATGTATATTGATGGGAATTAAGAGGCTCCATATCTTTGAGGTCCTGGGTTTTTTCACTAAATCTTACGGCTAGAGCTGGAATTTTCATTTCTTTCTATCATTTTGTTTTAAAATCCCCCTTGAATCAGAAACTATAAACTATATAGAAACTACAAACTATAAGAGACACGTGAGTTATCACAGAGGTAGAAGCCTTCTACACACACACCCTGAAAATGTGGGAGACTTCTCCCTGGACTTTGGACACAAATCCATGGTTACTTCCCTGGGCATTGAGGGAAAGGATCCCAATGGGTGCCCTACCAACACTGGGAAAGTTAGACACATTGAATCCTAAGTTGTATTATTTCTTTGCTAGCTGTAACATTAATAGGTACCTTTAACCTCATACTATATATATCTACTAGTATTTTCCCTTTTTGTCCTTATTCCTGTGTATTATTAGTTTGGTTTAAGTCTTAGATTTTTCTATAGTTATGTTTCTTGCAGCTGCTGTGACCATGAGGTGCCAGATGCACTTGTCCCTCTGGATGGTCCCAGTGTCTGGAACAACACTTGGCCTGGATAGAAGCTCAGTTCTTGTCAGCTAAGAATGGAGGAATAACTGGAATAACTACTTGGGCCCTAGTCAAGCCAGCAAGATTTGGCAGAGTTTGGAATTAGAGCAGAAACTACCTCTTTTGAGCTGTGTGTGACTTAAAATGTAAAGTTTAATGAAATTTAATGCAACTTAGATTTAAACTAACTCAACATAAAATTAATACTATTTAATATCAGTTAAAACTAATATCTGTCAAAAAGATACTAGTAACTACAAAATCTATGCATCTTCTTTTTGGCTTTGTGTGAAAGCTCCATGGGTCAGGAATGTACATGATTGTATTTCCCAGTCTCAGATATTCCTGTCCCATTGGAGTCCCATTCATGTTTTCCTTGCTGTTTGTGTCCTTTTTTCCTTAAAAAATCCTTCCTTCTGTGAGTAGCCTTTAATTAGTCTGACTTGCAAACATAAAGAAATGGTGTCAGAAGCCCTGTCCCCTCTATAAAAACTAAAATATTTTGTGATTAGTTTATTTCAAAGCTACTTGTCATTTGAAACAAAAATGCATGAGGGCACCTCTCATACTTTTGGCTGCAGTAGTGGTAGCTTTGGGGGTTTTTGTCTTCCTTTCTGTTTGGATTCAGTTTCTTTACTGCTGTAAAATAGACTATTCCATTGAAATCTGTGTACTGACAACAAGAATTTATCACTATTCTGCCTGTGAATGGTATTGGAAAATAGCCACTTAAAAAGAAAGTGGTGAGGAGGAAATTAATCTTGAGCAGGTTTTCTTGATAAGGAAAGAGGATGAATGGAGTCTGCATCTGCTTGGTGGTGCCATGCAATAAGAAAAAAGGCAATGGGCAGAAATCAATGCACATGAAGTTACACCTGCACACGAGACAGAACTTCTTTACTGTGTGAGTGACCAAGCACTGAACAGTTTGCTCAGAAGAGGATGTGGAGGCTCCCCCACTGGAAATATTCCAGAACTGTCTGGATGCAATCCTAAGCAGGGTGCTCCAGGACTGTGGATAGCCAGGTCTGAACATGTTTTATCTCAAATATTCTGATTGTTCACACAGGAAAGTTCTGATGGAAAGTGAAAACCCTGCAGAGGTGGTGCAGCACTGAGCCAGCCTCCTGCTCTGCCTTGAGAGTCATGCTCAGTCCCCAGCCCAAGTCACTGCCCGGAGAATGGCTGTGCATGAACACAAAACAGCCTGAAAAATCTGGTTTGCATAAGAGGCATGCACCCAGGTGAATCACAAAAGGAAGCTGCTCTCCCCCACTCCCTCCTCCTTACCCTGTCCTCATCTCTTCTTTGTCTCTCAACCCCAGATCTGGACACTCCATGTGGCAGGACCAACACAAGATGTACAAACTGATGATATTCTTTTTCCTCCCTCTCTCTCTATTCTGTGCCTTTATTTCCCCACCTGGGAGAGCACAGCTATCATATTTTCCCACATAGTTTGTAGTGAACACAGAGGGATTTTTTTTGTTCCTTTGGGTGCTGGCTGGTGCAGGTGCCTGCTGCCTGTTCTGAGCTGGGCACCCCTCAGCAGGGGATGGTGCCCCTTGGCAGCAGTGTGCAGAATGACCCTGGGCTGCCTCTGCAGTGCCTCCTCCACCACCTGGGTATGCAGGGCATGGGGGGACAGCCAGAGGGCTCAGCAGTTATATCTACCTGTCAGCAGGTATTCTCAGGAGGACCCCTTGATGTGGTGCTGTCCTAGTCATCAGGGATATCAGGGAAGGTGTTTTCTTCATCTAGCAATGTCTGCATTTTCTGCTGCCATTTCCTCCTTGTTGCAGCCACCCTCTGCCCTGTACTCCAAGAGGTGCAGGAGCTTGTTGAGGGAGATGGCCAAGCTGGGGACATCAGGGGCAGTGTCATTCCATCTCTCAGCCCCACTGCCACTGCTTATTCCTTGGGGCAGCCACCTCTCAACAAGTATTTGCAGAAGGCAAGGAGCTCATCAAGGTCCTTGTACTCAGAAAAGGAGTCTTGGCCATCTCTTATGAGGAGACAACACCTCCAGCCTGAGCTGGGACAAGACAGAACTAAAACTGCCCTAGCTGCACACACAGCCCAAAGGAGGACTGACCCTGAGTCCCTCACTGTATGTTACAGACACCTGTAGCCCCCACCAGCCCACTGAGCTGTCCTGTACAGGAGCAACAGCATGGCAGTGCTCTCCCTTGAGCAGACCCAGCAGTCCAGGTGGCTCCTTGAGGCTGAGACCTTCCTCAGCATCTAGGATCTATAAAGATGTGAGCAATGAACATGAGGCCTAAAAGTCTATTGTGTGCCAGTGAGAGTTCTGTATAAACAGCTATAGCTTAATTATGACAAGTGGAGTAAGTAGCAGAGTGTTTAAGCACTAAATCATTGTCTAAATTTTCATGTAAATAATAATTTAAATAATGGTCTGCATTATCATGTAAGTAATCTCCAAATCATAGTCAAATCCCTGTATAACAAATATTCAATTCTTGATTACACACTATTTGATTACTCCATGATTTTCATTCAGTCATTGATTAATTACCATTAGGTCATCATTTGGTCACTAATAAAATGCTTTTAGTCAGCCCCATAGCAATAATTCCCTTGTGACACATGTACATTCACAGATACATTTCCCTTGACACAGTCACAATCAGATGCAGCAAGTGACACTGTGACCAACCATGGTAACATGACAGATGGAGGGACTGTCACACATAATGGTGTTGATATAAAAGCAACTGAAGACAAGGTTACAGAAGTGGTACAGACCCAATCCAGGTATGTTTATATTGCCTCTGCAGGGCTCTGGGGCACTGCGTGGTTTATTTCTATAGTGGGTGCTGAAGGCACTGGCTGCTCTCATGGGTTTCACTGTCCTCCAGCAGCTGGAAGAAGAATAATTCACCTGAAGTTTGCTTGGAAGAAATCTCCAGCCTTGTTTTTCAGAGGTGGCTGCTACCCAGTCACATGAGGTCCTAAGGTGCTGCAGATGGGCAGTGAAGCCCAGGGTGGAGAAGGACCAACAGATGATGTCCATGTGTGGTGACTGTATTCTACTTGATGTCTCCCTTCCCTCTCTTCCCCCTTTCTTTGCCACCCCTCTTTTCTGTTTCTTTACCTCACAATTATTGTTAAATAAAACCTGCATGAATGACTTTCAAATATTATCTTTTCAGATCTTAACAAAGCTCATTGCTGAACAGTGGCTTCAAGGAGGTTTGTGACCCTCTGCTCCATTGTTCCATCTTGGCTGCTGAGGGAGAGGATAGCTCCAGCAGCAGCTGTTGAGCTGTCCCCACACCAGCTTCCAGGACAACAAGAAAGTCTCCTTTTGCAGCCAAAACTCCTACAGGAACCCTTAATCAGAAAAGACAGGTTTTGGGGACAGGAGGTGCTACCCAGTACAGCTGGAAGAAAACAGAGTTTTCCATTGAGTCAGACCTTCCCTAGGGGGAATATACATGGGCAGGAAGCAAAGAGAACCACATCCCTGCTCAGATCAGGTGGCTGCAGCTCCATCTTTTGTGTAGCCCCATTATATAATGCCTTAACCTCCATGTTTACAATCAAGTGCCCAAGTTCTGTATTTCACAGAGATAATGCTGCAGTGCATCCCTTTGTTTGCAGACATCACATTTTGATGCCGTTAATTGTATAGTGAGGATTAATAAAACATGAAGTTTAAAGATGCCTAAATCACAGTGGGGAGTTGATAATCTCTGCCAACAATAATATTTGCACTTTATTTTCATCCTAACATCCAGCCATGGAATGAAGTTTGGGCCAGGGAGCAGCACTACTGCTAATGGACTGGGTGAGGATCACACAGGGATCCCAGCCTGTGCCTTGGGCATCACCTGGACATCCTTGGATGCTGTTCCTGTGCCCACAGCTAGACCAGTGATTTAAGGCTGAGTTTACCAGGACTAAGGTAGGGAAGAGACAGGAAGTGCCTGTCTGCATGTAGAGGTGATATCTGTGCACAGATGTGTCTGTCCTGCACTAACAGCATGTCCTATGGCCAGCCATGATCCATGCCCTGAGCACCCACCAGCCCAGGGCATGTCCCTTTGGGATGTCACCTCTGGAAGATCAAATGGTCCAGGGCTCTGTTGCTGGGAGGTTTGTGAATCACCAAAGGTGTAATTTGGCTTTTGCAGAGCCTGCCTGTGTCCCCCATCCCTGCTACAACCCCCAATACCAATGACCTGGCTTGCTGGGGCATCACAGCCTAGCAGCCCCAGGGCTGAAATTGAGTGCTGCTTCCCTGGCAGAGCTCCTTCCTCTCCATCTCTTTGCTGCCTAGCAAACATCCTTGTCAAAATCGCTTATTTCATTCCAGAACAAAGTTACCTGAATACATTTGGAAGTTGTACTGCACTATCAGGGTAATCAGAATTTAATTTGATGCAGTCAAGGTTCTAAGAAGATGTTATCAAGAAGAACATCAAAGCTGGATTCCTGCACTTGGAAAGGCAATGGGAATGCTTAGTCCAGATTTCTCATTTTATTGGAGACTTTCAAAATATCAGTCTAAATAACAAAAAAATTATTATTGAGAGTATTTGCAAATTAATGTCTTTTGTAGATGAACAAAGGCCCACTTCCTTTGGATGTCAGGGACAGTCTCTTATTAAATCCTGCTAATTATACAATTTGTTGTGTCTAATCATTTATTCACTTGCAGAAATTAAAGCTGAGGCTTATTTTCCTATGTGTTGAACCATGCTGTTCTTTGGACTCCCAATCCTGCAAAGTGAGGATGCTCCACTCAAAAAAGAGACACCCTGTGGGTATGGCAATGGGGGGAAAGGTGGGATGGAGACCTGGGCTATTTCTTTTGTGCCTATGTCTCTGTTAAGCACTTGGGACTTTTTATCATTCCCAGCTCTTGGTACAGCTGAGGAAAAGCTACAGCTCTTCCTAGTGAATACAATTGTATGACAATTCCAGTTTTTATTTTTAAAATACACAATAAGAAGGAAGAAATGTGCCTCTGAAATGTGCAAGGAAAGTTAAAAATGTGACCAAAAGGTGACCGTGGAGATGGGATGCTTCTTTTGGGAAGGTTTTATTTGATGTGGGGTGAAAATGTGTTAGAGCACCAGTTGGTGCTGGGGCAGAGGATGGTGGAGCAGTGAGCTTGACCATTTTCACTTCAAACCCCATGATTTGTGTGCCAGGCTCAGGCTGTTGGCTGCCCAGTGTATGCCAAGCTGGTTACAGGGGTGAGTGATGGCAGCCACTGTAGTCATCAACCCCTCTACTCCTTTAGCTCCTGTTTCTGCAGAGGCTGATCCCAAATGCCATCATGCCCCTGCAGAGGGGACACAGGGGACAGCCCCGAGCCCAGCTTCATCCCTCAGAAATGTGTCAGGGAAGCTTAGGGGGAAAGGAGGCTCAGTCAACTTCGTTAGGGAAATAGTATGGATCTTGTGTTCAAACCTTTGAAGTGTTAATTAAAAAGAATTATGCAAAGGAGCAAGGATTTGAAACATTCATTTGAATCTCAATAAGGCATCTGTATTAAAAATAGCAGAGGGAACAACTACAGATACAGCAGTTTTGGAGCAAAACGACCCTGGCATCCTTGGTTCTGCTGGGGAGAGCATTCCTGCCTGCTCCCTGCCCTGGATGGGTGCTGTGGAGCAGAGCACGGCTCAAGGAAAATATTTTGTGCCTAATATTTAAAGATCTTGAGAGCATTTCACTTAAAAAAACCCCAGTGGGGTCTGGCATGGCACTTAGATGTAGAGCATGAGTAGGTAGAGCAGATGTATTAGGTTGGTGTGGTGGGTGCAGGGCTGGGACCACTCCAGAGGCACCCAGTGCACACCCCATGCAGACTGGACCTCAACCCTCCACCCAGTACAGCCCCTTCTCAGTTAAACTGGGAGAAAGTGTTTCTCTTAATTAAAACCCCCAGCATGTTCTGGCCTTTGCTCATTCCAATGAAAGGAATCCAGGGTATTAATTACCAGATCAGTGGATATCATGGTGAAGTTTACATTTGCACTGTGCAAACCCTGGGGGAATATCAGTGCCTCCTGCCCTTGGCACCAGCCTGCAAGGGCACGAGTGGGTGGGAGCCCCAGGCTGCACGTGGGGGGCTGTGCCAGGCCCCAAACCCCAACAAAGTGCAGAGATCTGACACCCTTAGCTCATTCCCAGCATGGCAGCAGGGGGTGGTGAGGGCATGGGGCTTTCAGTGGGGATGGCTTAGCCAGGGACAGTGGCAGGCTGCAACCAAGGGCTGAAAGCAGCCTTGAAGGGGAGAGCAAGGAGCTTTGCTGGGGCTGCAGTCCCACGGGAAAGGTGGCAAGAGGCAAAGCTGGAGCCACACTGTGAAATTCTGCAGTGATTTCAAAGGCTGCGGCTGTAACCTCAGCTGCAGATTGGATTAAAAATGGATGAATAACAGCCTGACCTTGGGCAGGGCTCAGGCAGGCTCACCCCCAGACCCTTGCTGTGGGGAGGAGGTGATGCTCTCGGCCAAAACACGGTGTGTGGATAACCCTGCTGCCTGCCTTTCCACCTCACAGAGTGGGGTTCCCACGGGCTGGCCCTCACCTGTCCCTTCACAATGCCTGAAGTCTGCAAAGGGCTGGGGTGTTGAATCCCCTTGGGATTTTGCTGGTACTGGGGTGTGCAGGATTCTCCATCCCCTGAACTCCTGAGTCTAAACCAACCCCAGTGGTACCAGAAAGGGCCCTTTACTCCTGCCAGGTGACATGAGGGTCAGAATGATGGGGGAAGTCAGAATGTGGAAATCTCCCTGCTCTGCTCTCCAGGACACTGTTCAGAGGCTCTGGTTCAGTAGCCCTTCACTGTCTGTCCATAGCATGGGAGTGATTCAATGGAATATAAAACTAAAAAAGTCTTTTTTCTGTTGCTCTGGAATAGAGCAGTACAGCTTGGAAAAACAGCAGTGGGCACTTAGTGGGCAATGAGGTGTGTGAGGTGCAGGTAGGCAGAGCAATAATCACTGTAAGCCATCACTGACTCCAGTGGGCAGGGAATGGAGAGAGGGTGGGCATTTTTTTGACCTTACAAATATATTTGAGACCAACAAATGGGTTTTTGCAGGGAATCTTTGCTGATTTTTACTCAGTAGCATATACCTTGCAAGAGAATTAACACTCCATTGGGCTGCCTTGAAGCTCATTGTAGGAGCTGGTTTGAGACAGGATGGACTTGCTACAAATACAGCCCCAAACCTGGTGTTCAATTCCTGAGTGGAAAATTTTGCTTTTCCAAGAAAATGATGACTGGAGAAGTTCTTTCCCACTCCACAAACCTCAAAACTCCCACCCAGTTATGCGGATCCCAGTATTTTCTCCTCTAGGCTTTTCCTCATGTGGTTTTTGCATCTCCCAGCCCTGCTCTGGGTGACTCCAGACCCCTGCAGCCACACTGCTCACCACAGACCTGCCTGGGAATATGAGTTGGGGGTAGGCTACCAGAAGCATCCTGCTCTTTGATCTATAATTAAAAAACCATTTTGTTTTGTCTTGGTCGCTTTAACCAGCAATTTGCTATAGCAAAAGAACACAATACCCCTTCAGGAAGAAGAAATACACTCATTCTTTCAATTAAATTTCTCCTGACTTTACTAAAACTTTTCCCCTGTTCCCTCTTCTGAAGAAGCAGCTTTTCTTTTTTTTTTAATTTTATTTTTGTGATCTTCAATTCCACCGAGACAGAAGAAATCAGCATATCAGAGAAGACAACAATCCTTGTGATGCCCAGCAGTCATTAATTAACAAATTATATAAAAAAAGAGTTCTGCAGATAGGATTGTTTCCTGGTGATGTTGCCTTTTCTTTTGTTGGAACTGTGACAAGGAAGTTCTTTATTGCTGAGATAGAGCAGATTAAACCATCCCTCTCACACTGGATGGCTTAGTGTGCCTCATTCTTTTGGTCCCCAAATAAAACATCCTGCCCCCACTTTTACCCTGTGACAGGTTTCTTCCTTGATGGGAAAGAGATGCAAGAGTACATCTGAGCCATAGCACCTGTCACCCAGCTGGACCAGGTGTCCTTCTCATCAGCATGAGCATCCCCAGAGGATGAGGGGCTGAGCTAACCTGAGTGGATTCAGTTTCAGTGGAACATCTGTGCAACATCTGCAGTCCCACCAGAGGTGAAGTCCACCTCCTCCCTGAAGTGAACAGCCCCAACTGGTAACAGACCCAGGACATCCATCAAGTGGCCTTGCTCTCCTTGCCACCATCTTCCCAGGCTTCTTCTCTAAATTTCAGGATGATTTTGGCCTCTCCCTGTCCCTAGCTCTCATAACCCTGCTCAGGTAGGAGTAGGCTCTGCTGGGAGCTGTTGGGACTGAGCTCCCTGTTCATACACTGGTGACCAAAGGTGGCACCCATGGGTCTCCATCCTCATTTCAGTTCATGGGCTCCAATGGTGAAGAGAAAAATGAGACCCCCAAAGCAGCTGTCACAGAGGCATCCCCCAGTGCTCAGCATTTGGGTCCCAGACTTGGGACCAGCTCTGCTGCAACAAGGCAAAGGGCAAAAATACCCCTGGGCTGTTAAAGCAAACCAGCTGCTTGTCTTTGGCCAAAGGACCTTGGAGCCTCTCTTTGTCAAGGTCTGAGAGGCAGCATCCTTTCAAAGGATCCCAAAAGTGTTGCCTGCAGCTTATTTGCAGTGGGGGTGAGTTGAACACATGCTGGGGACACTTCATTCTCCCAATACAGACACCATCACTGACGGATCTATAAATGCTCCTATCAATGCAGGCATTAGCCTGACTGCTGCTGCAGGCAAGAGCTCTGTGCCACCCAAACCTTTGTCTGCTGTGGGGCCACAGAGCAGGGGACGTGCACAGCCACAGCACAGGGATGTTGAGTCAAAACACGTTTTTTTCACCCTCTTTTTATTAATCATGCAGATTTCCCCACTCAGGGTTCACAGGGTTGGTGTGCACTGTACTGGGGGAAGTGACAGAGGCCACCAGCAAAAGCAGGACATGCAAATCTGCCTGTTCTGTGCAGGCAGCTCCCCCATACTGTTCTTGGTGACCTAGTTAAATTAATTTTGGTGGGTGGTTGTTTTTCTGGTGGGGTGCTGCCTTAAAGTTAATTAGCCAAAAGATGCCCTGATTTCTTTCTTCACAGTAAGATCTGTCGTTTAATTTGTCAGCTAGTGTGTTCTCACACACCATTCATGGTCCCAGGCACCACAGGTATGAATTAGGGACCAGCTCTGACCACTCCAATGGGACCTGTCTTGCCCTGAGAATTCCTACTGGAAACTTACTGGGATTTGCTGGACCCCTGTGCAGCTCTCAGCCAATGAGTACAATGAGTTTGCCAGACTTGGTGACATGGGGAGTGACACATGAGGTGCTGGGTGCTTGCATGGTGCTCAATGGCACAGAAAAAAAACCCCTTCTATGCTCCTCCAGAAACTGGAAAAAGTGTTTCCTCTTAAAATGTTTTCTTCTCCCTGTGGCCCTGGAGAGAGCATGTAATGGAGCAGCTGCCTAACACATACTTCCAGGGAAAAGTGTCAGTACTTCTAAAACTTGAGAGGTTAAAATACTGTCAGTATTTTCAGTAGTTTTTAATTCATTTTAATTTGCCATTCGTCAACATGCAGCAAGGAACTCACAAGAGCATCACTTGCTCCTGGTGGGTTGCCTTCCCTGTGCCAAGCTGTGCTGTGCTAACCAAGGTGTGCAGACCTGAGCTGGGCAGGACAGACTGTGCTGAGCTCTTTAGGGCTAAGGGACGCTGAGACAATGGGGCTGGGGGATTCAGGGGGATGTTAAGGCTGGTGGGGGTTGATAGGGCTGTAGGGTGCAGGGTGGCATCAAGGCACAGGGGATGTTGGGCAGCGATAGGGTTGCTGGGAGGGATGCTGAGATTGTGCTGTGCCTCCGAAGCGCCTCTGCTAAGGAAGACAGGCTGAGAGAGTTGGACTTGTTCAGCCTGGAGAAGAGAAGGCTCTGGGGAGACCCTAGAGAACTTAAAGACCCTTCTAGTACCAAAATGGGCTCCATGAGAGCTGGAGAGGGATTTTGAACAAGGGGCTGGAGAGAAAGGACAAAGGGGAATGGCTTCACACTGCCAGAGGACAGGGAGGAATTTCTTCCCTCTTAGGGTGGGGAGGCCCTGGCACAGGTCGCCCAGAGAAGCTGTGGATGCCCCATTCCTGGAAGCATTCAAGGCCAGGTTGAACACGGCTTGGACCAACATAACCTGGCATGCCCATGGCAGGGGGCGGAACAAAATGAGCTTTAAATCCTTTTCAACCCAAACCACTCTGCGATGCTATCATTCCGCGCCACACCACGCCATGAGCTGCCAACCCACAGCGTGTCAAACCCAGCCGTGCCAACACCAACAGGTGGCGACACGAACCCAGGGCACCCCGAACCCCGCCGCGCGGGGACGCGCCCGCCCGGCCCGGAGCGCCCTGCGCGCCCCCGGCGCACTCTGCGCGCCCCCGGCGCGGCGCGCACGGCGCTCCGAGCCCGCCGCCCTCCCGAGCCCCCCCTCCCCGCTCTCGGGCTGGTTAATCCCGTGTGTAAAGGGCAGCCAATGGATGCGGCCGTTGCGCGGGGTTGGGATTAGCGGCGGGGCGAATGGCTGGCACTTTTACTGGGATTACAGAACAAAGAACTGCTCTCCCTGCCCGATTTGGGGTGGGAGAAAAAAAAACAAAAAACCGACAAAAAACCAACGACACCCCCGTGGGGTTCTTTCCATTCCTTTAGGCCCCCGTCGGGCTGTACCGGCTCCGCCCGGGAAGCGGCGGGAGGCGGTGGGAGGCGGCTCCATCCCGGCCCCCGCCCGCCCCCGCCGCCCCCGCCGCTCCCGCCGCTCCCGCGCAGCCTCGCCGGGGGAGGCAGCAGCGCCGCGCCCCAGCCGCCCGCGGTAAGGAAAAGTTTTGGCCTCCCCTCCCCTCTTGCCGGGTCCCCTCCCCAGCCGCAGCCGCGGCCCTGCGGGGGTGGTCGGTGCGGTGGGGCGCAGGGGGGTTTTGGGGCTGGGGGAGCGCTGGGGGGATCGGGAGGAGGGATGCAGGGGGAATCAGGATTCGGGGAGGGCTCGGTGTGCAGGGCAGCGTTAGGGACCCGGGGGGTGGTGCTGAGGGATGCAGCGCAGGACATCGGGGCTCGGGTGAGCGCTGGGGGATGCGGAGGGGCAGCAGCGCTGCTGTAGAGGCGATACGGCTGCGGGGCTGCGAAACCACAGCAGGCAGGGGATGCCGGTGGGCAGTGATGGGGCTGCGGGCTTGGGGGGCGTGCTGGGCGCCTTAGGGCTGAGGAATGCTGGGGGGATGGCGGGGCTGCGGGATTCGGGGGGATGTTAGGGCTGGTGGGGGTTGATAGGGCTGTAGGGGTGCAGTGTGGCATCGAGGCATGGGGGATGTTGGGGAGAAATAGGGGGGGATGCTGAGATTGTTAGGGCTGGAGGGATGCTGGGGGAGGAATGCCAGGCTCATCAGTGTGGGAGAGTTCAGGAATACTGGGAGCGGATGTGTTGGGGGATGCTGCAGGGCAATAGGGCTGGGGGAGGGCATCAGGGCTGGGGGATGCTGCAGGGCAATAGGGCTTGGAAGGGATTCTGGAGGTATTAAGGTTGGGAAGGATATTGAAGATCTGTAGGGCTTGGAGATGCTGGAGATATTAGAGCTGATGGGGATGCTGAGCTCATTGGGGCTGGGGAAGTCATTAGGGTATTAGGGGGAATGCTGGGGGTGATGATGGGCCATGGTGTTGGTGGGATCCGTGGGGGCTGTGAAGGGGTACCAGGAAGCAGTAAGGCTGGAGGGCATCAGGAGTTGGGGTGATGGTGCTGCAGAGGGGGGTGCAGGGAGCAGGAGAGCTGGGGGGCTGCTGGGAGCATTGCATAGGGGATGGGCAGGGTCAGGCTGGCCCTCGGTGGTGGCCTGGATCCCGAAGGCAGTTCCGGGACCACCACCTGCCCTGGCTGGGTTGGACGGTGCCAGGAAGGAAGGGAGGGAAGCAGGGCTCTGCTGGAGCCTGCCTCCTCTCCGCTGCTCTGGGGATTGGCAGCAGGGCTGCTGGAAATAGAAACACGGCGTGGAGCTGATGGAGCGCTTGGGGCTCGGCTGGGCCGGTCACTGGCCTTGGCTCTGTGGCCCGTGGCCTGGAGGAACAGGCACCCTCTGCAGGGGCAGGTGGAGGATTTTCAATGCTAAGGGATGACTGTGACAGGGAGAAAGTTGCTCCCTGAGGAGCAGGTGCCCTTGTCCTTCCAGCGTGTGGGGCTGGCAGTGGGTTTATCTGGGATAAGCTGCAAATTGGAGTGATCCTATTAATGCTCTTGTGCAGGAGTGAGCCCTGGAGCTGGCAGGGCTGTGCAGGTAATGCTGGGTGTTTGTGGGGGCTCTGGGCACAGCCAGGCGAGGGCACTTTGGGAGGGGATGGTGCCATGGCACCATGGCACAGCCACAGGACTGGGTGCTATGGGCACTTCAGGGCTGGTCACCCAGCCTGCTGCCACATCCCTCTCCTGTCAGTGTGCAAGCTGTGGACACTGGAGCCACCTGGGGACAGCAGCATGGAGCCTTGTGTAACGGGAGCCCTCGGCTTCAGGGTGCCTGCTCTTGGTGCAGCTCCCACTGAAGGAGCTGTCGGAAGTGCTGCAGCTGGGAATGTGAATGTGAGATGGGAACTGTGCATGTGAGAGCCTTTAATTCCACAGAGTCCCCAACAAGGCACCCAGACCCATTAAGCTGGTTGCTGCCCATCTGAGGCTGCAGAATCCCCTTCTGTGGAAACTGCTGCAGTGTTTGTTGTGAGATGAGGAAGCAGAGTGGGACCACCAGGATGAGACCTGACCCTGCTGCAGCCAGGGTGCTCAGAGCCCTGTCCCATTGCTCTGTGCAGCCCCTGCAGGCAGAGCAGCCAGCCTGGCACAGCAGCACGTGCTGCCATGGGAGCAGTGCCAGCAGCGTGTCAGGATTGTGTGTCAGGGCAGGGTGCTTTCATGGACACCCGTGGGTCCCTGCTCTTTTCCCTTTAGCCTTGCAGAACCAGAGTCCCTGTCACCACTGGTGGCAGTGGCCACTGACTGTGCCCTGCTGTGGGGCTGTGCCTCTGCTGTTCCCATGCACCCTGGCTCTCCAAGCTGGCATGGCCTCTCAAAGCCACGTTTTTGGGGTGACACCTGCCAGGGATGTATTGCCACTCTGCAGACAGGAGAAGGGATCAGGCAGCTGCCCTCACATGGTGCTTGCAGAAGCTGAGGAATGATGCCAGGGATATTCTCTGGTGGCCACTGCTGCCCGCTCTGCTGTCCCTCCTGAGAGGGCTTTCCCATCTCTGGAGGAGCTGCTGCTGCTGCCACTAGTTGCTGCTTGTTCAGGTTTGCTAATGAGAAGCTGGGACAGGTGAGCAGGAAGCTGCTCAAGGACATTTGACAGCCTGGCTCTGTCCACCTGGGAAAGACAGAGTGCCCTTACTGGCAGCCCAGCTCTTTCAAAGAACCTTGCAGGTCCTTGCATGGGACAAGAAAGGTGGGTTTTGGGGCCAGCACAGAGGGTACAGCTCTGGCTGTCCCACAAGGTGTGCATCCCATGTAACTGGAGTGATGCTCTGCTTAAAGGAAGAAGAATACCAAACCCCCAAAGTCCCGGGCCAAAACACGACCTCTGGCTACTGGAGTTAATGGGGGATTCCCGTCTGCTTCTCCCACAGGAAATAGCTCAGATGCTTTTTGGCAATTATCAATGCCCTGTACTTCCTTCAGGAATTTTGTCAGCAGCATCCCAGCAGCCAGGCTGGAGGAATGCACAGGGACTCCAGCTGGGTTTTCCCTGCAGGGCTGCCCCCTGGGGTGGCTGCAGGGCTTGGTGCTGGCCATCCCCACCTTGGGCAGTGGTGCTGGCCCATGGTCATTCTGTGAGCTGCCAGCATCCATTTGCAGATGCCCGTGGTGAGTGGAGCTGGTCATGGAAGAGAATGTGTGAATGGATGCTGCTGCTCCAGAACGACTGGGCTGAGGTGCAAGCTGCCACTTCCATGTGGTGGTTTGGGTAAGGAGGATGATGAGTGGGCCAGGGGCTGTGTTATTGTTCTTGCTTTGCTCCTCCAGCCACGTGTGTGTGGCTGTTAACACCTTACTGGTAATGACAAAACCTCTTCAGGGCTTTGAGCGGGGAGCAGAGGTTTGCCACCACCAGAGACCTCAAGGAGAGGAAGGAGAAGAAGAAAGGACCTACTGGGATCCCCTCCTGGGATGGAGGTAGCTATCTGTGAGCTAAATATGTATTTATTGGCTCGTTCCTTGGGAAGAGCCCAGCTGGAAGCTATGGGGAAGGGCATCTGGTGTCCATCTGGATTGTGGCCAGAGCAGTGGGCTGGGGGTAGAGAGCAGCCCCAGCTGGAGGTTTGCAGAGGAGGTGACAGCTCTTTGCATTCCCAGGACTTTGCTCTGCCCTGTGGCAGCCCTGTCCCTTCACGGGGCATGTACAGTTTACATTTCTTGAATGTTGTCTTTAAAAAGCTGCAGAAAACTGTGGTGGTCCCAGGTGGGCTTTAGGAATTGTGGTCATGGGGATTTCTGACTTGCCATTTTGGTGATTCTTGGTGCAGCCCCCTTGGTTAAATTTGCTTCAATCCCAAGGGTGGTGGGGCAGTGGGCTGGGCTGGGTGTTTCTGCCAGAGACCCCCCCCCCAAATCAGCTGGGGCATGTGGGACCACCTCTTGTCCATCCTGGTCCAGGAGCTGCTGCCAAACACCACCTTAGGAACTTACCTAGAGCACAGCAAGGCTCTCCTTGCTGTGGGAGTGAGGGAAAGCATCCCTTGAGGTGGGATGCTGTGGAGAAAAGCACTGGGTACATGGATCCCCTCTTGGAGCAGACTGTGCTGAGCAGTATTTACATTCTTCCATGCAAACAGCTTCTGTTGGAGTTTT
Source organism: Erithacus rubecula (assembly GCF_903797595.1). Taxonomy (NCBI): domain Eukaryota; kingdom Metazoa; phylum Chordata; class Aves; order Passeriformes; family Muscicapidae; genus Erithacus; species Erithacus rubecula. The sequence continues at coordinate 7,802,999 of NC_136674.1, forward strand.
CTGGCTTCACTTGTCTGGTCTCTGCTCTGTGCTGGTCTAGCTGGTTTAAAAAGATAAATAATCTCAGTGGAATGAGTAGGGACCAGCGAGGAGCATCCCTCTGCTGCTGCACAGCCATGTGGATGTCATTGTCCTTTGCCAGCATGTCCCTCCTCAGAGCCAATCTCCACCTCTCATATGAGGGATGAGATGTCCATCCTCATTTTCTTTACATCTCTAACATCAAACAGAGCAAGTGCCAGTGGGTAGGTTGGTGTTGACCCAGGATGGGTCCTGGGAATGTGCCATCAAGTGCCCACCTGCATGCCTGAGACTTCTGCCCCAGGAGATTGAAGGGACGAGCCCAAATGCCTCCTGCCCATGGGTGACATCCCCTGTGGGCTGTGCTGGGGTCTGGCAGTGCCCCTGAGCCCCCCAGGTGGGTGCAAAATCTTGTGGTGGGCACCACAGACCTGTTGTTGATCTGCTCCCACAGCCCCACAGGCAGATTAAAACCTGGGAGCCCAGAGGGTGCTCTGATCCCTCTGGAGATGGCTGGGAAGAAAACTGGTGCGTAGGATGTTTTTAACCATTTTTAATTTTTGGATAATTTCTTTAACTTTTTGGTCTTGAATGTTTTAGTTTAGTGTGTGTGGATGCTGGTTGCTGCCAGGGTTGTGTTTCCTGCTTGGCTTGGATGTACCCTGGAGGAGAACCCTCCCCCTGCAATGGATGCACAGGTTTAGGTGCTTCTGAGAGAAAAACAGTGCCTTGCTGGCCAGCAGCAGACTTTGCAGTCCCAAATCCTGGATGAGGCAGGATGGATACAGGGGATCCTGGCCATGGGTTGTGGCAGTGGTGTGGCCCTGTAGGAGCCCTTGGCTTCCTTCTTCCTTGCTAAAAAAAAAAAAAGAAAAAAAGGTAAAAAGCCATCAAAGCTTTTCAACAGGTAACTGTTGTTTGGAAGAATATAGAGGCAGTTGGTCTGGCTTAGGGAAAACTTATGGAGTGGGAGTCTTCCAGAGCAAGATGACACTGGAAAATGAAAACACTGCAGTGGGTGAGAAAGATCTCCATGGTTTTATCTGTTTGCTGTGCTGGAAGAGGCTTCACCCACCTTTAAAGAGGTGAATGCATCTCTGTGCCCAGGTTTTGGCAGAGATCACATTGTGTCCTCAGCTCCAGCTGTGTCTGTGGATGTGTGTGCTGCCTGGGAAGGAGGAGACCTACTCCACCTACTACTCAGTACCTTGAGAGGTGACCTTGCCTTGAGGCTCAGGCTGCCAGGTTGCCCATTTGCTCCAGCCCAGCAGCTCCAGTGGGTTTGCCCTGGGCACTGGAGGCAGCTCTGGCCATCTGCCCCAGCTGGAGGTGGCTCCTGGAGGTGGCTCCTGGAGGTGGCTCTGGAGGTGGGCAGAGCTCCCAGGCTGACAGGATGCACAGATGAAAGGGACAAGCCCAGCCCTGCTAATTGGCAGCAATGCTCGTGGCAGGTATTAACCCTGTGAGTTCATCAGGGCTCAGTGACAGGAAGCTGAGTGGCACTTTGATGGCACTTTGGTGGCACCAGGACTAGTGCCAGTGAGGCAGTGCTGCCCTCCCTGCCTGCCCCTGGCCCTGAGCTCTGCTGGGAGCTTCTGGGGGAGGCTGGGGACAAGCTGCTGGTCCATCCCTGCTGCAGGGCTGGCATCCCCCAGGGACACTGGTGGCAAGGGTAGGGTTTTCCCTGGATGGATGCTGCTGCTTGGGCTTTACAAGAGGTACCATGAAGGATGGGTCCCATGGCAGGTGTGATGAAGGATGCTGATCCAGTGGGATGGGTATTTTGGCAGGTATGGTAGCATGGGGCTGTGCCCAGTGTGGCTGTGCTTTGGGATCTGTTTGAGGCTTCCACCAAAGCCACACTCCTTCCCACTGGACTGGATTTCTGCTTGTTTCACTGCAGGGTAGGAGACAGGGATGCAAAAACCTGTAGGAAAGGCAAGATTATGTCTCCCTAATTAGTAGGGGCCTGATTATCATTTCTTCCCAGAGCTCTGGTAATGATTAAATATGTGGGAATTATCTTTTATTATTTGTATTGCATTATTATTTGGAAGGCTGGGACCCTGTTTGCTGTGCAGACAGGGAATGACAGTCCTTGCCAGGAGGAATGCTGGCTCTGGCGTCCTGCTCTGGGTAGATTGGGGGTTGAGCTCTGTGTGCCCCTGGCATTACCCAAATTGCTACAGCAACTCCCCACCCCAGCACTTAAAAGAATTTAAAGCTTTGAATTGTATGTCTTTTTGCATGCATGTGAGTCACATCTTTTTTAGTATGGGGAAAAAAAAAATTAAGTGTATTCCTGTGACCTCTAAAATCATTATTTATATAGAGATTTAAAATTACATATATATATTTTTGGCACCAGGATTGTCAAAGCCCAGGCGTTGGCCACTGCTTTTAGATGCTCTGGCTTTATTGTTGGAGGGTTACAATAAAGCAATCTTGTTAGGTAAACATAATGATGTTATGAGCCACCATCTGCTGGAGAGCTGCTGCAGGGAGCAGTGGGAGCTGCCTGCTGTGCTGCTGCTCCCCTGCTTCTTCCTGCTGTGGTGTCAGATGTGTCCTAGCAGAAACACCAGTGCCAGGTATGGATGGAGAAAGGGCTTTTTCTTATGGCTTCTCCCTCTTAGCCCTGGGATATGAGCTGCTGGACCCCCCCAGCTCCCACTGGGGTGAGTGAGGCTGTTGGGGTGATGCTAGGGTCACTGGCAAGTTTCCCAAAAACTGGGCCACCACACTGCTGAGCTGTGGAGACCCAGATGGTTGGAATGCCACCAGGTCCCTGGGTCCCACAGAATCATCCTGGTGGCAGCAGGGACCCCCACACCCCCCTGGGTGCAAACTTGCAGTCACTGGCACGAAGGATTGCACTTGGTCAGTGAAATATGTGAGGAACTTTGCTTGTTTAAAATGCCTTTGGGGTTTGGGGCTTAAATAAACATCCTGGTTGGGGTTTAGGTTGGAGGTTTTCATCCTGGGAAAGGCAGGCGTGGGGGGAAGGGAGCTGCACCAGAGCCCCGAGCCTGCCTGCACCTCCTGACAAGGTTAAAAATTGGCTTCATTAGAACAGGATCACTGGAAATAAATTGCTCTGCACCCTTTAGGGGAATTGCTGGGCTGTAATTTCATCTTGTCTTTCTAGGGAAAAATGCCCAGAAAGCCTTTAAGTGAAATTACAATGTTTTACCCTGAGCTACAGTTTGGTATTTTTGCCCCCCAAAACATGTTTACCTCTGTGTCCTCAGATGAAGTTCATCCAGGATCTTGAATCATGGAACCATGGAATGGCTTGGGTTAGAAGGAACATTAAAGATCACCTTGTTCCAGATGGGACACCCCCACTGTCCCAGGCTGCTCCAAGCCCCATCCAGCCTGGCCTTGGACACTTCCAGGGATCATTAAACTTTTATTAAACATGTCAGAATTAGTGTCAGGTGTTTTGGGGTTGTTTTTTGTTTGTTTGTTTGTTTGTTTAAAATGAGAGGGGAGAAAAAAAGACATTTAAGAGAGACAAGCATGACTGGTGTCCTGAGCTGATCAGCCTGATGCCTCCTTTCCCATATGAGCTGAGTGAAAACCTGGCTCTGGGATGGATCCAGCATCCAGCTGTGCCCTTCCTTGCTGGATCCTGCTGCACCCACCTGCATCTGTGCCCCTCAAATACTTATTGCTGAGGTGGGCTAATTTTTCCCCACCTGTCTAAGGGTTTATTCCTTTGCAGGGTGGAAGAGTGAGATCAGCCCCACTTCTCACTGGTGCTCTTCCCACAGCAACCCACCAGCTTTCCCTATGCCACCCATCTGAAGATTATGTGCTCTCTTGGAAACTTCTTTGTTTCCCCACATTTTGTAATTTATGTACAGTACCACTGCTTGTTGAAAAACAAGGTCTTTATCTCTGTGGGAATTACACCTGCAGAAATCCAGCCCTATTGCTGCCTGCACGAGGCTCTCCATGATAAAAGACAACTCCAGCACACTTCTGTAATGCAAATATTTCCTCTATTTTCACATCTGGCAAGGCTTGGGGCTTGAACCCCAATAAATTTTCTCCCCATCTTGATTTATTTCTCTCTCCCCTAGCAGCATAAGGTCCTTGAATATATTTTTTCCCCTTTTGGTTGATTTTTTTCTGCAGGCAAAGATGCATCTTTCACCACTTGCTGACCCTTGTGTGTGCCATGCACCTCTTGTGGTGATGCTGATGGACAGAGCAGACAGTGTGTGTCCCTCAGGGCCAGGGGTGCCTGTGGTCCAGGCTGCAGCACACTCCTGCAAAGGGCTATTTTTAACTGCTGGGTTGCCACCAATGCACTTGAGCACGTAGGCATCCTTTATTATTTTAAACACGATCATTCAGAATAATGTGGAATTGTCTGTGCTGTGGGGAGCTGCTGCTGCAGAATGCAGCTTTGGCACCTTGTGGGGGTCCTAGCTGTGTCCAGACTGGGTGGGCTTTGCTGTGGCATTGTCCCCATGGGACATGGTGCAAGAGCAGCAGGGGAAATGTCTCCTGCCAGGGCTGCAGGTGAGGGTGAGTCTGTTCCTGTTGCTGCTGATGGTTTGCTTGTCTGTGTGCTGCCCCATGTGCCCATGGCTCCACACTCCCCAAAACAAAAATTGCAGCCACTGGTGCATACAACATGGCTTGTCTGTGAGTCAGAACATGGGATCTCTCTCTTCCTCCTCCACCCCATAACTGTGCCTGGATCTGGCTCAGGGATGCCAGGCTGGGTCTGTACCCCAGGGTGTGCTCCCTGCCTGAAAGCCATTGTGATACCTGTGGAAAACTTTCCAGCAAGCACCATTCCCCTCAACCCTGCGTGCTGTGGGTGTGCTGATGGGTTTTCTGTCCTCTCCTTTTTACTAACCCACTTTTTCCAGATAGGCATTTAAGCCCAGAACCTTCCTTCCTACTACTGATTTTGCTTTCTGCTTGAGTCAGTGCAGTGCCACTGGTGTTGGGAGGATGCTGTGGAGAGACAGACTCCACTTTGGGCTGCTCTGTGTCCTCAGTAGCAAGGACATGGACATGGGGGCTGGGTAGGGCGTTCATGGGGATGGAGCAGTGTTCCTCCTTGAAGGTGCTGGGGGCTGTAAGAAGTGCTCCCTGAAGATGCAGGAGAGATGCAAGATCACACTCAGCTCCTGGGAAAAGCCTCTTCAGGGTGGCTGGGCTGGTTTCTCCTCTCAGTCCCAAATCACTGGCCCTGGATAGAGGTTAAAGTGCTTCCTCCTATCTTGAGACAAAAACAGCATTTTGCTTGGAATCAGTTTTTGGGGCTCTGTCTGTCAACAGGCTATCAGAGGATGAGGCAGAGTGGCTGAAATAAATCCTATTTCAATATTTACCTGCCCACTCTGAAGTAGTTCTGTGTTTACCTCAGGTGAAGTGCTGTGCTGAGTGCTCTCTGCCTCTCTGGGAACAGCATTCTGCTTGCACCCCTTGCTAATTACTTCCCACCCATGTGAGAGGAGCTGATTGGGAAATGAATTCAGAATCCCAAGGGCCCAGATGTGATGCTGTGGTGGCTGTGGAGAGGGGACAGATGAGGGTGAGTGTGCTGCTGCCTGTGCTTTTGGCTGGAGCAAGAGGTGATCAGGGGGTTTTGGTGTCAGGGTGATTTGATGTTTGAGAATTCTCATTTTTTGTCAGTTCCTACAAGTTTTGCAGCACATGAGGCTGTGTGGGTCTTGGTGGGGTTTGAGGCTGTGCCCAGCAATGTCCTGACCTGGGGTGATGGAGAGATGAGTTGTTCTCTAGTGGTACATTCCCTCATTGCCCACCCCATGGATGATCACATTGGAGGATTCCTATTTTTTAACTCAGTAAGCTAAGCTGTAGAAAAATTAAGCTGTAAGCCCCAAAAATAAGCCATATCTCTGCCTTCCCTATCACAAGGTGCTCTTCCTTTACTCAGCCCCCAAAATCTCATTTTTTTGAGTGCCCAGACCCACCCTTCCTGGTATAACATCTCCTGGAAGCATCACCAGCCAGGAGCTAAGCCAGCATCCAGCCCCTCTCACACACTCTCTCAGTTTCACAATGCAGATATATTTATTTTCTGTTATTTATGAGGTGGCTGAGCCAAACTCTTCTTTGCCTGGAGGCAAGGAGCCAGGGTGCTTTGTGGCTGCTTTGGCACCCCAGTCCTGCCCTGGGCACCTCAGGAGGGGGTGGGTGCTGGAGCCTGGGTGCTGATTTCCCTGCCCTTTATCTAAAGTAGGCTCTGAATTTGGGACGGCGCTTTGTGGGGCGCCGATGAAGGGAAACGTGCCACAAGGCAGGTTTGCTTTGCAGGATTAAAAGCAAATAAATATTTATGCATTATGCAAAGCAGCTCTGATAAGATATGTGTGTCATTGGGAATTTGAAGCAGTTTCAACTTAGCCCTGAGATGAAGGGGTGTGCGTGTCGGTGTGGTATGGGGGCTTAAAGGGATAGTTCTTCTCCTGCTGCAGAAAAATAAAAATAGAGGGGGAAAACAAGGGGTTTATTGCTTCTTGGGCTGCTCTGGTCTTGGGTTTCACCATCTCCTGCATCCTTGTGTGTTTAGCTGCAAAAATGGAGAAGAGCCAGGGAGAGAGAGCAGTGCAGGCAGCATTTTGGATGCAAATATAATGCTGGCCCTGCTCCTAATATTCACTGTGTTTACATGTAAATGCAAACAACTGTTGACTTAGTTTCAATAGATAATGTATTTCATAACACAATGGAAATGAGAATTAAGCTGGAATTTAGCAGGAGGGAACATGTGTTTCTGCAAGACCTTGGGCTCTGCTGGCCCCATGGTATTGGGGGACACCTCTGCCAATGATTTCCCTGGGTAATCCTTTCTGAAACTGTGAGCAGGACAGGGGCAGGGCTGGGTGGCTGCAGGTTCAGGGGGCTGAGCTGACCCACTGGTGAACAGGAGCAGATCTGGGCTGGCTTCTTCCTGGGAAGGAAGAGTCTGATGTGCTCTGGGCTGGGTTGAGGTGTCAGGGAAGGGAATTGCTGTCCCAAGCTGCCATGTTCGAGCTGGGGTGATGACAAGTCCTGGGGAGGAGGAGGTATCACCAGCTGGGTCACCTTGTCCTGATGTGACTCCAAGCTGAAACACGTGGGAGAGGACCTGGCTTGTTTTGGGGCCAGGTCCTGGAGCCATCCCAGCAGGGCTCCCTGGGGCCAGACCAGGCACCCTCTGAATTAGGGCTCAGGGCTCAGTGTTAAAAGAAGCCAAGCCTTGGTGGATGTGGGGGTAATGTTGGGGTGTAGACACAAGATGTTTTAGGCATTGGAGAATCTCCCCACAGGAGCTCTGGGGATGGTCACACTGGGGGGACACCTTGCTGGAGGTGGCATGTCTGCAGCAGCAGTGGAGTCCCTGGGGCTGCAGGGCAGGGTCTGGGTTTGCTGGGCAGCCCCACTGCCACCCCAGTGATTCCCCTGCAAGGTGATGTCCCTGTGGGGCTGGAGGGACCCGCAGCTGTTTGGGTCTGGCAGCAGCAGTGGTGCTGAGCCTTGGCAGGATGGGCAGGGTTGGCATGGGAAAGGGCAGGTTTTGGGGCTGCTGTGGTGGCCAGAGGCTGCCTGGGAGGAAATGGGATCCTGGCTGGCTGCTGCTCCCTGCAGCACTGCCAGGACCTGCCCCACCTGCCGGGTCACAGCAGGGCGGGTGCTTGGCTTCAGCCCAGCTCTCCAGTGCCAGGTGAGTCACTGCCCTGTGCAGGGTGCCCAGCTCGGGCCACTGGGGCTCTGGGCAAGGAGCTGCTGGCACTCTGCACACATGCTCCCAGCTGTGGGGCTGGGATCACCCAGGACCTGCTCTCACCTCTCTGACTCATCCCATGAAATAGGGAGAAGGGAGCAGACAGGAGTGGGACACTCAGCATGGGATGCTCCCATCCCTGAGCCTTCTTTCCTCCCTTTAAAAAGCCTTTTTTTTTTTTTTTTCATGAGTTTATTTATGTAGCCAGCCTGGATTAGCAAACAGCCCATCCTGTAACACAGAATACTCAGTACTGAGACACCAGTAACCAGAGAGAAATACGAGAGATAAAATTAAACATAATGAGATTATGTGGTATGTCTCTGTCAGGGTCCACCTTACACAGAGCAAACTAATTGCCTGTGCAGAGCAAAAAATGGGTGATGAGCAGTGTCTGGGAGCTGGGGAGGGTTGGATGCCATCAACAGCAGCTTTGCAAAAGAAAAAATCATTGGGGTTGAGTGCTGAGGAGCAAGATGAGGAGCCCAACAGCATTTGGGGGACTGGGATGGAGCATCCTCTGCTCAGCCCTTGTAGACTCATTGTCCCCAGCAATGAGTTGCTGCTGCTAGGCTTTTGTGTATTTGCAGTTTGAGTAGCCTTTTGCTAGATAATAATAAATAATAATCATAATAATTATTATTAATAATAATACTAATAATAATAATCTGGAGCAGTGTCTGGTTAGATGGACAAGGTGGACATGCCAGTTGGGGCAGGAGCCAGGATAGGGCACTGAGCACTGTTCAGATAAAGGAAACCCCCTACCAGGGTGTGGGGCCAGGGCTGCAACACCAGGGGCATCATATATATGGGATTTTCCCTTAATTTAGTGGGGAGAAAAAATATATTTCAAAAACAAAAAGCATTTGTCTGTGTAATATAAAATTCAAGTTAGGCTTCTAGTGATTTCATGGAAAACAACAAGGCTTTTTATATTGGCTCTTGGGGTAGGAGGAGAGCAGGCTAGAATAAAGATTTACAGTCTTTGGGAGATTAAAGGCCCTTGGTACATTGTTCAAATACCACGAGATTAGTTTCCAAGGAGACGGATACCAGTTGCCATAGGCACCGGGGGCCAGGAATTAGGATTGCGATTTTTTATCCTGATCACGCAACCAGGAGCTGAATGCTGTTAAAACTGGGCTTTAAATAACCCCAGTGTTAGTGTGGGCTCTGCTGAGCCAGAGGCAGGGGCAGAGTGCCCTGCTGCAGCACCACTCAGGGTACAGGGGGTGCAGGGCTGGGAGCCCAGCTTGGTGCAATCCCAAAACCTGCCTTGCAGGTTATCCTGTGGCTTCTGAGTTCATTTCACCTCGTTTTTTCCACTGAGCAAGGGATTGGCAGCATCTTCTTGCAATAGCCAGCAGTCATGGTGGTGCAGGAGCAGGGGATCATCACAGATTCATGGAATCATGTGGTTTGAAAGGGACCTTAGAGGTCATCTGGTTCCACCCCAACATGGGCAGGGACACCTTTCATTAGACCAGTGGGATGTACCAAGGGCTAGAATTATCAGCCTGCTAATTTTGGCTTCCCCATGCCTCTTGCTTCTGGGAAGTGCAACCTGAGCCCTGGCATTTGAGGTGCCAGATCTGCATCTCTCCTTCTAGGAACTGCCAAGTGTGCTTTGTACAGGAAGGGGTGCTGAGCTCCCTGCTGCAGGGTTTTGGGGCTGGGCATCCCCCTGGGGAGGGAGGCTCAGCTCTGGGAGCTGTACAGGCACCAGGTCCCTGTGGCTGGGTGGTTCTGCTCACCATGAATCTCATCTTGCCTCACTGACCCCAACCATTCACCTGGGGCTGCCAGGGCAGGATCCAGCTTTCCATGCATGGTGCTTTCAGCATCCCTCTTTCTATGATGGGAATGCTCCAATTAACACTTCTTTCCCCCTTGTTTTTCTTTGAAATTTCTTTAATCAATGAAGAAGCAGTTGCTGGAAGCAAGAGCTTCTGTGCCTGCCTGCTGTGAGATGGCAGCATGGAAACTTGTCTGGAGCTGAGAGCAGTGCTGCTGGAGCTGCACAGGCAGTGATCCCCCAGCAGCTGCCATGCCATGCAAGTGTTTATCCTGGGGGAGATGAGACTCAGCTTCTGAAGGGCACTTGATCCTCTTCTATGTCTCTTTGCACTAGACAGAAACCTACTGTAGTTTTACTGTATTATGTAAAGGTATGCACCTGGGCTGGGCTTAAGGAAATCAAGGTGGCAGCAGAATGCAATGCCCTGGTTGGAGATGGAAAGTGAAATTCCTGTGGTAGACACTTTTCCCTGTGGGAGCCCCTAGTTTGTTCTTTGCTTCTTTTATGAGTGGGGCTAAACCACAGCAGGTGCCAGATTATCCAGGGAAGTGGAGCTGAGGCAGCGATGCTGGTGAATGTTGTTGTGCCAGTGTGTATGTGAGCAGGTTTTCCAGCAGGTGCCTTGGGATTTGTGGGTAAAATAAAACAGGGAAGGAGGTGTTTGGTCATGAGAGTTTGCTCTGCCCTGTGCTACCCACTTGGAAGGAATCAGGGGAGATAGAGGGTTTGGGAGAGCCAACAGAGGCAACGAGGAAAGAGCTACTGGCACAGTGGGGATGCAGGCACAAAGCACTGCCCAGACTGCACCAGAGGGTGTTTGCCCTCAATTCTGCTGGTTTCAGTCTTTGGAGAAAGGTATCACCTTTAAAAGCTGGTAAAAGCTTGATACCTTTCAGTCCTGGAACAGCTGCATCCCATGGCTTGGACAGGAGCACTCTTTGCTGGGTTAAGAACTGGCTGGATGGCCAGACCCAGAGAGTGGTGGGGATGGTGCTGCATCCAGCTGGGGACAGTCACCAGTGGTGTCCCCCAGGACTCTGTGCTGGGGATCAGTCACCAGTGGTGTCCCCCAGAGGTCTATTCTGTTCAATATCTTCACTGATGGATGAGGGGATTGAGTCCACCATTAGTAAATTTGCAGATGACACCAAGCTGGGAGCGTGTGTCCATCTGTTGGAAGGTAGGAGGGCTCTGGAGAGAGACCTGGAATGGTTGGATGGATGGGCAGAATCCAACAGGATGAAGTTTAACAAATCCAAGTTTAACAAGGCCAAGTCCTGCACTTTGGGCACACCAACCCCTGCAGTGCTGCAGGCTGGGACACAGTGCCAGGCTGAAAGGGACCTGGGGGTGCTGCTCAGCAGCTGACTGGACACGAGCCAGCAGGGTGGCCTGGTGGCCAGGAAGGCCAGGAACAGTGGCCAGCAGGAGCAGGAGGTCATTCTGCCCCTGCACTCAGCTCTGCTGAGGCCACACCTTGAGAGCTGGGCCCAGTTCTGGCCCCTCAGTTTGGGAAGGACCTTGAGAGGCTCGAGCGCGTCCAGAGGAGGCAACGAGGCTGGAGAGGGGCTGGAGCACAAACCCTGTGAGGAAGGGCTGAGGGAGCTGGGGGTGGGTAGCCTGGAGAAAAGGAGACCCAGGGGAGACCTTACCCCTCTCTAAACTCCCTGAAAGGTGATTGTGGTCGGGGAGGGTCGGTCTCTTCTCCAGGCACCACTGACAGAATGAGAGGACACAGCCTTAAGCTGCACCAGGGGAAGTTTAGATCAGACATCTGGAAAAAAATCTTCACTGAAAGAGTGACTGGATGCTGGAATTGTCTGCCCAGGGAGGTGTGGAGTCACCATCCCTGGATGAGTTTAAAAAAGACTGGATGTGGCACTCAGTGCCATGGTTTAGTTGATGAGGAGGTGTTAGATCGTGGGTTGGACTTGGTGACCTCAAAGGTCTTTTCCAGCCTAGTTCTTCCCGTGATTCTGTGAAAGTAGCAAAATGAAAGGGAATTTTTGGATGTGTGGAGAGATGTGGCAGCAGGACCAGGTTTGGCACTGGGGGTGCACAGATACTCGTGTTCAGGGGATCAGGAGTGTCCTCAGCAGATGCTTCTCGCATGGCACTGATGCCCCTCAAAACCCAGAGCTCCTTGCTTGTCCCAGGAGGGCTGTGCTGCAGGACCACCCACACACAGGGCATGGATTGGGGCTTTTCAGGGTTTTAGACAGCTGAGGGTATTTCTGGGCATTTTGTGAGTGCCCTGTGCCAGAGTTCTGTCTGCTGCACCACTGACTTTGGTGCTAATGGAGCAGCTCCCAGCCACATGCTGGGGACACAGTAAGCCATCCTGGCATGGGCATGGCTGGGATGATGATCCAGAGGCTGAAGGCTGGCTCTGAATTAGGTGAAAGGGATTAGGGTTAGCAGGTGGGTTAGAGCAGAAATCCCAAGGACAGCTGTTTGGTAAGCATGGGACTGTCACAGTGCTCCTGTGTCCAGGATGGCTTTGGTCACATTTGCTCCACTCATACTGGTTTTTGCTTAAGCAATTAGAAAAAAAAAAAAAAAATCAGAATGGCTCCTGATCAATTTTAAACATGTTCAACAATAGCCAGGGCTAATTGCTGAAGTATCTTCCAGAGCCAGTGTAGCTTTAAAAATTCCTTGAAATGTTCCCTTATGGAGTAACAGGCAATTACAAATAAAATCATGGTCATCTTTTCATTATGTTCATGGGCTGGTTGTGTCCTCCCAGCAGGTGGGCTTGGGGGCACTGGTCCTGCTCCCTTGGTCCTGGCAGGATAGAGGTGGCTGAATGTGGTGCCAACATCCTGTGGTCAAACATTTCAGGTGGCCAAGAAACCCAAGTACCTTTAAAAATCTCCCACCCCCACCTGTGCTTTCCCCTGCTTTAATATATCAATATATCCCCAGGCTGTCCCTCTACTACCCAGAAGGGTAAAGGGTCTGTAATCCTGTAATCCATCTGAAGACTGACCTGTAAAATATATATAATATTTTTTAAAATTTTTATTTTGCTGGAACTGTGTTTGATTCATTAGGGCCTCCCACCATCTCATCAGAACCACTGAGGCAACAGGTAGCATTTTCCTGGAAAAATCCATATGTGGGTAATTTCCTGCCACTATTGTGTGGAATTTTGGGCAGGACAAGTGCAATGGTCAATTTTTCTTTCTTTCCTCTATTTTCTCTCTCGTTGTTTTTTTTTTTTTTTTTTTTTAACTCCCAGTGTGCTGAATTGCCAAAGCTCTCCTTAATTTCAATTCCTGTTTAGCTCCCTGAGCAGGGAATTTGTCCACACCATCAGGGGTTTTGTGAGCATCATGGGGGGGATTTTCATGGGGGGGTTTTATGGGGGTGTTAGGAACTCCAGAGAGAAGAGGCAGCACTAGCAGGGTCTCTTTAGGGCTCTCTGTGCTGTTCCCTTGCTTTTTGCTTCTCCCTTGCTGAGTGCTGAGTCTGAGCCAGTGCTCTCCCACTTGTTGCCCTTGGGTGTAGTTAAGCTCAGTTTAAGGGCTGAGCTGGAATATGTGAAATATGTGACTGTGCCATCCACCAATGGGTTTGGGTTGGGCCACACTGAGGATGCTTTTCCTGAGATGGTTTTGAGGTCTGATGTCCTTCCCAGGTCCTCAGTACAAGAGATGCTTCACATGGTGGGAATGGACTGGGTTATATTTGTAAGACACAGTAGACCAACAGGAAAAAACAAATTAATTAGTTTAAACCCAATCTGCTCTAGGTCAGTTTGGACAGGGCTTAGAGCACCTGGTCTTGCAGGAAGTGCCTGTGCCTATGGCAGGGGATTGGAATGTGATGGACTTTTAATGTCACTCACAAACCAAACCAAACCATTGCTCTGTGATTCAGTATTGGTAGAAAAACCCCAATATTGGTAGAAGTCAGTGTAACAAGCAGCAGTTGTGGGATGTGCTCCATCCCTCCTGGGCATTTAGTCATTCCCATCTCACAGCATCTCCCACTCTGCACTGGGTTTGGCCCTGGATAATTCCCAAAAAGGGGTCATTGCCTTGCTTTTATTTTTTTTTTTTTTGCAAGGGTGGCCCAGAGGAACGAAAGTGTGGGGAGAGCCAGTAATTGAGTCCAGATTTACAAGTCTTGGACAAATGTTCATCTTTCCTTGAGGAATGGGATTTTGGGGATTTATGCTGTATAAGGCTTTCACACACAGCCAGGTGTGGCAGGGGGAGGATGGTGGTGAGGGTCTGTTTAAAGGACCAGGGCAATGTGGAAATACCAGCTCAGCTTAATAAAGAAGATGCTGTTGCTTCTGGCTGTGATGTGGGGTTGTAAATCATTGTAAGACTTCAGAAGATAAAGAAGGAGGATGAAAACTCTCCCATTTTTAACAGCAGGAGTACCCTGCAAATTCAGTTTTTACATGAGCCAGGAGCATACTGTGTGAGTTGCTGGATCACATAAACCCCCTCTACTTCTCCTGATGGCACCTCTTTATAATTTGAGGGGTATAATAACAGCTTTCTGTCAGGAAATTTCCTTTGGAGGGGTGTCTGGCTTTCTGGTGGTTTTTTTTACTGTTTTTTAGCTCCCTAGGGTTTAGGAATGGTAATGTGGGATGCATGGCTGGAGAATGCTGATCTTGGGGAGGTGCTGCCCCATGCAGATGTTAGAGGGGCTGTGGGTGCAGGGCTGGGGCCCTGATCCATTCCCCAGGAGTTCATGAGCTCCCACTGTGGCTGGTTTTCCCTTTGCTGCAGCACAGGTGATTCATGAGTGAAACTGCCCCGGGGCCAAGTTTCTAATCTTTCCCAGGATTATCAAGGGAGATGTTGTAAGAGCAGGCAGGAGATGACATCCTGTGCCAGCTGTTACACAGCACCCTGCTCCCCTGAGAGCACTCTGGACAAGAAATAATGAAAAAACAACATAGTTTGGTAACTTAAATCCTAAAAAATAATAAAAACAATCTGCATGTTTCTTTGGCCCTGTGGCAGTGGTGTGGTGGTCCCTGAGCCAGCCTTTGCTCCTGGGGTTGGGTCTCAGTTTGCAGGGGTGTGATGGGGCTGGAGCAGGAGCAGGACCCCTGTGGAAGGGACATCAACCTTTGGTGGTGTCCCAGGGAGGGATCTCAGCAGGACAGGCTCGTGGAGCCCCAGGGAGGGAGGCAGGCTGCACCATCCTACCCACCCTGCTCCCTGCTGCCAGCCCAAACTGCCCTAAGAATGGTTTACCCTGGTTTACTTAAAGAGTACTTCCCCTTTAATTAGACAAACAACTTCAAGCCTCATGTCTTAATTTGATTTAAATAAGCCTAGCACTTGCTAGTGAAGTTTTCTTTCCTCCCTTTTATTCCACCCTTTCATAAATCCACTGTCATGCTCTTTGTGACCACAAATGATTAAAAGCTTTACTGGAATATTGTCCCCCCCATCCCTTAAGATCCCATTGTGTTACTTGGGTCATCTTTTTGTTATGTTTTTGGGGTTTTTTTCCTAGTTGAGTGATTCTTGCTTTTACTTATTAAACAATCAGCCAGGGGAAAGGGATTATTTTTGTCCCCACCTCCTGCAGCTGAGGAAGAAGATGCAGGGATCCTGCCCCAGTTCCCATTGATGTTATCCCTGTCTTTCCTATTGGTTCCCTCTCTGCAGCCAGATCCAGCTTGTGGCTTTGCTTTTTGCAGCCAAGAGAGGAGCATCTTTTCCCTGGAAGTGCTGATTGCTGTGGCTGAGCAGGTTGGTGCAGCTACAGCTCTGAGTGGATTCAACCAGCCCCACCAAGGCAGGGACTGGCTCTCCAAAATGCTGCTAGCAGACAGCAGAATGTCCATGTCATAGCAGCCCTATTTAGTAATAAATAGGGCACTCAGAAGCATGTACAGGCATCAAAGTAAAGCTGTTTTCTAAGCAAGTGCTTGGGGAATTAAGAAGAGAGTGATGCTCCCTGGAGCAAGGCAGTGGCTGGTGTCCAGCTCAGTTTGTGCCCAGCTCAGCTTGTGCCAACTCACTTTGTGTCCAGCTCAGTTTGTGTCCAGCTCAGTTTGTGCCCAGCTCAGTTTGGTGCCCAGCTCAACTTGGTGTCCAGCTCAGTTTGTGCCCAGCTCACTTTGTGTCCAGCTCAGCTTGTGTCCAGCTCAGCTTGTGCCAGCTCAGTTTGTGTCCAGCTCAGTTTGTGTCCAGCTCAGTTTGTGCCCAACTCACTTTGTGTCCAGCTCAGTTTGTGCCCAGCTCACTTTGGTGCCCAGCTCAGTTTGTGCCCAGCTCAGTTTGTGCCCAGCTCAGCTTGTGCCAGCTCAGTTTGGTGTCCAGCTCAACTTGGTGCCAAGCTCAGATTGTGCCCAGCTCAGTTTGTGCCCAGCTCAGCTTGTGTCCAGCTCAGTTTGGTGTCCAGCTCAGTTTGTGCCCAGCTCAGTTTGGTGCCCAGCTCAACTTGGTGTCCAGCTCAGTTTGTGCCCAGCTCAGTTTGTGTCCAGCTCAGTTTGGTGTCCAGCTCAGTTTGTGCCCAGCTCAGTTTGTGCCCAGCTCAGTTTGTGTCCAGCTCAGCTTGTGTCCAGCTCAGCTTGTGCCCAGCTCAGTTTGGTGCCCAGCTCAACTTGGTGCCCAGCTCAGTTTGTGCCCAGCTCACTTTGTGTCCAGCTCAGTTTGGTGCCCAGCTCAACTTGGTGCCCAGCTCAGCTTGTGCCCAGCTCAGTTTGTGCCCAGCTCAGTTTGGTGCCCAGCTCAACTTGGTGCCCAGCTCACTTTGTGCCCAGCTCACTTTGGTACCCAGCTCAGTTTGGTGCCCAGCTCAGTTTGTGTCCAGCTCAGTTTGGTGTCCAGCTCAGCCTGTGCCCAGCTTTGGCATCACCAGCACCTTCCTCTTTCCTGCCAACTGCAACCAGGCACCTTTTACTAACACAGCACCCATAAAAGTACAGAATCTCAGGTTGCCTTCTCTGCAGAGCTGTGCTCAGGAAGCTGCTTGGAAGCTGCAGATGCAGAGGGCTCTTGTCTGTCTGTCCATCCATCCATGCCTGCACTAACTGCAGGGCTGGAGCAGGGCAGGTTCCTTCTGCTGTTGCTGCAGCTTTTTGTGGTGGTGAAGCTGGAGGTGCCTGGCAGAGACCTGTCCCCAGCATGGGGACACCTGGGGTCTGTGCCCAGCTGCAGGACCATGGGTTCAGTTTCCTGCTCTGTTTTCCAAGCTGGTTCTTTCCTCCCAGGATCCTCATGGAGATATCCATCAGCTTTGTGTCAGATGGGTGGAAGAGGATTTTCCTGGCAGACTCTTACTGTGGCTGAGGTTCCAGCTCTGCTGTCTGCAGGTGCCAGTGGAGCCCCAGCACTGCTTGGCTGATTTCAGGAGCTGGTGACATGGGGGAAAGCCTGGAGGGCTCATCCAGAGCAATTCCTGAATTGTTTAATTGTTTAATTGTTATTGTTTAATAGGATTTCTCTCCCCTCTTCATTAGCTTGTTGCAGACCCTTATAAAAGTTTTCCCAGAGCAGCTGTGGCTGCCCCATCCAGGCAGTGTCCAAGGCCAGGTTGGACAGGCTTGGAGCACCCTGGGACAGTGGAAGGTGTCCCTGCCCATGGCAGGGGTTGGAATGAAATGACCTTTAAGGTCCCTTCCAACCCAAACTATTCTGTGATTCTTTCATCACATGTGTGTGCTCAGGCAGAGATGCCAGTGTGGGGAACTTGTTATTTTGGGCCAAACCCACCATATCCCCAGTTTCATGGGGAGCTCAGCTCTGTTTTGCATTCAGATTCCCTCTGCCTGGGCATGGGTGCAGACTAGGGCAGGAAGGTGAATTTGGGGATTTGCTGTTGCCTTTAGCCCGTGCTTCCAGTGCAGCTGGGCAGCTGTGGTTATTGATTGAGTGGCAAATTGAGTTATGTGCAGGCAGCTTCATCATTTCCCTGCCTTCTGCCCATCCAGCCTTGTTAGGGATTCTGCAGCCTCTTTCCTCTGTTTGTGAGCACATGATTTATGATCTGGTTCAAGTGGCTTATGAGCTAACTTGGCACCCTTTATTCGTGGCATTAAAGCTGGGTGGTGCCACTCTGCCCTCCAGATGGAGGGGCCATGGCTGGGAGGGATGTGGTGCTGTCTCCAGTGGGGGTGTTTTGAGCAGGGTGAGATCTTGCCTTAGTTTTCCTGCAGTGTTGGCATCACCATGAGTTGAGATGAGATGTGAGCACTGAGGCACAGGAACCCGATGCTGTTGCTGCACTTGTAGCTGAGTCACAGCATTTTTCCCCATTTGGCTGTGAGGGATGGAGGTTCTGGGGCTGAGCCTCTTTCAGATACCTGGTCCTTGCACACTCTCATCCTATTCCCCCTGACACCAAGAACTGCAGAGTGAGGTGATTTGGTTAGGGAATCCCTGGCCATGAGCTGCATCTCTCCCTTGGGGGGAAAGCAGAGCACCCTCTGCACCCTCTGTGACTTTGACCTTTTTCAGGGACACTTTTGGGTGGCAGGCTGTCCTCTTGCCCAGGATTCAGAGCAGGAGGTACAAGGACAGTGAGCAGGGTGACCTGGTGGGGACAGAGCCATCAGCCCTGCTCACAGCTGCCATCAGAGCTTGGGCACAGGATCCTCTGGCTGGCATCTGGGGTGTCCCACCATGAGCTGGTCCAGTGGCCCCTGCACAGTGGTGGCATCTCCTCGAGGGTGAGCTCCCAGTGCAAAGATGATCTGGCCACTGCTGGTGCACACAGATCAGCTCCAGGGTTTGATTGCAGCTCAACAGCTCCTGCAGTTTCCTGCCTTTAGCACAGCACTCGTGGGGATTGTGGGGCTCAGGCTGCTCTGGCCCCTCTGCCTGCCTCAGTTTCCCTGTACCTGTGCCAGCATTGCTCCCATAGCACACGATGGCAGTGGGGCTTCTGTGGTGATGCTCAGCTCCAGCTCTCTGTTAGTAACAGTGATGCATGGCTCTTTCATTTTTTTCTATTTCCAGGTGAATATGGCCTTGGCAGGGAAGCCTTTAGATGTGACACTCAGCACCTCCAGAGCTGACCAATGGAACATGGTTTTTCCCCAGAGGGACGAAGTCATCACCAGCTTAGTGTCTGCCTTAGACTCCATGGTAAGAGGCCAGTGGCACCCCTGTCCCACCCCCCTCCCTCCTTTGGCCTCCTTTTAGCCAGGCTGTCTGGGTGCAGGCTGGCACAGGATGCCTGGTGAGCTCATTCTGCTCCCCTCTGCTGCTGGAGAGCCCAGGGAGCTGCTAAGAAATATAAACCCTTTCCTGCCCTGGCAGCAATAAGGATCATAAAGTCAGCACAAGTTAATCTCAGATGTGTATTGTTTTTCCCATTAATATTTATGTTGGTATCAACTGGCTGTAGGGTGGTTAGCTTTTTTTTTACTTGCTGTTTTACCAATGTTACCGTGAGCATTTACACAACAGCAGAACAATGGCTTTTTATCTCTGAGAACAAAGAAAATAACTTTCATATCTTTTGACGTCGAATTCCCAGTGGAAGCCTTGCCTAAGTCAGCCCTGCTTACATAAACAAGATAGCTGTCTGGATTAAGTCTCATGGACCAGAGCTAATCTTATTTTTAACTGTGAATGTGATCAATAAGGGAGGGTGGATGTGTAGTAACAAATGTCTAATGCAATGAGATGTGCTAAATAGCTCTCTCTTTTTAAAGTCAACTCATAAGTAATGCATTTATCTAGGATATGTTTTCCTCTCTATGCGGGTAGAGGTTTTTTCATTAATACCAATTTCCTTCTCTTTGACATCACCACCCCACTAAGGAGCAGGTTCCCTGGAGCCTACACACCCCAAGCAGCTTTGATGATTTATATACATGCCATCCTGTACAGCAAATTATGTTACCATAGTTTGGCTTCTTAATGAATATACATTATTATGCAGTCCTTGTTAGGTGCTTACACTGGGGCCAGGGAGCCAAGCTGCCTCTGAAATTCACTTTATCCCAGTGCTTCACCAGTGGCAGGCTCTGTGCTCCCTGAAACCCAGCTGCCTGGTAGATAAACCACAGGCCCACATGCATGTCACCAGGCAGCCTTAGGGTTTGGATTTGTTCTGCACCCAAATCTCACATACTTTAGCTTTTCTGTTTATTTTTTAAGAGTTTAACTTTTTACTTGTCCTTTTGACTGGGTTTTGAAAGGAGGTTTCTTAAAAATATCTGTTTTGGGGGATTTGATTCACTGCCTCCTCAAAGAAGGTGAGCAGGAGGTAAAATGACCTGGTACAGAAGCTGGTTTAAGCCCACACAAGTGGAGCTCATTGTACCTGTGTGCAGGGAGCTGAAGGCAGGTTAGGGGGGTGGTCCATGTAACCCCCCTACTGTTCTGCTCCTCCTGGCTGCAGCATCCTCCAGCTCCTCTGTGGGATTGTTGATGTGTTAACCAGGGCTGATGCTGGAAAAATGCCCCTTTTCTGCCCATTTAAATCATGACCTGGGGATAGCATCTTCCTAGCACCAGTGCTGTAGCTGTAGGAATATGACTAAGGCTACTGGCACTGAGTAACTATTATAATATAAAAAATACTAATAAAAATACATATACATGTGTATTATGTAGAGCAGGAAGGGCATGTTACATAAAATGGATTAATGGAAGAAGTTTTTTCCATCTCTTTATTGTTTTGCATAACTGTACAAGAAGAATCGTTCAACTAATCTGGACTTTGACCATATTAGTGTTCTGCAGCTGAAATAAGATTCCTGTGTTCCTTATTCCATTAGAGCTGGTGGAAAAATGCAAATTGTTATCAGTCGTGGTGTGGGTTTTTTGTTAGATTTTTTTTTTTACAGGAACGTTTTCTTTTAAAGAAATGCAATGAAATGTTTATTTTTAGGATAGGAAAAAGCGAAATAAAATGATGGGTAAACAGTTCTTGTTTTCCAGCTGGATATTTTTGTAGAGCTGTAAAGCAGCTGAGATTTTTAGGGGATGTCATAAACCCATGAAATTTTGACATAAACCAGAGCACTGAATGGGGATGGGGATGGGATGGGATGGGATGGGATGGGATGGGAGGGGGTGGGAGGGGTGGGATGGGGTGGGATGGGATGGGATGGGATGGGATGGGATGGCAGGAGATGGCAGGGGATGGGATGGGATGTCAGAGGATGGGATGGCAGGGGATGGGATGGCAGGGCAGGGGATGGGATGGCAGGGGATGTCAGGGGATGTCAGGGGAGGGGATGGCAGGGGTGGCAGGGGATAGGATGGCAGGGCAGGGGATGGGATGGCAGGGGGTGGCAGGGGGTGGTAGGGGATGGCAGGGGATGGCAGGGCAGGGGATGGCAGGGGATGGGATGGGATGTCAGGGGATGGCAGGGGATGGCAGGGCAGGGGATGGGATGGCAGGGGGTGGCAGGGGATGGCAGGGCAGGGGATGGCAGGGGATGGGATGGGATGGCAGGGGATGGCAGGGGATGGCAGGGCAGGGGATGGCAGGGGATGGGATGGAGGGGGATGGCAGGGGATGGGATGGAGGGGGATGGCAGGGGAGGGGATGTCAGGGGAGGGCAGGGAGGCAAGCAGGGTGCTCCCTGTGCTGTGCTGCCCGCAGTGCTCGGCGCTGGCCAAGCTGAACGCGGAGGTCGCCTGCATCGCCGTGCACCAGGAGAGCGCCTTCCTGCTGGGCACTGACAAGGGCAGGCTCTTCCTCAGCGCCCACAAGGAGCTGCAGGCTGACTTCCAGAAGTTCTGCAGTGAGTATCTGCACCAGCAGCACCCCCTGTGCCAAGGCTGGGGCTCCAGCTGTGCCAGCTGTGAGTCCTGCCACACACGGAGGGGTTGTGGGGTGTCTGTCAGTGCTCGGTGTGTTTGGAGTGATGGGGAAACTGGGAGGGAGCTGCAGGCAGAGCCTCTTCCCTGCCAGCCTCTTCCCTGCCACTTCCCTTCCCTGCCTCTTCCCTTCCCTGCCTCTTCTCTCCCAAAGCTCCCCTGGGTGGCTGCTCTGCTGCCCTGTTGCTGTTTGTGTCCAGCAGTGCTGCCACAGCACTGGAGTGTTTTTTGAGGACTTAGCAGAAATAGTTTGTCCCAGTGATCCTCTCAGGAGCAGAAGGGCTTTCTTGGTCCAAGGCCTTTTTCTTGGTTTTGGAAAAACAGAAGTGGATTTGGCAGCTGGAAGTGTTGGTTGTGGAGTTGATATTTTTGAGGTATGAGCAGTGGTGACAGGATACCTTGAGCAGGGACTATGTTCCCCCAGTTTGAGGGATACCTGATTGCAAGCCTTCTGTCCCAGCTCTGTACCTCTGCCAGTTTCCAAAATGCAGTCTGGGAGCTGAAGGGAGGGAGGTGACCATTCTGTGGATGGGGACCTTGTTTCTTGGACAGCACCATCCCCAGCATGCTGCTGCTGTCCTCACTCAGTGCAGAAGCTGGAATGGGATCTGGCTTTGGTGGTGCTGACCACCAGACCCAGATCTGTTCTGTGGTAGAGTGTCAGTGCACAGAAATACATGGTGCTGACAGAAAGCACAGAGGTGCTTTTTCCATTGCAGAGATTGTTCAGGAAGGGTTTTTCCTAGTGCTGTAAAGCTCCAGGTCTTGCCTGCTTGGGCTGTTCTTTGCCTGGCTCTACAGGAGCCATGGCTCTGCCCACCCCTCATCCTGCTGCCCTGGGCAGCTCCTGGCCAGTCCACTATTCCATCCTCTCACAAGAGATGCCATCAGTTATTCTGCACTGGACTCCTACATTCATGGGCAACTCTGCCTTCCCTTCCCACCAGCCACAAGATGAGAATGGCAGTGGGGTGGCCACAGGGAGGGAACTCACTTGTGTTTCCTCTGAGAGAGGTTGTTCAATCTGGAGGAGAGAAGGGTCCAGAGAATCCTGAGAGCCCCTTCCAGTACCTAAAGGGGAGTTAAAAAAAAGAGGGAGAGTGACTTTTTGCCCAGGCAGGTAATGATAAAACAAGGGAGAATGGTTTTAAACTAAAAGGGGAGAGATTTAGATTGGGTAATGATAAAACAAGGGAGAATGGTTTTAAACTAAAAGGGGAGAGATTTAGATCAGGTGTTAGTTGGGAATTCTTCTTTTGAGTGTTATGAGCTGCTGGGAAATGTTGCCCAGAGAAGCTGCAGCTGCTCCATCCCTGGAAGTGTTCAAGGCCAGGTGAACAGGGCTTGGAGCAGCCTGGTCTGGTGGAAGGTGTCCTTGCCCATGGCAGGGGGTGGAATCAGATGTTCTTTAAGGTCTCTTTTGACCCAAACTGTTCTCTGATTCCATGATATATCCTGGTTGATGACCTACTGCTGGGTGAGGGCAAAGCACCAGGCACTGGATCCTGATTCCCCTGTCTTTGGATTCATTTATACCTTTGTCAAAAAGAAATTGTCATGTCTGGTTGGAAACAGAAATTTTGAGCATGGGGTTTGGGTAAAGTGGGTGATGGTGCAGACAGGGTGAAATGTGATAACTCTGTCTTGAATTATATAGGGCCCTCAGCTCCACTCCATAAAGCCCTTACAATTGGCACACAGTGGAAAGTATCCCTGAAGTGCCTTTGATTTGCTGCCCTCTTAGAAAGATCTGAATTAATCTGAAGCAGACATCACTTGGATTTGTAAGAAGCCTCTTAGCTCTCTGGGATGCAGACCTTGCCTGAGCACCCTCCTTTATCTGAACCTCTGGTTCTGCCTTGATGCATGGGGGGAATTGACAGTGATAGAATTAATGTCACTGGAGGAGGGACAGGCAGAGCTTGGAGGATGCAGATGCATTTCACAACCTTGGTAAAGCACCCCAAAAAAGTGTTCTAGGGCCTGTTTCACTTCCCTGTGTCTAGTTCTGTGTGCATCCCATGTTGCTCTTGACCCATTCCCTGTGATGTCCTTTATCCACAGAAGGATCTGTGAGCTCCTTGTTGAGCACCCAGGCCTGATTGCCAGCAGGAGCCTGTCAAAGATGATGAAGGAATTAGTCTTTTGTCACCAAAAATCCCTTCCAAATTACTGTGGATAGAACAGCAATAATGCATTTGTAGTGTTTAATTTGCTGTGCATTTAGAGATGCAAAGAAGTCAGTGCTGAAGATATGCTTTATTTGAAGTTTAATGGGGGAAATTAGCAGGAAATAGCTGGTATTACTGAGCTACGTGATGCTGAAGGGTAAAAAAGCCTCCAAGAAAGGCAGATTTTCTTTTCCTGAGAGATTGAAGGCTAAGCAGATTGAAACCAGAGGCTGGAAACGGGCTGCCCAATCAGTCATAACTGTTTCAGTGTGGCTGGGGGTGAAAAGCCAGGGAAAAGGGGGCAGGCACTGGGTGAGTGACCCTGCTGCTGGCCCTGCCAGTCCCTTTCCCTGTAATTGGCTGCTGCTGGCATCAGCCCAGTGTGATCTCATCCCAGCTGGGCCCTGAGGTGGGTGGGAGCCTGGGGACACCTGCCTGCTCAGCCCTTCCCACCAGTGACTCCTGTTTTCTGCTCTCCCCCACAGGAATCCAGCAGAGGAAGGAGCAGGATGCAGAGGTGCAGAAGAAGGCAAAGGAGTGTGGGCAGAGGGTGCTCAGGGTGTCCCCAGACCAGGGATCAGATGTGTACCTGCTCAGGAAGATGGTAGAGGAAGTGTTTGATGTGCTTTATAGTAAGAACCTTCATGCTTCCCTTTGGGGATGTGGAGTGTCCCTGGGGCTCACTGAGCTGCCCAGCACTGCTGGCAGGGGCAGCAGGGTGAAATGTGCTCCTGTGTGCAGTTAGTGCTGCACTGGGGTGGGATTTGGCCACTGCTGCTTAGTTTTCAGTGCCCCAAACTGAGCCAAAAACCCCCTGTGCTGGATGAACATCCTTTGTCTCCCCTGGCCAGGGGAAGCCTCTGTGATGCCCTGAATGTGGTTTCCAAGCACACCTTTATCCCTGCCACTGCATCCACAGCACCTCTCACAGCACTGTGTGGAGCTCTGCAGATTCACTCCCTCTTTTCCCTGGCAAGTCTATTTAAAAAGAAAACAGGTTGTTTTCTAGCATGTGGCCCTGCAGCCCCAACTTTGAGTTTGAGGTGGTGCTGTTCCAGCACATGCATCATCCCCAGCAATAAAGCTGCTGCAATTAAATATAGATGACCATCTGGCTGTTGGTATGGAACCCAGTGGGTTGCAGAGCTCCTTCCAGGCCCAATCTGCAGTGGCTTGAGCAGCAGCAGCACCTTCTTCTGGCTCCCAGGGATCCCCTGGAAGCCCCAAGGAGCAGCTGGCAGTAGTGGCCATGCTGCTGGCTCATGCCCTGGCAGCATCTCTAGAGCTGTGCTGGTCAGGGTAGGAAAAGCAGCACTGGCTGGGGAAGACAGAGCCCCATTATTGCCCCATGCTGCTGGGCAGGCTGTGTTAGGTCTGCATGATGCTTTGGGGCAGTTCAGGCCCTCTGGCTGGACCAGCTGCAGGACTGGGTGTTTGGCTTTTCTGGCTGCAGCTCCCCATCAGCAGCTGAGATTCAGGGCCTGGTGGAGCCCTGCTGGGGCTCTGAGGGTGTCTCTGAGTGCAGAGTGCCCCAGTTTGTGTATGTGCCTTGGGAATGGGCATTCCCACACAGCAGAAGGGGGATAGCAGGAGCTCCCACAGCTCACTGCAGGAGCTGCTGCTGCTGGCTGTTGCTGGCATGTTCCACAGGCTCACAGGCAGGAAGGGGACTGGCATCCCTTCTCCACTGGGACAGACAGCCACTGACATTTTCTGAAGCCACTTAAAGGACTTAGAGGCAAAATTCCCATTAATGGGAGCAATCAGATCCTATTGCTGCCTTCCAAAGGTTGGGCCCAGCAGTGGAGGAAGGGGTGATGCAGAAGAGCCAAGGGAACAGAATGGAAAGGGTGTTTTTGCTGGTGAATTCCCTCTCCAAGCTGCCAGTCTCATTGTCTGCTGCTGGGACAGTGCCAAACTTTGCTGTCCTCTTGGGAATATGTGAATTATTAAAACCTGACATGGAATAAATATATAATTGCATTAGAAAAGCTTGGTCTTAGTGCATCTGCACGGGGTTTATGAACCAGGCAGCCCATCCATTGGATGGTTAGTAAGGCTCTTTACAGTTTCAGGGTGAATGGAGCTGTGTGGGGGCACATTGGCCACATCCTGCACCCAGCATGGCCAGCACTGCCATAGCACAGGAAGTTTGGGCATCCTGGCACAGCAGTTTTGGCTGTAATTCTGCCTTTGCTGCTGCTTCAGTAGCATCAGCTGTATCCATCCTTGAGCTGCTCTGTGGCAAAACCTGACAAAGCTGCTTGCTGCCTTCCCTGCATTCCCACTGGGAAGAGCCTCTCCTGCTTGAGTGGGGGAAAATGCACAGGAGACAGCAGATGCCCCAGGGTGATTCTGTTTGTAACTGACAGGACTGAGAGTTTAACAATTATGATTTTTTTTTTTTTTATCCTTTCATCAATAAGGATTGGAAACAAAAACTCTTTTAAAATGCTCAGTCAAAAAGATTCCCTCCAGAGCCAGGTAATCTCTGCAGGATGACTGATTACCAGTGGCTTCTATTAAACAGGCATTAATGATGATTATTGTCTCTTTAGCCAAACCATGAGTCTCTGTGCAGCAGCACGAGGCTTCTGAAGGTCACCTTGACAATAACACCATCCCCATAAAAATATGTTTGGGGATTTCTTGAGCACTGGGTTGATAAGGAACCACTGTGGGCATTTGGAGCTTCTCCAGCCATGAAGAGAGGTGGTGAAGGGAGGTGGAGAGCTGCTAGAGCCAGCACATAGGGGCAGGGAAACTGTCAGCTTGCAGAAAGTAAACTCATGGTGTCCTGGCTCAAAGGCTTATTTTCAAACTTTGGTTATTCACTTAATTAAAATACTATCAATCCTCCCTAGAAGAAGCCTTAGTGGCTCATTGTTACTTACAATGTATTCCTTCAAAGGACATGTTGAAGAAATCACTTTTAGTAAGGACTTGCTGGCAGTGTCATAAGATTTGCAGTGTTTCTGTAAGTTTTTTGGTGTTGAGTTTTTTTTTTGTTTTTTTTTTTTTTGTTTTTTTTTTAAGAGAGAAAAAATAAAAAATTTAGAAGAAAATCCATAGCATAAAATCCCTCAACAACTTAAAGGTCCCATAATCTTCTCTATTGCCCCTCAGCCTGGAGATGAAGGTGCAGGCACTGTATCATGCCACCAGATGTTCAGCATCTGGACACTGCTTTGCCAGACAGGTTGCATTCCTGCTTGGCTGTTTCTTGTGCTTCATGCTTTCAGCACCATGTTTATTGATCACAGGGGCTTGGGTTGGTTTCCAAAATAATTTTTCCCCTGAGAGTAGCTTGAGGATTTTGGCCATTCCTTGAAATCCTTCAGAGCAGGCTGTTTTTCTGATGGTGTTTTGCCTGCTAAGCATAGTAGGGCAGCCCTGGTTTGGGCACAGGAGCTCTTTATCTGATGCAGAAATTTCCTATATTGTGGCAATGCTTGCTGCTTGACTGCTGCTGCCAGGGAAGGGAAAGCAATTTGTACCTGACTCCTTAGGGAGATTTTGGTGTCAGAGATAAAATGGAGCCAGAGGCACAGGGTGGGGACATGGTGGGATTATGCTGCCACTGTTGAGGGGAGCAGGTGAGAGTTCTGGCAGCTGGAGGTGATTGTGCAGTCAAATCTATTGATGTTCAGCTGTCTGTGAATAGTGGGATGGAGGGAGATTATTGGTTTTGGTTTGTTCCTTGTCTGTCACAGTGAATCAAAGCTGCTTGACAGCAACAGCAATCAAACTGCTTTCCGTTCTTCCAGGAGGTAAAATAAGAAAACTGGCTAGAAATGAGGCTCCCAGAATATCTCAGTAAGCATGAGATAGAAATCATTGTGAGCTCCTGTGCCTTCTTTGTCAGCCCTTGGCTCCTTCCCACCTTGCTGATGGCCATGTACCTCACTGGCATATGGCTGGGCACTCCCAGGGGTGGGCTTGTGCCAAGTGACCCCAACTGAGGATTCTGCTGTGAAACCTGAATTATGAGACATCTGCTTATTGGCTTTTATGAGCTTTTTATTAATTAGTGCTTTTAGAAGGGAATTGAAGTGCCTTGCATGCTAAGTGCAAAGGTAGGAATGGTTTTTTTTTTTTCTCCTAATGATTCAGTTGGTATTTCTTGCTGTTGCATTTGCTCCTGCAGCCCAGCCCAGCCGTGCTCAGGGGCACAGGGTGTTTGTCAGTGTGTGACTCTGTCCCCTCCCCAGGTGAGGCCATGGGGAAGAGCAGTGTGGTCCCTCTGCCCTATGAGAGGTTCCTGAAGGAGCCAGGCTCGCTGGCTGTCACCGGCCTGCCCGAGGGCATCAGCTTCAAGAAGCCCCTGGAGTATGATGTGAAATCCCTGATGGCCATCCTGGAGCACAGCCACAGCATCCGCTTCAGGCTAAAAAGGTAATTTTGGGGACCCCAGGGAGCAAGAGGGCACGAGCCCTTGGGATGGTGTATCTTACTGTCAGATGATGACTGTGTGTGCCACAGGCAGGAGGGTCCCTCCCATGCCCCAGCTTCTCCCACAAACCTGGGTCCAGCTGTGCCAAATCCAGCCTTGCACAGAGATCTGTCCGTGTTAGGGGGCTTGAGTCCATTTCAGACTCATTTCTATAAAAAGTGTGTGTAAACATACACATTAACTGCATCTTTTTATGTGTCTCTGCCAAAATTTCCACTGCGGTAAGCTAAGTGCTTTTCTGTCTCCAGAGGGATTTCCAGGGTAAATGCTGCAAGTGTCTTCCCAGGCTGAAATGGGTTTTGTAATGCCAGACAAGGAGGGAAGTGGGGGACTGCAGCAGAGCAAACTGCCCCTTTTGGCCACATTTACACAAGGGGTTCAGTACTTTTAGGTGCATTTCTCCTGCATTTGCCTGGCTGGCAGCACCTCAGATCCATTCAGAAAAATGCTGAGCATGACCAAATACCTCCTCTAAAGGCTTGATGCTTCTGGAAAATCAGGCTGAGACGGCTGAAAGTAGGACACACAGAATTTGAGCTGTCTGTGAGCTTGTGGCTCCCTGTCTCATGTGGAGCACATTGGTTTCTTCAGTCTGAAACTCATTTGTGGGCTGAGCTCCCCCTTGAATGTGCCACGGGTGCTGGGGGCTGGCATAGGCAATGGAGCCAAGTGATTGTGGTCATAAAAGGTTTTACCCCTTAAATGCACTGGGCATAGAGCTGGCTAATAAAAATGCTTTGAACTGCTGTAAAAATAACCAGCTCCACTTAAAAGAAGACAAAAAACATTTAGGTGCCTGGGGATGCTCAGGAGTTTGAGTGATGGATGTAACTTCTGAATCACAGAACAGAGCTATAGAATGGTTTGTGTTGGAAGAGACCTTAGAGACCCTCTCATTCCAAGCCCCTGCTGTGGGCAGGGATGTCTTCCACTAGACCAGATTGCTCCAAGTCCCATCCAGCCCAGCCTTGAACACTCCCAGGATGGGGCAGCTTCCCTGGGCAACCTGTGGCCAGGCCTCAGCACCCAACAGGGAGGAATTTCTTCCTAATATCTGATCCAAACCAACCCTCTTTCAGTTTGACGCCGTTCCCCATTGTCATGTTACTCCCTGCCTTTGTCAAAAATCCCTTTCCAGCTTTCCACTACCTTTGGGTTACTGGAAGGCCAGAGTCTGTTCTCCCCAGAGCTTTCCCTTTTCCAGGCTGGATAATCTCAGCTCTCCCAGCCTTCCCAAACAGGAGGGGTGCTCTAACCCTGTCATGGCACTCCTCAGCACGAGCCTGGCAGCCGGTGGTGCAGCACGTCCCACCCTCCCAGCCACGGCTCTTCTCGCCCATCCCCATCCTTGCTTGTTGCAGCTTAGCAGTGCCATGGGCTCAAAGGAACCTGTTTTTCCCTGCTCTTCTCCCTTCCTTCCCCTCAGGCCAGCAGATGAGCCCAGCCGAGAGCCCAACCCCAACATCGAGTTAACTTGTTCCTCCCTCGCCTCCAAGGGCAGCCGAGACTCTGGTGCCAGCGGCGCCGTGGCCAAGGCCGGCGCCCAGGACGGCCCCTCCATTGCCATCACCAGCCTCCTGTACGGCGCCTCGCTGCCCGCCCCTGCCTCCCTCGACCTCAAGCAGGAGGTGTCCCCAGGGCTGCCTGGGCCCACGGCCGTGGCAGAGATGAAGGTGCCTTCCTCACAGGAGTACAGCGACTGCTGTGGTAATAGCCTGGAGTTTGCTCTGGGATGAGTGCACAGCCCTCCCCTGGGAGGGGGCTGGCTGTGGGGTTTGGGTGCTCCTTGGTGTATTGGTTTGAAAGCAAAGCCAGTGAGAGGCTCCCGAGTCAGGAACTCAATTGAATAGGAAAAGAAAATTAAATACATGCAACAGTACAAAAGAAAACCACTGAGAGAGTCAGAATACATCCTGACACCCCGCTAGTTAGGGTGGTGGTAGCAGTGCAGATGAAATGGTCTTGTTGAAGCAGTGATCCTGTGGAAAGCTCTGGTAGCTCTTGTCCTCTGAAATCCAGTGGAAAAAGGCTGCTCTGGTGTTCCAAATCTCAGTTTTTACCTGGGTAGGAAAGGCTTGGCTCCTCCCCCTGGGTGGGGCATCTCCCAGTGGGATGATGTAATTTTATCAATCATGCACTGGGACTCAGTGGCCATGAACAGGAGATATCTCCTGGAGGCAGGATGGATCTGAAAAAGATAAAGAACATTGCCACCTCTGGTTTTAACAGATAGCCCATTAGCAGAGGATATCTCCCACAGAGATCAGGATCACTGCCCCACCTGGTTTCAGCAGATGGTGATAGAATACAGACTTTTGGGCACATCTTTACACTGTAACCTAGGACACTTGGATGAAAACCAGTGTAGAGCTTGGCTGCTACGGAAATGAGCAGAGCCCTTGTGTGCTGCACTGCCCCAGCCCTTCCCTAGGTGTCTGCAAGGTGCTGGCAGGGCACAGCTCTGGCTTTGCCCCAGAATGACAGGTGCTGCACCACCAGGCTAGAAGGGCAGCCAGAGTGGGGAGGCAGGGGTTGGTCTGGCCAGGACAGCACCAGGTGCCACAGGCAGGATGGAGGAGAGATAGAAGGGTTGGTGGGGGACAGCACCCAGGCTCTCGTGGTGCCTGCAGCACTGGTCAGGCTCTCATCAGCCCTTTCTCCTTGTCTCCCCTCTTGTCCAGGACAGAAATCATCAGTCTCTGGAGGTCCCCTCATCCAGAACGTGCACTCCTCCAAGCGCATCCTCTTCTCCATCGTCCATGACAAGACAGGTCTGTGTGCTGCTCCAGCTCTGAGGGCAGCCCTAGTGAAGGGTTTCCCCTCCCCACATCTCTCCCCAGCAGTGTCCCTGCCCTCTCCACACTCTGCAGGGATCTGGCAGTGCTGGAGGTCATGCATGGGAGCCAAGACCTTCTTCTCTGTCTGGTCCATCCCTGCCATTCCCAGGTGCTGCTGGTGGTCCTTGAGAATGGGAATTCCCATCTCTGCCTCCTGCACAGGGAACCAAGGCATGGCTTTGGGAGAGGCTGCTTGCCCCAGCTGCAAACAGCACATACCTGCTGAAAACCTGGCATTGATTCAAAAGGACTGAAACCCACTAGTCCCAGTGGGATTCTGCAGCAGTGCCTGGGGGATCTGCAGTGGGGAGGAGACTGCCATTTCCCCACTTCCACCACACCCAAGGGAAATGCAGCCTAAAAACACATGCCTGCCTTAAAGAGGAGAAGAAAATATGGGTGGGAAGGTTGGGAAAGAGGAGAAGATGGAAAAGATCCACTTGTGAAAGGGCTGTGCCTTTCAAGGGTTCATTCCAGGTGGAGTTGGCTCTGTCTAAGAGGGTCTTTCATTCCAAAGCTCAGAAATGTTATGGGGTCATTTCTTAGGAATCTGCTTTGCACATGCCAAAGAGAGTGCTCAGGTCTGGGGTTGGAGAAGCCCAGACCTTATCTGCCAGCCTGGCAAAATTCTCTCAGGAACAGGGAAATAATTTTTAAAGTCTTGTTCCTGCTTCACAGCACTTTGCAGGAGAGAAGTGCATCTGCTGTGTATGAACCATATGGAAGTTTCTTATTTCTTGTATTTTGTTTTGATAGATAAGTGGGACAGTTTTATAAAAGAAACTGAAGACATCAACACCCTTAGGGAGTGCGTGCAAATTCTTTTTAACAGCAGATATGGTGAGTAGGAGTTAATATCCCATTATGCATCTGCAGTGCTTGTGGATTGCATATCATTATATAGCAATCATTTTTGTTCCCTAACACAGCAGCAGAAGCCATATGCTAGAGCTCCCTGCTCTTCCTAACACATTTAGCTCAGCAGCTCCCAGTCTCCTGAAGGTTATGTCAATATTTCTGCTTGGAGCCCCACACCATTGTCAAGGAATTTAGATCTGGGCTGTAAAGCAGCCCTGTCTGGGAATGTGGCATGCTGGATCATAGCACTTGGGCACCAGGAGTGGTGCCATGTGGCCCTTTTATATACATGTGGCAGGTAAGAAGAAGGTGGTTGTTGCATCTGCTTTTTTCTCCATCTGCACAGCTTGCATACTTTGTTTGCTGTGGGCAGTGCTTTTGGGGTAGCTCCTGGGCATTTGGGCAGGTGGAAGAATGGGGAATCCCATTCTAAGCCCTGGTGGGCTCTTCAGCTGTGCCACCCCTGTCAGACTGTATAATTTGTGAGTTACAGGTAGGCTGTAGATGTGTGCTGTGCCACCTGGGAATTGAATGGGCTTGAGACAGACCCTTTAACTTGTGATTTGTGTTTGTGGTCCTGGAGTGTGTCCAACAGAGCTTAGGAGGAGTCTGGAGCCTTAGGAGGAGTCTGGTGAGGAGCAGCTGAGGGAGCTGTGTGGGCTCAGCCTGGAGAAAAGGAGGCTCGGGGGGAACTTCCCACTCCCTACAATTAGCTGAAGGAGGTTGTACCCAAGTGGGACTCAGTTTCTCCTCCCAGGTGACAAGTGATAGAATTAGAGGAAATTGCTGCAAGCTGCTCCAGGGAAGGTTTAGCTTGGGCACTGGGGAAAATTTCTTCACTGAAAGGGTGGTCAAACCCTGGCACAGGCTGCTCAGGGTAGTGATGGAGTCACCATCCCTTGAAATGTTTAAAAAAGCATATGGATGTGGCACTTGGGGACATGATTTGGTGAACATGGTGCTGCTGGGTTAACAGCTGGAATCAATCTTAGAGGGATTTTCCAACATTAACAATTTTATGATTCCACATGCTATGCAGCTGGTGAATCACAGAGCTCACAGACCTGCTGTGGTGGGTCACCAGGAGTTTGGGGATGATATTTGGGCCAGCTTACTCCTGGTTTGAGCATCACTGGGCATTTTGGGAATTTTGAAAGCACTTAGCTGTGTTTACTTCTGCTTTCCTTTTTGTCCCATGGGAGAGCTGCTTCTGGGGCTCATTTCTGGGACAAGCAGAGAAGAGGGCAGAAGGCATTTGCTGTGTTTTAGCTTTGTTTTAGCATCTGTAAAAGACAAGACACTTGTGTAAGTGAAAGCCATGTGTTCATCTTTCAGCTGAAGCCTTGGGGTTGGACCACATGGTCCCTGTCCCATACAGGAAGATTGCCTGTGACCCTGAGGCAGTGGAGATCCTTGGCATCCCAGACAAAATCCCTTTCAAAAGACCTTGCACCTATGGTGTCCCCAAACTCAAAAGGATACTGGAGGAGAGGCACAACATCCACTTTGTCATCAAAAGGTGGGTGCCAAGGAAAGCAAAGGGAACTGCAAGGCTCAAGGCTGTCAGGGGTTTCAGTTGTGCTCCCTCCATGCTCACAGGGTTTGTTTTGACACAAACAGCTCATTTCACCCTCTTTCATAAAAGACTGTTGTAAGCTCTTTCACCCTGCAAACCTCTGGTTTTCCTCTCTCTCCTTTTGCAAGGATGTGGCAGAGCTTGCTGTACCAGATCACCCCAAGCTCTACCACCCTGTTTTAAGTGACCATGGGCACCAAACTTTGCTGGTGCCCCCCAAACATTTGAAAGTGCTTACAGCACCTTCAATGACATTTGTTGGGTGGGGGCAATTCCCCTGGGTGCAGGGAGGAACATTTCTCACAGGGATTTCTGTCCATCTTGTTTTTCCCTGATCACTTGTGCACATCCTCTGTGTCTGGTGATGAGAATGTATCAGCTGCAGGCCAGGCATTGTGTCTGGGTGTCTGCCTTTCCTCTGGGGCAGGAGGAGTGGATGTATTCCCACTTATCACTGTGCTTTGCAATCTCCCTTTGCTTCTCTGTCAGGAAAATCTGCTCTATCATACATTGGTTTATCCAGTCCCTGCTGTGCAGCACTTGTGTTGTTCCCTTCCTAGAGGTGTGAAACTGCAGCACAGAAAAATCCTGCACAAGGCTCCCAAGGGGTCTAAAATCACCAACACTGATGGAATTCAGGCTTCCCAGAAGGGATTAGCTTTCCTGATGTCAGTTGGTAGAGGAGCCACCTTGTCCTGCTTTGTCCAGGCTGGATCAGGTGTGGGATGTGGCCCTGGACATAATTTGCTCCTGTGAGTAAAGTTGTGGGTAGCAGCAAAATACAATATTCAGGAGACAGGTGACATCATGGCCAGTAGTTTATATTTGAAATTGAAGATCCAGCAGCAGCTGCTTTGGTCCCACTGTTTCTTTTTGTAAATCCCAGCCTATTGCAGCCTCACTTAATAAGCTGAATTAAGACAATGACTTATAAGCAGATTTAGAGATGCTTTAGTTGAAAAGCATATGCCATAAGGTTATTTGGCTGCACAACAGGCTAAAAGACCTTTTTAACTGAAAAAATCATTCCCCTAGTAAAAAATTACTAGTTTGACTTGGTTTAATGCTATTAATTCCAATTCAGTCATTAGCAGCATCCATTTCTAATTCTTGCTTTTTTTCCTTTTCTCCTAGGATGTTTGATGAAAGAATTTTTACAGGTATGTTCTCCAAGTCCTTTTATTTATTGCCCACAAAATTTAAAGGTTATCCAGAGAAGCAGAGTTGAAATAATGTCACCTGCAAGCAGAGGAAGTGCAGGACACATGCAGTTTTGCTCAGTAAAGAGAAGCCTTGTCTGTGCCCTACACCAGGACATGCTGAGATTGCCTTTGCCTGGTATCAGTGCAAGCTCTGTACTCCCCTTAAAAACTGAGTTTTGAAGGTTTAAGTGAGAATTCCTGGTGTGTGAGGCTGGGCTGGCTCCTGAATCAGGCTGAGCCACAATACAGACATGGTATATATCTGTACTTTCAAGAGGAAGGAAATCACTGCTGTGTTCCTCAATGATAAATTATTCTTATTATTCTTTCTTTCTTTTTTTTTTTTTTTTTTTTTTTTTTTTGACTGGCATCATCCAGCTGCTAACCAGTTTTTTTTTTTTTAATAATTAAAGTTCATTTTTTCAGTGGCAGAATGGTGGGGAGAGTGTTCTTTGACTTACCTTGCTCTGTGTTTTCACTCCTTATTTCTCTGAGATGGAGAAGCCAGACTAATTCTTTACTGAGGGTGGGGAGGCTCTGGCACAGGGTGCCCAGAGAAGCTGCAGCTGCCCCATCCCTGGAAGTGTTCAAGGCCAGGACAGGGCTTGGAGTGATCTGGGATTGTGGAAAGTGTTCCTGCCCGTGGCAGGGGGTGGGACAGGATGGTCTTTAGGGTCCCTTTCATCCCAAACCACTCTGTGATTCCTGGTGAGGCAGGTACAGGGCAGGTACAGGAGACAGGTGCCCATGGTGTGAGGCTCAGCCCACCCTCAGCAATGCCCTCATCCCAACACCCTCATTCACACCTGGAATGTGCCATTGCACCCAGATTTATCACACCAGGTCCTGCCTGCCTGGGCTTGGCTCACAAGTAAAGACATGCTTTGGGGTGGTGTTTAGGTTTATTTTTCCCCCTGAGCTGCCAGCCCCACGTGCTGGGATCTCTCCAGACTCCCTCTTCCCAGATATCTCTGCCAGCCCCATTGTCACTCTGGCCCAGGACAGCCCCAGCCCTGGGAGTGCTTCCTGACACTGGAGCCACCCAGAGGGGACCTCCAGCAGAACCTGGAGGGGGCCCCACCTGCATGGGCAATTTCTTTGTCTAGAGCCATTAATGGCTTTTTTTTCCCCTCAAGAAAAGGATTTCTTTAATCTCTAGCCCATCCCCAAGGGATGGAGCACTGAACTGTGTTTTTGGATGCTTGGATTTTCCTTGCATAATGGCTGCACCACATCTGGGGAGGCATCATGTGCATCTGGACCTGCTGGTGGAGACCACTGTGCTGTGAGCTGGGGGATTCCATGTAGGGAGGTGCAGGTGGATATTTGGGGATGAGGAAGCAAAGCAAACCCAGCAGAAGTGAGGTGGGTGACAGGTCCCTGCAGGGCTACCAGAAGCAAAACCCATTAAACCTGGCTCTTTGTGGTTTGTGTCAGCACATCAGCTTGTGCAAAAAAACCCACATCTGCTGAGTCAGGAGGTGCCATTTCTGCAAAGACATTATTTTCTGAGTGGAGCTGTATTTTAAGTTGCCATTTACGAAGTATCCCAGAGCTTCCCCATAAAGTTTTGCTCACCCTTTAATTAAAATACCCACCACTGCTCAGAAACCTATTTTTGTGACTCCCCTGGGTAGCAGCTTCAGGCAGGCTCTGCTGATGCAAGAATAAGATTTGGTTCATAGAAAGCACAAATTAAAAGGAGCCTTTTGGGCTGTTCAGTAGATAAATAGTGTCTTTAAGGTTCTATATTTCTGCTGATCCTATTGCCAGAGCCCTGCCCTTTCTTGCAGGTTGGAACCAAAAGGAAAGTGGCATCAGGTTCCCATAGATGGAATATGTTTTAGAAGGGTGAGGATATTGTGATGGTGCTTTCAGATCAGCAAAGGGCATCTGACAACAGCTGTTTAACAAGACACCTTGTGGTTTCTGCAGCCTCACAATGTAAACTCACTCCCTCCTTCCCCCAGCCCTCATTCTTCAGCTCTTTGCTCACCTTCCCTGCCTGATTTTATTTCCTACTCTGCCTTCAGATTACTCTTTCCATCTCCAAGGTCATTGCTGAGGTTTCATTTCAGCTCCTTTCAGGCTGCTGAGGAACAGGGGAGGGAGAGAGGAAGTTTTCCATGGTGGCAGGATGCTTCTGTCCCTCTCTGTGTCACTGTGACAGATTTCTCCTGCTGCTTGGTGGGTTTGGAGCTGTGAGACAGGGCTGCTTGTCACTCTCTCTGTGTTTTGCCAAGCTCCCATCCAGTGCAGCACATCCCCTCCCTTGGGACAGGGCTCTCCCCATCTGGGGCTTGCTCCTCCTGCAGTGAATCCCCAGCCCTGGGTTTTCTGACCTTAGTCCCTGCCTCTTGGAACCCTTGTCCTTCAGCCAGCCCTTTCTGGAGATGCTCTTTCCTGGCAGGGCTTCCCAGCACACACACACAGTTGTGGAGAGGTTTAAGCAAGTGTCTTGCTGATATTTTAACATGGGAACCCAATGGAATTGTCACCCTTGTCTTTGCAAGCAGGTGACACTTGAAAACCTCCTCCCCCACCCTGACCTCAGCTCTTGGACTAGGAGGGAAACAAGCTGCAACACTGGCATGTCCAGCTGCTAATCCTGCTTTTGCTTTTCTCCCAAACCCCCCTGGCAACAGGAAGCAAATTTACCAAAGATGCCACCAAGCTGGAACCCTGCAGCCCCCCCCGGGAGATCTCCCCCGAGCCTCACCGTGGGGCCACCCTGGAGCTGCTGGGGACCTCTCAGGCCAGCAGCAGGTAAGTGGGGCTTCTGTCCCTGCTCCCTGAAAAGTGGCATCCCCCAGGGAGTTGTTTTGGGGCTGTTAGTGCACACAGCAGGTTGCTGATGTGCAGGTCAGCAGTGTCCAGTGGCTGCAGGAAGGTGCCATGAGAGCCCTTCAGCATCAGGAGATGTTCTAAGTCCATAATGGGAAGGTGAGTGGTTAAATTGGTGTTGCTTTCCTCCCTAAAATATCACTGCAGTGCTACAGCACAGGAGGAGGCCAAGCAGCCCTGTCTTTCTGCAAGCCAAAAGTTTGGAGTCATTAATTTCGAGCAAAATTGGTGAAATGAGGGCCATGCCTGGGATTATGCTGGAACTGTCTCTGGTGTTAATGCATGACCTAAAGGATTTACCCTCAGCTCACACTGTAACAGCATCCTGCTAATTAAGTGTTGCTTGTTTAGAAAGTTCCTGACAGTGCATTCAGAGAAGGTGGGGTTATACAGCCCAGCAGGGCAGGAGGTTTTTATGAGAGTGCCTGTTTCTAGACAGCTCCAAAACATGCTGGCAGCATCTGTGGAACACATATCACATATCATACAGCTTTCCAACCCAGACTGGGAGATCCTGGAGGTGCTTTTCTCTTCATAGTCCTGTTTCCTTCATTCTTAATTCAGTGGAAGCAAGGTGTAATTTAGCCTTTAAAGTCACTTTAAGGAAGAGAGTCAGGGCAGTAGTTTATAGGATTATGAACTTCTATAAGAGAGGGAACCTTCTCCCAGCCTTGTTTCACACAAATGGAGTGCAGAATGCTCCTCAGTTTCTCTGGCACAAAGCCTCACTGCCCAGCACTGGCAGCTCCACCAGGTGGGGCTTCAGACAGAGCTGTGGCTGCTGGCCTGAGCAGGTCAGGATGGGGAAACAGGGTAACTGGGCAGTCTGTCCTGGTTTGAAAGACAGGTGTCTGCTAAGGAAGGCAGCAGCTTCTCTTGAAAGGGAAAATGTAAACCCCCCTCTCTAAATTATTATAATTTTCCAAATTCCTTTGGTGAAAGGTTTACTTTGGCCTGAAGCAGGAGAGTTTAAAACCCTTCCCAAGGCTCCCAGGTGGTATATGCAGACTGGACCAATGATCCTTTCTGCCTTTGCACATTTGGGGGAACATTTCAAGAGCACTCCTGGTTTGTTTTGTGGTTTGTTCTGCTGATGCTCCTGAGTGGATTTAGGCAGGCAAGAAGTGCTTTTGAACATCCCTCCTCAGCCTACAGGTGCTGGCTCAGAAGGATTTTCCTTCCCCCTGAGTACCAACACTGAAGGAGAGCATTTTCCAGAGTGGTTCCTTGTGTCCCTCAACACAGAGCTGTGGTTGTTCAAGAGAGACACAAGAGAGCACATGCATCCTGAGAATGCACAATAATCTCATTTGGATGCAGAGCAACTTGTGTAAATTCCTGAGCATGTGAAGTTAACTGTAAATGAGAGTTTGGGATAGTGCCCAGTTTTCAGTGAAAAAAAAAAGCTTTGAACAGAATTAATATTTACCAAATCAACTGATTTTTCCTTTTCCCCTTTTTTTATTACCTCCATGACTAACCACATTGTGGCAATAGTTATGCACTGCTCTCTGTCACAGAGGGATGGAACCAACCAAGTTTTGGGCTTAAAAACAGCCCCTATATTTTTCAGGAGTGTGGAGGAGGAGTGTATAATTTTTGGGTGTGTAGAGGCAGGGCTGCCACCAGCAAGGAGCAGGACCAGGGTGGGTGTGAGAGCTGTGTTTATTTGCAGAGAAACCAGCAGACCTTGCAGCCATGGGTGCTGTGCTGGGACTGTGGGTGCAGTGACCTGGGGACCCCTCTGTGCTACCAGGCAGCATTGCTCCCTCCTGCCAGGATCACTCCACACACCACTGGGTTTTAAGCTCTCTCTTTCCTTACACCATGAGCACCTTTCTTGTCTGCCTTTCTCTTTCAGGTCTGAGAAGTGTAATGTTTCTGAAGGCTGTGAACCAGGTGAGGAATAATTAATTTTCTCTCTCAAGACCAGAGAAACCTGCCTGCAAAGTAACTTGAATGTGTGACATGTGGCAGTAGTTGCCTGATTGCACCCCAGTGCAGTTCTCTAAGGAACTTTATCCCCATCTGATTGATGCAGAGATGAAGGCTCTTAGCCTCTGACCCTTCAGCTGGGGCCTAAAAATGTGTAAACTGAAATAATAAGACTTAAGCATGTGCTTTAATGCAAAGCTAAGGGAAGTCTTCACTCTAAGTTCCTGCAGTGTTGGTATTGTGAGCACCATGAATGAAAAGGAAATGCTTTTCCACAGATTTAGGGGCTTGGACCCACTGAAACACCTCCAAGCCATGCTGCCTTGCCTTTCCAAGCTGCAGGCTGGGACTCAGCACCTGCAGTGGATCTATCCCACCCTAAGGGAGGAAATTTATCTTGAGAGAAGAGGAAGCTGGGCTGGGGACTGGGCAGCCTCCTCCTGGGGCAGCTGCTCAGCACAGGCTGTCACCTGCTGGGTTTGAAACCACACTGAATTTCACCAGGGTTCAGCTGGGCTCATCTTGGTGTGATGCAGCTTCACTCAGCCCCCTCAGGACAGGGGCAAGTTCCAGCCATGAGTCTGGGAGCATTAAAATTGCAGGGAGCCTCCCACTGGGGACAGCTCCTCCAACACCTCTTGGTCTCCCAGTTGATTTTAAGTGAAGAAAGCCATGAAATGAGCATTTAACAAGGTCCAGCTGCCAGTTTGAGGGCAGCACCAGCTGCTGGCAGCTGAACCAAGCCCCCAGGTGTCCTTTGGGTACCTGCATGCCATGGGCTGGATGCTGCTGGGCCACTGGACTTGTTGTGGCAAGCTCAGCTGGTGCTGAGTGACAGCTGGGGACACTTTCCCTGCTGTTGGGAAGGATAAAGATTTGACAGGAAGGTCTCACAAATATGTGTGTGTAACAGAAAGATTTTTGAATGTAAAATCTGAAGAAGGAATAGAAATGATAGCAAGTTTTGATATAGAAAAAGAAATTGCTGAGCCAGTTTTACTAACTGAGAAGGCAAAGAGCAAGTAAGTTGGAGGGAGCTTTTGTGACTGAGCAAAGAATAAATCTACCTCAAAGAAAAGATGTTTTTACCAAGCAAAAAGATTTTCTCAAACAAACAAGAAAACCAATGTTGCAAGTAAAAGAAAGATCTCAAAACTTTCCACTGTAAAAAAACTAAAAGACAACTTCTAGCTTAAACTGTAACATACTAACTTTTAGTAATTAAAAAATAGCAGCATGAATATAGGAGTGTAATAGTATAAGCTGTATAGTAAAGATAGAATAAGCTGTAATAGTAAAAATGTTAATTAAAATATAGTAACATGAATATAGTAATGTTAGTAGTTAGAATAAGCTGTAAGTAATAGTAAAAATGTTAATTAGTTGTTATGTAATAAAATACACAGCAAAAAAGAAAATACAATGCTTTGTAACATAAATAAAACAAAAAACAAAACACACAGCTTGCTACAGCCAGCAGCTATAGACTCAGCCCAGCTGCTGTAACCTGTGCAATGAACAGCATCTCAAGGGCTGTCTGAAGTGTCCAGTCTGACTCCCTGCCTGCTGCAGCCTGGGCAGGTTGCTGGACCCTCTTGCCTTTGCCCACAGGTACCTCAGGAGAGCTGGGAGGGATCAGGCAGATCAAGCTGGAGCCAGATGAGCTGAACATCATCCAGATCACTGTTCCAGGTACCTGCTGGGGTCCCTGTGCAGGGCTGCCACCTCATCTTTCACACTTTGCTGTGGGAGGAGGCATCTGCAGGGTGTTTTCCTGCACTTAGGGCTCCCTCACATCCCTGCAGTGATCCTCCTTACTGACACAGGAGCATAGTGAGGTTCCTGGGAGCACTGGAAGGTGTTTTAGGGCTCTTTGTTGCTTTTCTCTCTCCCTCATTGCTTTCCTATTTTGCCTTCCCCCTGGAGAAGGTGAGCCTGGTTTGCTGCTTTGCTTCATGTGGAGGATCCCAGGTGTTGAATACAGGATGCTTTTGAAGAGGTCCTTCATTTGGAAAGCCAGCCTGGTTTTGAAGAGGTCATAAAACCAGGTCTAACAGTAGGCAGGTTTAATGTTACACACATCCTAAAAATGTGTTGGAATTGTTGACACTGATGGGGAACATTCCCCACCTTCCTGCCCAGGGAGCTCAGTGGCCATGGGCTGTGATGGAGATGCTGGAGGGACAATTTGGAGAGTCAGTTTTCCACTCAGTTGTGCTGGACAGTGCAGCAAATGTCAGGATGATCCTCAGGGTTCAGTGAATGGGTTGTTAGCAGTTTGCATTTTCAGTGTGCTTTACAACCATTAATTAATAAGCTGCACAGAATGAGGGCAGTGACAGAGCTCTGACATGCAGGGTGAGTGGTTCTGGGGACAGTGGTGACACCAGGCCCCACCACAGCAGTGCCATCTCTGTTGCACCCAAACTGCAGCAGTCCCCTTAGGGAGGTGATGGTTGAGGAGCACTCCAGGATTGGTGTAGAATAAAATCATCTTTGGTTACTGCAGGGGAAGGAGGAAGCTCTAGTGGTAGATCAAACATTTTCTTTTTCAACTTGGCAGCTAATGGAAGAGAAGAAAGTTGATATACATGGTAAGCTGGAGGCCCATGGGAGGAGTGGGAAGAATTACCACTTGTCCAGTGCCAGGGAGATCTTACCTCCAGTCCAGAGTCCACCTTTTCTTGCCTTATTTGAAGGTTGAGTTCAGAGGGAATACAGCTGAAGGCAAGGAGGAGGATTAATAGAAAAGAGGTGCTCACCTGCAGGGAGAAACTGGTGAAATTTGGATTATTTATCCTGTGAGGTAGAAATGAGCTGATGGAAGTATATAAACTAGCTGAAACTTCATTTAAAGCTGACTTTGGGTGGGTCTTTGAGGGCATTGAACAGCCTGCCACTTGGGGAGACAGGTTTAATGTGAGGGAAGCCAAAAGAGGGTTGATTTTATTGAGGAAGGCAGCATTAGTGGAACTGTTTCTCTCCATACTGTAGCTAAATCAAACAGCATTAGCTTTTTAAGTCAAAACTGAGTGTGTAGATGGAATTAAGCCAAGTAAATAATTTGAACTAGTTCTGCTCTTCACCTTCTGTGGAGGTTAGGAAGAGATTTTTATTGTTTCCCTCAGACTGAGAGGTCAGGTGTGTGTCAGGGATGAGCTCTGGGTGGTTCTGGGAGGAAGGAGGCAGATGCATCCCCAGGGCACGTTTTGGTGGTGTGGGGGGCCCTTTGCTCAGTCCTTGCTGATGGCCAGAACCCTCTGGACACAGTTTTGGGGGCAGAGCAGAAGGTGCCCATGTGTTTTTCTCTGCAGACCGATCCCCTGGCTCAGTGGAAATGCACGAGCCAGTGCCCACACACGTGGCCTCAGATGAATCCAGATACATCCTGGAAACAGCACCAGGTACTAGAATGGAGCCCCTGGGGG
Organism: Erithacus rubecula; assembly: GCF_903797595.1. NCBI lineage: Eukaryota > Metazoa > Chordata > Aves > Passeriformes > Muscicapidae > Erithacus > Erithacus rubecula. The sequence goes on from NC_136674.1 coordinate 7,845,649, forward strand.
CCTGCAGGGCAGGATGGCTGTTCATGCACCTGTCAAAAATGAGGAAATACTATTCATGATCCAAAGTTGACCAGCTCCAGAGTCTTGGTCTCAATGAGGCCAGCTGGGAGCTCTGATAAAGTAACTGATGAGTTTTCTGGCACTGCTGCTCCTTCCCATCCTCTCTTCAGCTCCAGCATGCTGCAGACCCAAGCCCCTTTGCCCAGTGCACACCTGGAATTTACCTGCAGGATGTATGCTGGCCCTGTGGCTGCCTTGCTCCTGTTCCAGGGAGCCCATGCTGAAGGGTGGGCAGCCCTCTTGTATGGAAGCTCTGGGTTTATTCTGCTGATGCAGCTCTTGGCATGCTGCTGCCAGCCCAGCCTCTGCTGGGACACGTGCTCACAGCTTAGTGAGGGGAGGTTGGGTGGCTGCAGGGATCTGGGGAGCTCCTGCTCATCTCTTACCTGTTTTTGCTGGTGCTGCTGCTGCTAACCCTCTTGTTTCTCAGCAGAGACAGAGAAGGGGTCCAGTGAGGAGTCTCGACACGAGGAAAAGCAGATGGAGGGATCAGGTGAGTGCATGGTGAGCTCTGAGCATTGCCCATCATTGCAGGATGCACACAGATGCATTTGAGGTTGGGTTTTGGGAGCTTGCTATGTTATCAGTAAAGCCTTTAGCTTTTACTCTTTAACCTCTGCCCACAGAAGAGCACCATTGTGTTCCTGGGCTCTGTCCTCTGTTTTTGTGCTTGAATTTATTTTTCCTTCTATTTTATTTTTTTCTTGCTCCTGGCTGCTAGCATGGCTCTGTAGCAGGTGCATCCTTGCCCTTCCTCATTAGGAGATCATTTTGGAGGCCACTGTCAGAGGACTGGCACTGATTTGAGGGCATGGAGAGTGTCTCTGCCACAGGTCAGGCAGGGGCTGCTCACCTGCAGTGCTTGCCCTGGAAGCAGCTGGTTGCTCAGAGCATTTCTCTATATTGTTTTTTGTTTGTTTGTTTGTTTTTCCAGATGGTATAGGGGACATTTTAAGTCACTTGAGGAAGCAAGTTGAAATTTTGTTCAACTCCCGATACGGTAAGATGGTCATTGACACATGTTCATCATGCCAGTGCTGCCATTTCTAAACCAGCAGCTGATGAAGGTGCAATCTAATTTGTTCATCTGCTGTCTGCTAGGCTCACAGATTCATTTGAAACCTCCTCCAGCCTTGTTATTGCAGCTCTTCCCCTTGGTTTCCTTGAAGCTGTTTCACTGGCTGCAGCCCAGGAGTTGCTGCTGTGACCTTCAGCCTGCAGAGGGAACGGTCCAGAGTGGTTCCCCCATCACTTGTTTGAAGTCTCAGAGAGTGTTTTCCACCCACAGGGATCACTGCATGGCTCAGGAAAGCTGGTGGCACCGTGGTGGTGGGGCTGGCACTCAGCATGCTCTGCTCACCTCTACTTAGAGAGGTGATTTAACTGAGAGGAAACACCAGAGAGGTCACACATGCATTTTGAGAGCTGGCAGACAGTTTCTGCCACTTCTAGGACCAGGAAATGTGGCTCTGCCTGACAGTCCTCAGAAGCTGGGGGCATAGCTGAGCTGGTAGAGCCCACTGTGACCAGGGAAAGATGAGGCAGGATGCTCTCAGGCAGGGCTGGGCACTGGGGATGCAGCTGGAACAGCCACAGTGGCTCTCACTGCTTCCCATGTTACTGCATTAACAGTCATGTCCACACTGATGAGGTGGGGTTTTTAACCTTGTCATGGTTTGATACTGGTCAGGCATCAGGTATCCATGAAAGTTGTTTGTTTACCTTTTTCTGTTACAGTTGGGCAGAGGAGAGGGGGGGAAAAGTAGCAAAGGGCTCGTGAGTTAAGGACTGTGAGAAAACACTCTTAAGGCAAAACAGGTCCAAATTTAAAGATATAAAGTAAACCTAATATTAACAGAGTCAGAGGAGGATAATGAGAAGTAAAATAAGCCTTTAAAACACCTTTTTTCCCCACCAGTCCCTCTCTCTTTCCCACAGACAGTGCAGGGAGACAGGACAGGGGAGTTTTGGTCAGTTTGTCATTCGAGATCTGTTCACTCAGGGAGAGGAGTCTTTACTGCTATGCCATGGGGTCCCTCCTACAGGCAAACAGTCTTCCCAAAACTGTTGTGGTGTTAGTCCTTCATCCACAAGGTGCAGTCTTTCAATGCTAGGCTGCTCTAGAAGCAGGGGCCCTCTCTCTGTTTGTGTTTCCCACTAGATTGCATTTTTCTCATGGGCTGCAGGTGGATCTCTGTATCCCCCATGGACTCCATGCCTTACAGGGGCACAGTTTGTTTTACCATGGTCCTCACCATGGCTTGCAGAGAATCTCAGCTCTGACACTTGCAGCACCTCCTCCCCTCTTTCCTTTCCCCTGACCTGGGTGCTGTTTCCCTCACATGTCCTCACTTCCTCTTTTTCTCTGGCTAGAAGAAAACCTGCTGTTCATAGGTACCATTGCCAACAAGTTCCACTGATTCAAAAATTTCTGCAGAATCCCACAGCTGATTTTGTCATCAGCCTCTCTAATTGACCCCATAGCATGTCCATCTTCAGAGCCATCAGAGACTGACTCTGTTGGACATGGTGGAAGCTTCCAGCAGCTTCTCACAGAAGCCACTTCTGTGGCCTTCCCCTGCTACCAAAAACCAGGCTGTGCCAAATCAACACAAACCTGTTGTTTCATCTGCCCAAACAGCACTGCTTGGCATGGGCTGTTTGGTTGTTTTTGGCAGTATTTAGCAGAGCAAGGGGAGCTGCACAGGCTGATGGGGCACCCCAGGCACCCTCACTTAACAGAGGGGTTTCCATGGGGTCAGGATTTGGGGTTCCACATGTGGAGAGATACTTGCAGCCTTTATGGGAAGACAGCCTGTCATAATATAGCAAATGTAAAAGCCAGCTCCAGGTGGCTGCATGGCTCTGTCCCTCATCTCATATCTGCCAGCATCAGGGACATCCCCACAAGGAACAGAGTGACCACAATCTCCCCAAAAACCTCTTCAGTCCCTCCCAACACATCAGTTGCTGTTGCTTAGATCTGACCTGGAGGTCCAGCAAACTAACTGAGCTTGGGTCCCCCTGCAGCAAAAGCCATAGGAATATCAGAGCCAGTCAAAGTGCCCTACTCCAAGTTCCTGATGTACCCTGAGGACCTGTTTGTGGTGGGCCTGCCAGAGGGAATCCTGCTGCGCCGCCCCAACTGCTTCGGCATTGCCAAGCTGAAGAAGATCCTGCAAGCCAGCAACAACATCCAGTTTGTCATTAAAAGGTGAGGAGGTGGGGTGGCTGTCCCTTGGGAGGATGTGTGTGCTCAGAGCTCCTGCTGCTGTGCAGTGTCCTGGGGAGTTACCTCCAATAAATTTGTTTGATTAGAAGTAGATGATGGTTGCTGCTGTGTTGGAGCTGTCCATGGGAGGTAGTGATGGTGGTGTCATCTCTCCCTTCATGGCTTTTGGGTTTTTAACTTGCTTTTGCAAAGGTTTGGCCACCTCAGCAGGGTGGGTGAACAGGCCTTTAAACTTCAGGGTGCCCTGATGTGGAGCAAGGACAGGGGCTGGGAGCCCTGGAGGGTTTTCCTGCAGAAAGTGGCTCCAGCTGTGCATATGTGCACATGGGGTGCTGCAGACATGAGGAAAGATGCTGACCCTATGCTGGGGGTCAGGCTGAGGGTGTCATAAGAACTGTGTGAGGGCTGTGAAAAGCCACAACCAATGTAATGCAATAGCATTGCCCTGTAAGAGGGAACAGATCCAGCAGAGATGGATTTTAAGATGTCTTAGGTATTTTGGGGGCAGTTTCTCACCCAAATACTGGCACAACCAATGCTGCAGGTGACTGAAACAGAAGATAAATATTGGGAGCATGGAGATTTTGTGCTGTCACAACAGCAGCTCTCAGATCAGCTCAACCATATTTTGGAGTTTCCTCCTGTCTTGATCTCAGATCCACTCCTTTGTGACACAGTTTCAGTGCAGCCTGTTAACAAGACCTCACTATGCAGCTTTAGTATTAGGTATCCAAATGGCAATTTTTGGGGTCAATTTTATGTTGAAGGAAGCCATGCACAGCTTCTCCCATCCCTAAGAAAAATTCAGAACCATATCCACTTAAGCTGCTCAGTCATCACCTGCATAATCTCATCCCAAGGAGTGACACATCAGCTCATTAAAGAGCCTGTCAGTGTGAAAACTACATCCAGAGTTCTCCTGCTGTGTTGCAGGAGCTTTTAAATGGCATTATCCAGACAGAGTGAATGGTTTGTGGCTGTAGGAGTGGTGTCCTGAGGATGCTGGGGCAGGGAGGTCACTCACCTGCCCTCTGCCTGTCCCTTTTTCCAGACCGGAGCTGCTGGCGGACGGCGTCAAGGAGACGGTGTCAGACAGCCCAGCAGCCAAAGGTAGGCTGTCCTGGTGTGAGGGACAGGTGTCTGCCAAGAAAGGCAGGAGCTTCTCTTTGAAATGGAGAATGTAAACCCCCCTCCTCCAAATTATTATAATTTTGAAATTAAGGGGCTCTCAGGCAAAAATAGGGGAATTAGGAATAACTGTTCTTTACTAGGAAAATAAAAAATAGAAATACAGTATTACAAGGAACAATCCCAAAACACTGACAGAGTCAGAATCCAAGCTGACACCCGTCAGTCAGTCAGGGTGTTGGCAGCAGTCCCATTCCATGGTGGCTGCATCCTCCTGCAGTGGCAGATGTGGTTCAGCTGGAGCAGTGCTCCTGGAGAAGGTGCAGTTTTCCTCCAAAGGTCCAGGGATGATGTGCAAAGGTCTGGCTTTCCACTGGAATCCAGTGGAACAGGCTGCTTTGGTGTTCAAAATTTCAGTTTTTATCTAAGTGGGAAATGTTTGGCTCCTCCCCTGGCTAGAGCATCTCCCAGTGGGATGATGTAATTTTATCAGTCATGCACTGAGACTGAATGGTCCATTAGCAGATGATATCTTCCTGGAGGGAGGATGGGCTGTGGAAAGCTAAAGATGATTGCCCAGCTGGTTTAAAGATGGCCCATGAGCAGATAATATGTGCCAGGAGATCAGGGTCACTGCTCCACCCAGCCCCAACAGATGGTGACAGAATACACATTGCTGGCCACATCAACCCAACACATAGGTTCAGACCCCAGCTGGGCTGTAAGGTCTAGGTAGGAGAGGAGAGAGAGTGGTTTCCTACAGCCTTCACCTTGTTTTCTGGCTGGAAACCCCTCCCATGCACCCCCTTGGCAGCACTATGGTTCCTAATTGCTGTTCTGTCCCCTGTCTCAGCCGCCGACGAGAGGGACTCGAGCGAGGTGCTGCTGGAGGATGCTGTGAAGAGACAGGGCTTTCAAGGTGTGGGGCTGGAGCCAGGGCTGGGGCTGAGCAGAGACCCTGCCCCACCCTGCAGGCTGCAGGGGACACACTGGGACACACCTGGGACACACTGGGACACACCTGGGACACACCTGGGACACACTGGGACACACCTGGGACACACCTGGGACACACTGGGACACACCTGGGACACACCAGGACACACCGGGACACACCTGGGACACACCGGGACACACCTGGGACACACTGGGACACACCTGGGACACACCGGGACACACCTGGGACACACCTGGGACACACTGGGACACACTGGGACACACCTGGGACACACCTGGGACACACCTGGGACACACCGGGACACACCGGGACACACCTGGGACACACCTGGGATACCCCATAATAACCTGGGACACACCTGGGACACACCTGGGATACACCTGGGACACACCTGGGACACACCGGGACACACCGGGACACACCGGGACACACCTGGGACACACCGGGACACACCTGGGACACACCTGGGACACACTGGGACACACCTGGGACACACCTGGGACACACCGGGACACACCGGGACACACCTGGGACACACCTGGGACACACCGGGACACACCGGGACACACCTGGGACACACCTGGGACACACCTGGGACACACCGGGACACACCTGGGACACACCTGGGACACACCTGGGACACACCGGGACACACCTGGGACACACTGGGACACCGGGACACACCTGGGACACACTGGGACACACCTGGGACACACCTGGGACACACCGGGACACACCTGGGACACACTGGGACACACCTGGGACACACCTGGGACACACCTGGGACACACCTGGGACACACTGGGACACACCTGGGACACACCGGGGACACACCTGGGACACACCTGGGACACACCTGGGGACACACCGGGACACACCTGGGACACACTGGGACACCTGGGAAGGGAGTGCTGCAGTGTTGGGGCTGGGTGGGTTGGCAGAGCAGCAAGACAAGGCTGGGGATAAGGAAAGAAGGAGGTGGGATGAGAGGATGCAAAGCACAGGCAACGAGAAGAGATGCACAGGCAGTCCCAGAGGTCCAAGAAGAGGTTTGAAGCACTCTTCATGGTGCCCTAATTAACCAGCTTGGCTTATCTCCCTGTCTGACCTTGGGAGATGCATAATTAAGTTTCCAAGCCTAGGGGTTTGCCTTTTCTGGGGCTTTTTCCACCTGTGTGATGTTTGTATAAAGCCACTGGAGTTGAGCTGGCCCCAGCATGGTGGCTCCCTTGGGGGACAGTGATGGTGGGAAGCCTGTGTGCTGGACAGGCAAATGCTGCCCTGCTCCTCTTGGGCCCTGGGGGCCTGTGCAGGTTTGCACAAGATGAGGAGCTTTTTCAAAGCCTTTGGCTTTTCTGAGAGGCTTTGGAGTGTGTTATATTTTAATGCCAGTAATTATCACAACTGAATCTTCAATTTCACGTGGCTTTTATTCTTAGCAAACAGGCAAGGGAAAAATAACCCAACATATTTCTGTTTAGATTATTTTTAAGGACTTTGAATGACCCACTCCACAGATTAGCTAATTGCTAGATAAGAGCTTTCCTATAATTAGAAAATGGCATTACTTAAAAGTCACAGAGTGCCTTTTAATATACCAGCAGAAATCTATAATTGTTTCTTTATTTTACAGAAAATTATGATGCCAGGCTTTCCAGAATAGACATTGCTAATACACTGCGGGAACAAGTCCAGGACCTGTTCAATAAGAAATATGGTGAGAAACCAGGCTTGTTTTATTCCCCCCTTACTCCCTCCTAATTGTTTGGTTTTTTTTTTTTCTTTATATTTCTCCCCTCTGCTCCTGATTCCTCCTTGCCAGATACTTTATCTCATCTCCCCCTTGAGCTGCTGGTACTTAGGAGGGCCAGGAGGGAATGGTAGATCTGGGATTTGGTGCCGTTTGCTGCAGGAGCTGTGGGAACACAGAAGTGGTGGGAGGTTGGGAAGGCAATTGGAACAGGCTGTAGAGAGTGCTGGGGGACAGGAAGATGCTCCTGTTCCTAGAGCAGGGAGATGCTATTGTCCTCATGTTGTTTAGGAATGTTATAAACACCCAGTTTAGTGTTCACACTGAAGCACTGCAAACCAAGTTCATTCACTTGTCCTTCCCCCTGTCCCTCCCCTTGTGGTGGATTGGAGAGGAGACTTGGAGACACAAAGGGTGAAAATCACATATTGAGATACAAGTTTACTGGAAACATCAATGGAATAAGAAAATAAACAGTAACAGCAACAATATCAATGGCAGAGGGAACCAGTGCTACCTGACCACTCCCTCTGCCACACCTACCAGAAGGGACCCCTTGCCTCATTCCTGGAAAATGATGTGAGGTGATATAGAATAAACTCTAGCTCCTATCCTTGCCCTCTCCTGGCTACTGCAAAAATTAACCCTGTCCTGGCCAGAACCCCTTAGCATGGAGAAAAGGAGATTCATGGGAGACCTCATCCCTCTCTACACCTCCCTGCCAGGAGGATGCAGACTGGTGGAGGTCAGTCTCTTCTCCCAGGATACCACTGACCATGAGAGGACACAACCCTAAGCTTCACCAGGGGAAGTTTAGGCTGGACATTAGGAAAAAATTCTCCACAGAAAGAGTGATGGGACATTGGAATGGGCTGCCCAGAGAGGTGGTGAAGTCACTGTCCCTGCATGTGTTTAGAAAAAGGCTGGATGTGGCACTGAGTGCCATAGTCTAATTGATAAGGTGGTGTTAGGTCATAGGTTGGACTTGATGATCTCAAAGATTTTTTGCAATCTAGTTATTTCTCTGGTTCTGTGATGGGGAGTATGATACACCCACTCAATCCTCTGCTTTCTGGCACAGGTGTCAATGAGGCTATTTTTGAAATGAGTCCCACTGCCCAACTCAATTATTTTTGTGTGCCCTGTTACCACAGGACCTGCTTTTCAAGGCACAGGATGGTGTTCCAAGCAGTGGCATGTCACTTTATCAGGGTCCTGTAGTTGTCCAGGGGTGAACTTCCAAACCACTGAAGCCAAGAATTTACCCCCAAACTTAGTCCATTTTCTACCACATTCCATGCCACTCATGACTGTCCATCCTTGGGGCAGATCTCTGAATAATTTTCCTGGAAATCTCTTTCTTGACTCTAAACATGGTATGGACCACACTGAGGAGACCTGGCAGAGACAGCAACAAGTGCATGGTTTTCTTAACATGCAATTATAACAGGCCTGATGGAGAAAAAGGAGATGGAAGGTTGGGAAGAATCATCCTGCCCTGTTTCCCCTCACAGGCTGGGTACAATTATTGATGAATTCCCAGAGCAGCACCCAAGGTCAGGGCAGGGGAGCAACACTGAGCACCTATCCCAAATGAGCCTCATGGCCCCTGATGTTGCAATCTGCCATCCCTCAGTGCAGCAATGAAGCAATGCTGAGCCTGAGCCCTGCTCTGAACAGGAGCCCCATGAGGAGCTCATGGTTCCTACATGGGAGCATTACAGGATTGGGTGCCACAGCCACTCAACAAACCAAGCAATGCTGTGACCAGTGGTTCTGTAGCTAATCACCTCTGGGTCCCAGCCATACCCCCTCCAGGATACTGCAAAAATTAACCCTGTCCTGGCCACAATCAGTTCACACCATTTTCTAGGCAGGGGTAAGTCATGTCCAGGTACTTACAAGGAAATATGCAGCCTCAATCCCACAGCCAGACCTAAGGGAGGGAACATACCTGTGTAGTTATCTCCAAATAACATCCCAAAGCAAAGATCAGCAGCTTTCCATCCCTCCCACTGCAGTGCATGGGCATCATCCTGCAGGATGGTTCATCTCCATGAGCTCTGCTGCACACATGTGCCTGTCTTTGAACTGCAGTCTGAAAGTTGCAGCCTGAAAATGTTGGTCCTTGATCTGATGCTGACCTGGTGCCTTGAGCAGCCTCCCCACACTGTGCTGTGCCTTGGTAGGGCTGGGGATAAAGGCAGAGCTGCAGCAGAAATGGCATCCCCTGCACACTCACCAGCTAATTACCACCCACATCTCTCCTAGGTGAGGCCCTGGGGATTAAATACCCTGTGCAAGTGCCATACAAACGCATAAAGAGCAACCCAGGCTCGGTGATCATCGAGGGCCTGCCTCCAGGGATCCCCTTCAGGAAACCCTGCACCTTTGGCTCCCAAAACCTGGAGAGGATTCTGGCCGTGGCTGATAAAATCAAGTTCACCGTGACTCGGTATGTGGTGAGAGCTGTGGAGCCAGAGGGGGGCAGGAGGGACCCCACATCAATGCTGCATTGGGGCAGCTCTGTAAATGCCTCCAGTCCCCCAGGACAGCAATTAAGGTGGCAGTTAATGGCTCATCAGAAAGGAACCACCCCAGCTTTCTTCCCATCCACTGCCTGAGCAGATGATGGGGAAGGCAGAGGTAGGAGAAAAAGGTGCTTGGTGTGATTGATCTCCAGGCAGAGAAATCCCAGCTCCTTTTTTAGGAGTCTTGAGACAGATGCTGATGCAGGGCAGTGCTCAGAGCCCTGCTGTGCTTTAGCACCCCCTGCTCTTGGGGTCCTCTACATTTCACAAACAGAGGGGATGTACACGAGTGGGAAGGGAGGGAAAAGCACTTGAGCTGTGTATCACTCTAAGGTGAGTCAGGAACAAAACAGGCTTAAGAGTGGCTCCATCACCTTTTTGCTGGACTATGCTGTTTGTCTTCTCATCAATGGGGCATGAGGTACATCATGCTGCCCTGAGCAGGGACCTCACCCCACAGAGCTCCTGTTGGCCCCACATGAGCTGTGGGAAGGACAGGCTGATCCCCATGTGCCATGGGAGGGTGTTCAGCCCAGGCATGCTTGCTTCCTGGTACCATTTCATTTTAAATCTCATTTTTTCCTTACTTTTCACAGGCCTTTTCAAGGACTCATCCCCAAACCTGGTAAGAGATTTTACCTTTTTGCCTAAGCAATGCATTGGCTAGGTGTTTAGTGGTGGTCAGGGAGTTGCAAACTGTGAATGACAATCAATAATTTTATCAGCCTGGAGGAAGGTTGTTCTGACTTCGCTTTCCTGGGCCTCCCACTTTGGTTTTGTTGCTGTTTGGTGCATGTGTTGCCTGAGACAGCTGGTCTCAGCATCACCCATCAGTAATGCTGCTGATGGCTGCCTCATATTGCCTTGAAATGATGGCCTGTTTGAAAGGCAGAGATCTGTTTTCTGTGTTTAAGAAAGCACCCACTTTCCTAAGTGTTTTCTTAAAAGAAATCTGTGTTGTAATGAGCTGGTGAGTTGGGTGACAGAAAGTTGGGGTAAGGGGTGATTGCCCACAAGGGTCCAGGTTGGGTCCAGCAGCATGGCAGGGTCCACTCCAGCTCATCAACATTCCACAGGCAAATTTAGCAGGGAAGACATAGCAGAGGAGAGGACAGGGTGTCCAGGGTGTGCTCCATACACTGCTCAATCATCATCCCAGAGCTGTGTCCTTCACTGGGAGTCCCTACTGTAGCTGGCTCACGTTTCTTGGCTGCTCAGAAAAGAGAGCTGCTGTCAGAAACCTGGGTAAAAACCTGCCTCTGTTTGAAATGTCTGTAATTACAACTGTTGGAAGAGCACAGATGGATGCAAAGAACCTTGTCATCTTTATTCATGGCTTCCCATTTGCTTGGCCAGCCTCCATGGCAATGGCACAATTTAGGAAAGACAAATATGACAGACAGGAAAACATTTACATGCCCTTATTGGGAATAGCAGAAAGTGTTAGAGCTCTAACAAAAGGTGAGCTGTCAGTAAAATTCAGGCATGGTCCATGTGTTCATTTCTGCATCCCTGTGTAGAGCAGGGGGGGTTGCCTCAGTGGAACTTGTCCTTAGTGTATCTTTTGGTCCTAAGCAGCAGTTTGCATCAGCTGGACTTAAAATGAGCCCTCACCGAAGCACAAGTTTTGCAGAACTCTACTTTTCCACAGAATTACATGGCTATGTATATGCTCCTCCAGCCACATCTTATCTTTCCATTCCCCTGCTCTGAACAGTATAATTACATTAAGAGATGTTGATCTAACACAAATCACACCATTAACAAAGGCAAATACTCCAGGCTGCTACCTGGCTGGGAGACACAGCCTGAGAAAAAGAGATCTAGAGGAAATTGATTTTCTTTTCAATGCCCAACATTTTGTCCCTCCTCCAGCTGAATGCTCTCCTCACACACCAGCCTCCTAGCACAAACCCAAAGATGTATTTTCTGTGTCTGTGAGCTCAGCAGGTCACAGCATCCCTGCCAGGCTGGGTCCTTCACTCCCTCTCCTCCCACAGAGGTTTTAAATAAGATCCAGGTGAAGGGTTTTTCTTACTTGACATCTCTATTTGTTATTGACAATTTCCCATATTTGCCAAATCTTCAGAGACAGTTTCAGGACTCATATTTTCTAATAGTCAGATTAAGACTGGAGTGTCTCTTCCAGAAAAGACCTGATTGTATTTTGCCCCTCCTTAATCCCCATTGGCAGCAATTAACCCTTTGTTTGCTTTTCCACCCCACTACCCCAAAGTGGTTGGTGGCAATACAGTGATGCAGTCACTGCCTTGACTTTGATTGCTTTTCATCTGCCTTAACAGAATGAATGGTTCTCCAACTAGCCATAGGTCACTAAAAATTTAAATTAAAGAGTCTTCTTTTTACCTCAATATTGTGTAGTGAAGCCCTGTCATGTAAAGTGAAGAGCAGCATGCTTGGCAGAAAAATGAAAATCACTTTTATTTCATAGAGGAGGGTTAAAATGAAAGCAGTAGTTACTCTCAAGTGTGGCATTGCAGAGGTCTCTAAAAGCTGGAAAGCTCAGGAGGTAACATCATGAATGTAAGGGAATCTAATGGGTTTTGTGGATCATTTTGGGTAAAAAATTACATGAAGAGTACAAGTGTTAGGAAAAAGGGAAATTTAATGTAATTCTAAAAAAAAAAAATCACTTTGGATTTATTTTTGTTGCCTTGAGGTTAAACCTTTAACCTTTTAGGTTAAACCTTTATGGGGTTTAATATGCTTTAAAGTTGTGCACCTCCTGCATTGCAAAGAGCATTCCCAGTAACTGCAGGCCCACAGATCTCTTTCTTTTGGGGACACCTATTTTTTAAGTGTAACAGAAACAGGTAAAAGGATTTCAATATAATCTGAGTGCCTCATGTGCTTTTTTTCTCAATGTAATCTGTAATTAGTATGTTGAGATGGTATTTTCCTCCAATGGGAGGTGGGGGAGTTGCTGCTGCAGAAGCAGCTGGGGGCTGTGTTCCTGCAGGGCTGCTGTTTGCAGAAGGAGGTGGATTTTGCAGGAAATGAGGCTCATTTTTGGAAAAAAACCCTTCAGCAGTGCAGGTTTGCAGCCTCTCAAAGATGGGACAATGGCCCTGAGGCCACCAGTGCATGGCTTTAACCCAGGAGCACAACCCTCCTGGCATCCAGACATTTTCCTTTTGATTTCCAGTGCCTCTTCTCCATGCTGCTGGTCTGCTCTGCAGCAGAGACCTTCAAAATCCCTTTCAAAACCCCTTTTTGATGGCAGCATGACCTTTCAGCACTGAACAGGAGTCAGTGAGCAGGGGTGAAGCTCTAGTGCTATAAACACTTCACTGACCCTTTTGTGTCTTCTTTCCTGGGGCACAGATACAAAACTGGCTTCATATGAGCCTTTGAAAAATACTATCAAGCATAAGTAACTAGCACACACACACACATGCACACACAAAAAATCTTTCTGTATGTTAATTTTTATGTGCTTTGATTGAAAATGTAGACCAGTTCCATCTGTCCTATTCCCCAAGCTCCCTACCACCATGATAGATTACTTTCCATACTTCAATTAATAAAGTAGGGCACACAGTGTTATTTAATTAAAAACCCCACACATCCAGGCATCCTTTATATATATATTTATTTTTTTTAATCACAAGATCACAATCCTCCTCAAGACTTTGATGACATGTGCCTCACATTGGAAACTCATAGCAAGAAAAATAGAAAAGAGGAAAGCTGTGATAAGGGCTGAGCAATCTTGCTTCCTCACCAGGTTGCTTTTCAAGGTCCATATCCATCTCCCTTCACTCCCCAACCCTTTTTAACCTACCAGCCAGGCCTGGGGTGATTATTTTTGGGTGTTCAACTTGTCACTGTTTCTAGTCTAAGGTGAAAATTTAGGCAGGTTGAATGTATGTGTGTGTATATATAAAAATATATATTTTTATATATGGATAATTATGAGGGTTAAAATTCAAGCAGGTGTGAATAGCTGTGGAGCTTCAGAGCCTGTTTATAAGCATGTTTGTGATGTCAATCACCTTTTTCTTTCCCTAGCTTTAGTCTGCTTTTCCCATTTGCCTCTGTGTGTGGCACCCTCGCTGTCGAGAGGGCAGCACCATCCCCCAGCTCATCCAAGCCCTTGTGTTCACTTTGCTCTTTTCTTCCTCCTGCTCTCCACCACCCTCATATCCTGCTGTGAGACCCCAACCCCCATTTTTCAGGGTGCTTATCAAACTGAGATGAGTGCCATTCCATCCTGGCTGTAGTGCAGCACGTTGGGATGCACTCCATACCTTGCAGGACAGCTGCCCTGAACCTGGGGGGATGCTTCCTATGGTTAAGGCTGAATGTCATGGTTGAGTTACCAGGACGAGAAATTTGAATTACCTTTCTTAAGGTAATTTCATAACAGCACCTTGAAATTCTGCAAAACCCCTTGAGTTGCTGCCAACCCAAGGAAATGCTATGCTGCCATTTCTAAACCAGTTCTGAGCCATACTGGAAAGATCCTGCCATATTTGCTCTCCCTTGCTGCCTGCAGTCTGCCTGTGCTCCTGCCTGCATTTCTCCTTGATAGAAGCCCTGCCAGGACCTTGCTCCCTCTTGGCTTGGGCTCCAGCTTGGCTTTCCCAGCACCAGCATGACCCATCTGTATCTCTCCCCCTTTGCAGCAGTATTGAGTGTGCTGGGTGCTGCCCACAGGGTCTCACCAGTGACTTAGGGACAAAGCTGCAGAGATCATCTCTTATTTTGGGGAGGGATCCTGCAGCATGGCACTGAGCATGCAGCTACTTATGGCAGAGATTGCCTTCCTGTAGCCCAGGGATGAAGAGCCCCAGCTCATGTGATTCTGCACCCAAATCTCAGTGCCCTGGGCAGAACCACATGTTTTTTCTGTTGCTTTGTGCTGCTGGACTGAAGGGCTCTCCTCCCCCATGCAGAGCTCTGTGCTGCAGTGGCTGCTCTCTGAGCCTGCTTGAGATGGGGAACACGTATCTTGAGCTAGGTATTTGCAGCTGCTTCAGATTGCTTGTGCCTCTGCTTAGGGAATTTGGACACATGCTCCTGCTGTCTCCCAAAATCCCCTTCAGTTTGCTGGTGTCAGCTCAGTGCAGTTTGGCATCAAGAGCCTGCTCTCTGAGCCCCTTCCTTGCCCTGGTGCTGCAGCCCTGACCTCCCCACCAGCTCTCCCTGTGGCTGTGACTTCAGCAGGGTGAGCCATTCATTCCTCCTTTTGCCCATCATGCAAATCCTGGCCATAGTCCCATCCCTGCTGGTTTTCCACAGGGAAATTAATTTCTTTTATTTCTTTCCTATTCCTTTTTATGTTTTCTATTTTCTTTTAATTTCTTTTTATCTTCATTTTATATTAATTTTTATTGTTTCTTTTAATTTCTTTTTATGTCACTCATAACTTTGGAGTCAGTGGCAAGCACCAGCCTCTCCTTAGGGATTCCTTTTGCTCCCATTTCTCCTGTTAATGCAGAACTGACACAATTTCCCTCTTTGCTTTTCATCTCCTTTTAACCTGAGAATTTTTTTTTTTCCTCCTCTGACACTGGAACAGCTGTGCAACACAGCTGCTGCTGCTCTGGCACATGCCATAAAAGCTGCCATTTGGCCATCCATCCTTATGCACATGTGGACCTTGAGCTGCTCAGGAGAGTGGCCCAGCCAAAGGGATGCTTGCAGGCTGAAGCACATTCCAGCAAAGCAGGTCCTGCTGTGAGGTGGAGAGCCCAGCTCACCAGTAAATAACTTACCCAGCAGTTACTAGCAACCAAAATATCTCTGTGCCAAGGGACCAGAGGAGTTTTAATCCTGGGTTTTGCATTTGTTTGTGACCAAGCAACCAAGCTGCAGCACTCATGGATCTCTTTTTCTTTCTCTTTTGTTTTTTTGTCTTCCACTCATTGTGCTGTAGCCCCTAGACGGATTACATCTTTGGAAAAAGCCTATGCTGCTTTGAATGGTACGTAGCTCAGTTGGTGCATCGTAGATGGTAGCAGACAAGAATTGCATTTGTGTTTCAATATGGGAATGAAAATGTCTAAACCCCCCCAAATTTCAGGTACTGTTTTTTTCCCCATTGCTCTGTTGCCCTGTGATATCCAGAATTGAATGATACAGTGTTTTATTGTTGTTATTAATCCTTTCTGCATTTCTAAGCACTGTTGCTGTGGTCCCTCAGCATCAATGCCATCACTCCAGCCAAATGAGCCTGCCATGTTCTTATCATCCTTCATCCATGTGTCCCAGCAATTAATTTATTACAAATCCACTTGCCATTCATAAGGAGAGCTTCCATGGATTTGGGTTGGGTTTTTTTTCTTTGCTGTAACACCCACTCTGGGTCAGGGTTGGTGTGTAGCCATGAAAGCTCCAGGGATGGAAGATGTGGACTGATGTGCAGGAGAAAGGAAGAGCTCACCTGCCTGTGCCTGTGGCAGGGCACAGCACAGCTACAGCAGATCCAGCCTTAGTGCCAGCAGCTGGGACTGTGGCTCTGGGTCTAGGTGTTAATTGCTGCTCACAAGTTTATAGCTCTGCTTTGAAAACATGCATATGTGAAGCTAATTCAAACTGCATTGAGACCTGAGTTACTGCAGAATAGCCTCAGCAAAGTCAGCACATTTATTCCAGATTTACACAGGGGTATAACTGAATTGCAGCCATGGAAGCTGGAAGGGGAAAGAATCCTCTTAGGATTCAGGCTGCTGTAAAGAGCCTGAATATCTCTTTGATGATCTGGCATTGTCTGCAGAAGGGATCTGAGTCATATTCTCAGTGGGATGTGTTGGGCAGTGACAGTTTTCCTGATGAAATGGGCTTCACAACAAGTCTTTGGGTGACAGGAGGTTGTTACTCCATGAGCAGTGGCTGAGTGGAGGACAAGCATCCCCTTGAGCAGCATTTGAGGGTACAGGTGGTGCCATGGGAAGGAAGAAGGCTCCATTGGGTGGGTATCCTGCCCAGCTATGCTGTGGCTTCACCATGAGATCAATGTTCTGCAAGGACAACATGAACACAGACAGAACTATTCCTTATCCATGGGATACCATGGATTTGGTTTTGTGTGGGTTTTTTGAGTCACTAGAAGAATAAGCAATAGTTTGGATTCTATTGCCCAACAGCAGACACCTAAACCTCAGTTTTAATAATTACTAAAAGTAGCTTGGTGTCTCTCAAAGAAATGTTAAGCTCTGACAAGTCCTATAGGAAAAAAGTGGTGCTTTAAAAATGTGACCACTTGTATGTCAATGACTGTGGAGTGCTGAGGTGCTGACTTCAGGCAAGCAGAATTGGGGGAAAAAAAGTTAATCAACCAGCTACTATTTTAATGAAAAAAAAAAATAAAAAAAAAAAAAAGCTAGCACAAACATGAAGCCAGCAGCAGCATGGATAAACCTGACTTATGGGAAGGACTCAGCACATTTCAGGAGCACTAGTAGCTTCCTTGATTTACTCCTCAAATTGATTAACTCCCAAACCCAAATGGGTAAAGTCCAAGGGAGATGGAAATCCCTGTTACCTGGGCACAGAGGGGTAAGTCCCTGGGAAGCAGTGCCACTGGCCAGAGGCTCCTCTTTGGCTTCACTGTTATGCATGCTCAGTTCCAGGATTTTCATGACATTGCTTTGTGTCCTGGGATAGGAATTCGGGAGTAGTGCCCACTTCAAGGTGGAAAAAACAAGATCCCTTGGGATCCCCTTGGGACCTTGTTTCTTGCACTTGGGGCATGAGTGGAAAGACCTGCTGCATTTTTCAGTCCCAGAGAATTAAATGAGTGAGAACACTGAATTTTGGTGTGTCTTTGTCTGCTACCATCTACACATCCATACGGGTACAGATACAGAGCCCACAAACTGAGCATTGATGACAAGGAAGTCACAGAGGGAGCCCACAGGGCTGTCCCCTCTGCTCTGCCATGGCCTCCAGAGTGGCACCACAAGGCATCACTTAGAAATCTTCATCTACTGTGTTTATGTTTTGCTCTATGCCATTCAAGCTGCTTTGTTGCCATATCTGGATTTGAAGCACGACTTGCCCCTGAGCTCTCTGGAGAAAGTTCTTGGGTTGGTTTTTTTTTGGGTTTGGTTTTTTTTTCCTGTATATGTGTGTGTAATATCCAGACAAAGCAATTGTTTTCCAGGTAAAGAAGAGGCTTTTTTGAGGCTGGTGCAGAGGTTTAAGGTTGCCAGTTTCTCTGGCAGCAGCAGAGTGGCTCAGATGTAGGATGGGGATCTTTCTGCCTGGAGTGCTGAGCACTAAAATCAGTCTCATGCAGGGGGCAGAGACTTGCAGTGGATTTTCACCTTGCATTTAAAACAAAACTTCAAGCCATGTGTTTGCTTGAAACCAAAACAAAAATCATATGATTGCTCAAAATAGTAAAAAATCATAATCATGTGATTGCTCAAAATGGAACTGAATACCTGCAGACTGGGAGCAGAGAGTGCCTTGATCTCTCATGCCAAGGTTTGTAGGGATCACCTTGATGCTGGTGGGTAAAAACCCACCACAAACTGCTGTCTTCTCTTGTGACCTGAAGCACTGCATCTGGCTGAGGCCTCCAACACAAGGAAGACCTGAACCTCTTGGAATGAATCCAAATAAGGCTACAAAATTACCCAGGAGCTGGAGCACTCTGCTCTGGAGACAGGCTGGGATAGCTGAAGGTGTTCACCTGGAGAAGGGCAGGCTCTGGGGACACCTTAGAGCCCCTTGCAGTGCCTAAAGAGGCTCCAAAAGAGCTGGAAAGGGACTTGGAACAAGGGCCTGGAGGGAAAGCACAAAGGGGAACAGCTTCCCACTGCCAGAGGGCAGGGTTAGATGGGATATTGGGATGAATTTCTTCCATGTGAGGATGGTGACACCCTGGCACAGGGTGCCCAGATAAGCTGTGGCTGCCCCTGGATCCCTGAAGTGTTCAAGGCAATGTTTGACAGGGCTTGGAATAACCTGGGATAGTGGAAGCTGTCCCTGCCCATGGCAGGGGGTTGAAACTGGATGGTATTAGAAGGTCCTTTTTAACCCAAAGCACTCAGTGATTCCATCATTTTTACCCAGTGGCTTGCCAGCCTGGCTGGCAGTGCCTGCCTTGGGTGCAGTGAGGATCTTTGTGAGGAGAGAAACTGGGGAGTCCACCCTGCTGAGCTGATCCTGATTGTGCACCCCACTGGCTGGGAGCTGGAGGGGTGACTGCAGCCAGAGGCAGAGAAGCTGTGTTCACTTGGTACTTTGTACCTTTGGGGAAAAATGGCATTGGAAGGGACAGATTAGGATTAGGGTCATTTGACCCTAGGTCAAAGGTTAGGGTCATGACCCCAGTCATTTGTCCTGGAACCTCCTGAGGATGCTAAACAGCTGAGTGTAAAAATCTACTGACTTAGGCACATCATTTGAAATGAGAGAATGAAAGAGAAACTGTCTAGCACAATGAGGATAACTAAAAAAGCTAGTAAAGCCAAGCTGATTATATGGCATATTATAAAACAATACTTCACTTAGGAGCTTAGCCAAAAAAGTGCTCTCTCATTCCTTGATGTCACTTGTGGGAGCATTCATGGCACTGAGGGCTTGAGTCTTCATTGCTTTACATTTTTTCTAGTCATTTCCAGCCCCACAAAATAGATATGAAATGCTTTTATCTGTGGCAGCACATGGCAAATGGAGATCTGGCAGCATTTTAGAGCTGCTTTCACAGCTCTGAGAGGTGTTGCAGGGTGCAGGCACAGAGCAGCACCTCTGAGGTGTCCCCAGGCTATGCTGGGGCAGAGGGACATGGATACTGTCCTGCATTATGCCAGTGAGATTGGTTTTCCAGGGGCTCAGAAGGAAACAAGTTAAATTCACCCCTGTTCTTTCTTGCTTTTGCAGATGAGGATGATGCCAACAGGCTTGGAGAGAAGGTGATTCTCCGAGAGCAAGTGAAAGAGCTTTTCAATGAAAAATACGGTGAGTCTCTGCTTATACACATCATAGGGTGAGGCTGCTTTTGCTGGGAGCAGCCAAGTTAAAATCATTTCCACAAAGGCCTCATTGATAGCCCAAGCACATGGCAGCTGCTGCAGCACAGATATTGTGTGCTGCTCCACATTACAGCCTGTCCCCAGAGATGTCCACTCTTGGCAAGTGGAACCACTACCTTCTTGTTGACAGCTCCTTGGAGAGGGGCAGGGGTATGGCAGGATTTGTTCAGTCTGATGTCAGCTTTTGATGGGACAAATTCTCTGGAAGGAAAGCCAGAAATGTGGCTGTGTGGCCACTAACAGTGTCTTGGTTTGGAGGACAGGTGTCTGCCAATAAAGGCAGAAAACTCTTTCTGAAATGGAGAATACAAATTCCCTCCCTTCAAATACTTATAATTTTGCAATTAAGGGGCTCTCAGGCAAAAATATGGGGATTAGGAATAACAGTTCTTTACTAAGAAAAATCAAAATAGAAATACAGTATTACAAAGAACAATCCCAAAATGCTGCCAGAGTCAGAATCCAAGCTGACATCCCATCAGTCAGTCAGGGTGTTGGCAGCAGTCCCATTCAATGGTGGCTGCATCCTCCTGCAGCGGCAGATGTGGTTCAGCTGGAGCAGTGCTCCTGGAGAAGGTGCAGTTTTCCTCCAAAGGTCCAGGGATGATGTGCAAAGGTCTGGCTTTCCTCTGGAATCCAGTGGAAGAGGCTGCTTTGGTGTTCAAAATTTCAGTTTTTATCTAGGTAGGAAAGGCTTTGCTCCTCTCCCTGGCTGGAGCATTTCCCAGTGGGATGATGGAATTTTATCAGTCATACAGTGGGACTGAATGGCCCATTAGCCATTAGCAGATGATATCTTCCTGGAGGGAGGATGGGTTGTGGGAAAGATAAAGATGATTGTCCAGCTGTTTTTTAACCATTAGCAGATAATATGCCCCATGGAGATAAGGGTCACTGCCCCACCCAGCTACAATAGATTGTGATAGAATACACATTTCTGGTCACATCCTGTATTGCAACCCAACAAAAACAGCTTTGGGTTTTGGGGCTGCAGAGATGCCAGGTGGGACCAGGCTTTTAGAGTCAGAAACAGCACAGGAGTGAGGGATGTTCTCTGCTCCCCAGTGAGCAGGAAATGAAGGGGTAACCAGAGAGCTGAGCAGCAGGTTTGAGTGTACAGAAGAAAGGACTTTTAATGCAGCAGGGAGTTAAATTGAGGTGTATCACTGCCACAGGATGTTGTGGAGAGCAAAGAGATAAACGGATTCAAGAAATGGGCAGGAATTATGTGATGTGGATTAGGATGGCTTTGATCTCCACCCCAGTGACCCCCAGACATGCTGATGTACAGAGGCAAGAGGAAATGAGCAAATCTCTTCTATTTCCCCTCTGTCCTGGGCTGTCTCGCATGCTGCTGCTGCTGGTCCAGCCATGGTCTTGGGCAAGTGCAGCAGTGTGTGTGTTCTGAACTCACCTGAGGCTCTTGGCAGAATTCTAAGTGGAGACTAACAGAGCAGACAAAAAATTGCGCAGGCACCTGTAAAATGGCTGAGTGGGATGTGACTGCAGCAAAGGTTGGGCACCATAGCAGCCATGGCACCCCAAAGTCCCCCAGGGCTCTTGGTCCTTCAGTTGATTGCTTCTGGATCCCTGTAGGGTAAAGCTGTTATGCTGTCCTCTGTTCTGCCATTACAGGAGAGGCTCTGGGCTTGAACAGGCCTGTCATGGTGCCCTATAAACTCATCAGGGACAGTCCTGAGTCTGTGGAGGTTACTGGCTTGCCAGATGATATCCCTTTCAGAAATCCCAACACCTATGACATTCATCGGCTGGAGAAGATCCTGAAGGCACGGGAGAGCATCCGAATAGTGATTATAAACCAGCTCCAGTAAGTCTTCCCAGCTTTATGATGGGGGAAGTTTCTGTTTGTTAAGTGTTGTCCTTGCTTCTTCAGCTGTAAGCAGAGCAGCTCACCATGAGGCCACCAGAGCTACCACATAGCTGTGGAGGACCTGCTCCACCCCTGGGATCCACTGTCCCGTGCTACAGGGACAGTGGGGGGCACAGTGAAGGGCTAGCAGGGCTGATTTGTCCCCTCTTTTTTGTGCAATTTGGGATGATCATGGTGAGATGTGACATGGGGGCTGGAAACTCAGAGACCCAGCTGAGTTCTTTCAGGTTCTTTTCTCCAGGATGCTCTGGACATGCTCCAAGTCCCCTCTCCACACAAAGGGGTGTTGGAGGAGTCAGCTCAGGGTCAGAGTCTGGGCTGTGTCCCAGCACAGGCAGGCACACAGGGTGGAACAATGACTCATCCCTTGTCTCTTCCACAGGCCCTTTGCTGAAATCTGCACCGAGGCCAAACATACAGGTAAGGGAAGGGCTAGAACATAACTGTGGCTTTCCTGCCACTGTGGGAGAGAAAATGGATGGGAGTTGTGAGGTGGCATTTGAACCTCCCCCATCCTCAGGGCTGGATGGGGAGAAGATCCTGCCTACAGAAACTTAGGCTCAGCATCTGTTCCAGAGTAAATTGTCCTCTTGGAGGATTCCACTTCTGTGAGCTGAGGGAAGACTGGGCTGTTTGTGCTCAAACTTTCAGCATGCCCTGGAGGATGTGATTATCTCTCTTCCATGAGCAACTTATTCCCTGGTTAAAGCCCTTAATTTGAGCCATAGTTTAGCAGTTGAATTTCTAAGGCAACAAGGTTTCTGTCATCACTGGGAATGTGCTTCTCTCTCTGTCCCATCATTCTGATAAATGTCTGACAGTTTTAATGAAATGTGTCAGAATTAGCAGTCTTAGAGATAACTCCAATCCTGTCAGTCTTATGAAAAGAGGTGGATGATTGGAGAAGGGAGATGTGGGAAGCAGAGTGAGCTGAGAGCTCTGTGCCACGCCGTGCAGGCCAAGCCTGTGTCAGCAATGGCAGCACAGCAGATGCTGCAGGGGATGCTGTGTGCAAGGCAAGGGGAGTCCCCACGGCTGGGGAGCACTGTCAGGGCTCACACACCTCATGCCTTCCCTCTCTCCTTGCAGAGAAGGACATCAGTGTTCCCAAACGGAAACGGAAGAGGATCTCCGAAGGGAACTCGGTATCTTCCTCTTCCTCTTCTTCCTCTTCCTCTTCTTCCAATATGGAGTCTACATCATCAACAAATCAGATCTCGCTTGTGGTAAAGCCTTCCAGATATTAGGGGGGTTACTGCCTACCTATCTTTCTGCTTCAGGATGCTGCTCTCTGTTCTCCTCGAGCTGTCACCACCTCCCTCTACCTGACAAACTCTATAAAGTAGGATGTAAAATGGCACAAGCAGGTTTGGTGAAGGAGGGGACACACCTGTGGGGCTGTCTGGGGGAAGTCAGATGATGAAGTGTCCCACATCCCCTGGGGCTCTCCTGCGTTCCTGCAGTGTGCCTCAGCTTTAGTGGGTGCTGAATATGAGACAGGCTCAAGCAAATCCCTCCACCCCAGTGCTGGTGACAGCACCTCAGGTCTGTGTTACCTCTTAGCAGAACCTGATGGTTCCCCACAGTCCAGGCTGTGCTGGGTGTGCCTCCAGCTCAGTTCTGGGAGCAGTGCAGAGCTCTAGAATGCCACAAAATGGGAAAAATAGGAGATAAAGTCAGGGAGGTGCAATTGTAATTGCATACAATTGCTCTCCTTCTGAGCTTGTCTTTAATTGTGGATGATACCAAATAAAATTGCCCAAAAATGCATTAGAGAAATATAAACTTAAAAAGGTTTCTGTCAAGTTTGCTAGTGGTGTTTTGGTTTGGGGTTGGTTCTTTTCTCTTACTTGGAAAGTGGGAGCAACAGCCAGTTGTTGAAACATGTCAGAGATTTGATGTATGTGTGGTTTTGTATTGTGTCCTAACAGAGACTTTTGCCTTCTTTTTCTCTCCCTCTCTTTCAGCAATGGCCCATGAACATGTACATGTTAGACTATGGTGGTCTAAACGTCCAGATCCCAGGACCTATTAACTATTAGACCTCAATATCAAATAAGAACCTCAAATGAAAGAAAAAATAAATAAATGTAATTTATGTAAAAAGTGTATATTCCAATATGTATCGATGCCTTTTAGTTTTTCCAATGATTTTTACACTATATTCCTGCCATCAAGGCCTTTTTAAATAAAAATAAAAAGTGTTGCCTTGCTCTTAAAAGTAGTTATTTTATTACATATAGTATTGATAAATAACACTTATAGGTAAGAATGAGGGCAGAAAGACACCCCTTGGACAGACCTTTTTGGACTTTGGCTGCTCAGTAAATCCTTAGTGTCCCCAGTGCCTGAAGCCAAGAGGTCTGAAATGTTTTAATGCTTCATTTAATTTAGCTCAAATGTGTAAAATTTATGTACAGAGCTGCTTTTATGGGAGGCTTTGATGCCTTTTGGGGGGAGGAAGCTGCCACAATAAAATCATGGAATTTCTTAATTTGGAAAAGATTGGTAAGATTGAGTGCAGCCATTAACCCAGCACTGCCATGTTCACCACTAAATGCCTGAAGACCATATCCACATGTTTCTTGAATGGTGGGAGGGTGATGGTGATGCTTGCACTTTCTTGGGCAGTTTATTTCAATGCCTGACCTCCCTTTGGTTGAAGACATTTTTCCCTAATACCAAATCTAAACATCTCCTGGCAAAACTTGAGGCCATTTCCTCTTATTCTATCCCTTGTTACCTGTGAGAAGAGACCAGTGCCTACCTGGTTACAACACCCTTTCAGGTAGTTGTAAGGAAGAACATCCCCCCTGAGCCTCCTGTTCTGCAGGCTGATCACACTGATGCTACACAGGTTCCATAACACTGGACCACTGCAAATGGCAATGCTGAGTGCATCCAGGGATGGCCCTAGACTCCTCCATGTACCCTGGGCTACTTTGCTCCACATAATAAACAAACAAAAAAAAATTGAGGGATATAATTTGAAATTCCTGCCCTTATATTTCCATTCCATTCCTGGAGTTTGGCAACAGAAGCAAATGGAAGTGACTTTCCACTGCATATGTTTAACTTGTGCTTTGTGGCTGCTGAGAGCCATGCATGGCTGAGACATGGTGAAAACTAATGTCAATACAAGAAACCAAGAAGAAGAAACATCCTGGCTTGTGTGCAGGTAAATGCAGCCCAGCATGAGGCAGCAGTGAAGCAAGAGCCCTGGGACTTCTAGCTGTGGAGTCATTATAGACAGTGATACCTGGTGTCACTGTGAGCTGACCATTGCTGAGTGTCCCTCCAGCACTGCAGGGTGGGTCACAGCAAACCTGCCCCAACAGCAGTGGGTGATCTGCTGGTGGTAGATGGTGGCAGACAGAGGATCAAAGTCACTCCTGATGGTTTTTCTGAGTATAATCTGCTGCTTTGTTTGTTTTTCATGTTTTCACTCTGCTTGAGTCTGTGTCCCTTCAGGCCATGAGAAGGCTTTGGACAGTGCATAGAAGTGTTACTTGATGGTGAGTAGACATGTTTGGAGGCAGCTGCAGTTTCCTGGATCTGGACTTGAATTTGCTCTGGAGTTGGATATAAATGACCACGTGAGATATGAAAATCCCAAGTAAATATAGGATATGGCACTGTAATGGTTTCAGTTCAGCAATTTGAGATTTCTCAGCCAATGCACCAATTTATGTTACAGATTTAGAGCTGGCCAAATTGCCAGTGCACCCACTAGAGTTATTTACTCATTTCCTGCTATGAGATGGGATTAGGAAGAAAGCAAAACAGGCTCAAACTTTAAAGGTTACAAAGAAAAACTTTATTACTAGAAACTATAAGAAAAAATAATAAGAATCAGAATAAAGCTTTTAGAATACTTCTCCCCCCACAACTTCTTTTCTTTCACACTGACAACATACAGAAGAAAATCAGTCAGTTTACCTCGAAAAATAGTCTTTTACCAATTTGCTTGGGAGAGGGAGACCTCTTTAGTCTGTAGAGATTTTGTCCTCAAGAAACAGTTTTCTCAGGGCCTCGATGTCACAGTGAATCAGCTGCCGGGGAGAATTTGATCACTGTGTAAAAATCCCTTCCACTAACAGTCTTCCCATAGTTGTTATTGAGGACCATGTCAACTTAAGTGGCACACTTTAAGGATTATAACAGTTCAAACAAAAGATCTCTTCATCTTTGAAAACAAGAGTTCTTTCTTCTCTTCCCTGGGGGGCAGCAGGGATCTTTATTTCTCTGTTCAAACTTATGGGATCACAAGCATTTCAATATCTGCTTACTTTAGCACAAATGCCTCTGCTCATGTCTACACTTAGAACATTTTCATCCACCCCATAATGCATTTCTATGATTTATAGGGAAACAAGAGTCTTTCTCCACAGCTTAAAAAAAGATAAATTTCAGTCTATGACTCTCCTTCCCTCATCTGGGACCTGACTCTTCTGTCTGACTCGGTGTTTTCAGGCTGTTTCTGTGCGTGTCTTCACCTGAGTCCTTTCCTTTCACTCAGTGTCTGCAGGCCTCATTCTGGGCAGTGAACAGTTAATATTTGCCCGGGCCTGCAGATGCTCATGTGATGTTATCTGGGCCAGGGCCAGGGCCTGTTTTATGACACCAGAGTGTTTTCAGCAGTGGTGCTGGGCTGGAAGGCTCTGAGGGGGCCCGGCAGCGATGGCGGAGCGTTGCTTGGCTGCCTTTGCATCACCTTCCCCTGAGGGGAGCAAAGCCCCGCTCCGGCTGCACGGACGCGGTGGGCGGCCCGGGCTGGCCCCGCTGGGCTGGAGGGGAGCAGCAGGGCGAACCCGGCCCTGAGCTGCTCTCCTGGGGTGTGAGCAGTGGCGGCATTTCCCCACACCGAGGGGAGGGGAAGCGGCCGGGATGGCAGCGCCCAAGGGATTCCCCAGCCCGGCCCAAGGGATTCCCCAGCCCGGCCCAAGGGATTCCCCAGCCCGGCCCAAGGGATTCCCCAGCCGGCCCAAGGGATTCCCCAGCCCGGCCCAGCCTTCTGAGAGTCATCTTCAGAGAGCCCCCAAAGCAAGAGCGTCCCCGGCTTTGTTTGTTTTAAAATGTGAGTTTTACAGAGGTGAGTCCATCTCTTTGAGTGGTTTAAGCGGTTGTCAGTTCTCAGAAGCAATCAGTGATTGGTTTTTGTCAGACATAGGGGAAGCCTGGCTGCTCCTCTCAGATAAAGGTGGCTGGTTGTCTTTAGTGCCAAACCGGCCCAGGCGCAGAAGTGGCAAAGTCTATCAATGATCCTAGTCAAGAAACACAGTTTAACATCTGAGCAGCTGGCATCAAAATCTGAATCTTGTTTCTTCTGCCTGATACTCAAACCTGTGGCATCTCCAATTAGGAAACATAATTCAGAGAAAAAACTCATTTTCTCTTACCCAAATGTCTACAAGGGGCTTATTCGCAGGTTATACCCCCCCCCCCAAGCAGATGTCTCATAAGAGGGCACACTTACTATATTTTGATTTTTTGTGTGTTAAGGACATTGAAGTCTGATGCCATAACATCAGGGCATTAGTGGTTTAGCAATGACAGGAGTGTTTGTTGCTGATGGAGGCTCTGGCGGGGGGAGGCTGGGGTGCTGTACCCACACAGGCCCTGATGATGTTGCCAAAAGGCACAGGTGAATTAGGGCATGGGAACTGTGCTGGTGGCATATGATTTAGTTCAGAGAGCTGAATGTAATCACAAAGGCTGTAAATGATGGGGAGTATGGAAACTGAGCAAAGAGACTCTCCCTGCACCAGCATCTCCAGCTCAGAGCCTGGTGAGCAAGACAGGGCAAGGGAAGACTGGCTGTGCCACTGAGGCGAGGACTGATTCAAACACCTCGGAGGAAAGAGGTTTGTTAACCTGCAGGGGAAAGGTCTGCCCAGGAGAGCTCAGTTAATCACTTCTTGAAGGTGGTGAATTTCCCAAAAGAGGTAGAAAGAGCTGTTAAAGGACACCAGGCAGAGTGCTCAGAAGAGACAATAGGTAATCAACTGGTCAATGGAGATGTTCAAAAAGCATTTCTGCCAGAGGTCTCTGGGATCCTTCCTGATCCCTGTGGCTCAGCTGCTGCCAGGGGGAGGGGAAGAGGTGTTGATGGTGGTGTCTTTTCCATCAGAGGAGCTGGAGATAATTAAAGATGGTAGAGCAGAAGAAAGTGGGGAGAATTGATTTCCAAAGGACAGTAAACTGTAGATGCCAAGAACTCAGAGCCTGCAAATATTGAGACAGCTCCGAGGGGGGAGCAAGGACTGTCTTGAATATTTTTGTTTTAGCAAAAAGTGCTATTGAGGGATGCCTGGCTAAAGATGACAGCCAGCGGGCAGAGGAGATTGTAAGGCAGGGCAAATGACCTTAGGCTATATGTCCGTTCCAGGGATGTTGAGTGTATTTTGCTGAGATGCCCTAGGCAAGAGAGCTTAGATAGTGGTAGTGATATGCCGGCTGGCAGGGTGGCCAGAGGAGTTTCTAGTCACTTCAGCAACTAAATTAACAAATGATTTCTGAATATGGGATTGTGATTAATCCTTAGAGGGATTAATTTTGCAGGGGGATCCTTCAAGATGTTATGGCTACTTTGAGACTTCAGTGGGACTCCCATAACCCTTGGCACCTTGAGAATTCAGGTCAAATAGAATGGATAAATGGAGAAATAGAGAACTTTTGAAGCTGGTGATAGAAACTAAGATGCCATGGGTGTGGCTTTTGCCATTAGCTTTGGCAAGAATAAGGACCAGAGCCAGAGGAGATACTCAATTATCTCCCTTTGAATTGATGTTCTGTAATTCCTTCCCCTTGTAATTCTCAGTGTAGTGTGTGTGTGTGTAAATAAGTGATGTATATTTAAAACAATATGTGGCCAAGATACTGCCTCTTGTAAAATCTCTTCGACAGAAAGCCCAGTTAGCACAGATCCTGTCTTTGTTATTCCTAATATCCAACCATGAGATTGGCTTCTAGTTAAGGAATGGAAAGACGCACCACTGGTGGCAAAGTGGTGTGGACCTTTGCAAGTGTTCCTGACCACAGAAACAGCTGTCAAGACACCTGAACACAGGTGGACCCATCACATTCGTGCCAAGGTCTCTAAAGGGAAGGATTGCACTGATTGATAAATGGAATGAGAGATTTGTCTTTACAAACAAACTGTAGGTCTGCTGGTACATAAAACTGAACACTGAAAGATGAAAGAAACAATGGGAAGAACCATAAATTCCATAAGGAATTCCACTGAGTGACACAAGGAAAAGACAAATGGGGGGTGTACATTAGAAGGGGGTCTTGGATATTAGGCATTTTGGGAAGTCTGTACCTCTCAAGTGCCTCAGCCAAGGGGGAAAGACAGAGGGAAATGCAGTCAGGAAATTAGGATAAAAATGAGGCTGCATTCTCCAAAAATTTGAGAGACCCCAGGGGAGATTGGCCCGTGGCATCTCCCTTTATTCAAATAAAGTTACAGGATTCCTCTGTCTCCTTTTTGGACATAAATCTCTGGTGTTTGTGGATTAATTTTTCTAACAATTACAACTAGATGAGTGAAGATGCAGATCTTAACACTTGAGCTGTGCTTCTCATTTATTACTTTTTAAACTCTGGTGTTTTGGAGGGGGCTGGGGGTGGTGTTTATGTGTTTACAAATCCAATAACAATCCTCATTAAGAACTGCAAAACATGAAGCCATTTTCATACCAGGCAGATGGCAACTAAATGAAGTTTAATTAAAGAATGAGAGCTTTGATTCAAATAATTTTTTAAAAATGTAGTGCACCGAGATGCTAAAGAACAGCATAAACAGCATCTGTGCTTTTATTCAGAAGCTTGACTGCATTTTTGAGGAATCCCTTTGCAATGCCTTCCAGAGCAACCCCAGGTTGTGGGATGCAGCTTGCCAGGCAGGATGGCCAGAGGGTGTCTCCACAGGATCCTACTTCCCCTGACACAAGGGAAAGGCTGGGAAGGTAATAATGCAGTCAGGAGAAAGGTCTTGCTTCCTTCTTTGGGTAGTTTGGTTTTGGTTGCTTTTTAAAAAAATTTTTTAATGTTTATTTGTACATTTGAAGAGTTCAGCTGTTGCCAAAGCAAGACTTTGTCTTAGCTGCAACCATGTTCCCAACTGTTTTCCAGTGGTCATTCCAACCCATTCCTTCCTGCAGATTCCAGACCCTTCCAGCATGGCTGCACAGACATGACCTGTAGCTCTCTGTAGCCTACACAGCTGGAAACAAGTTGCTTATCCAAGGTTAAAGCTTATGGAATGGAGGCTCAAGGGTTGTCAGAGGCTCCATCCCTGGGAACTCCCAGGCAGCTCCAGCCAGGGCTCAGTGCTGCCCTTCAGGTCAGCCTTGATAGGGAAGATGTGTGCTAATGTCTCCACAAACAATTCTGTGGGTGGAGGTGTGGGTGTTAACGTCTTTGAAATGGGTCTGAATGTCTCTACTAACTTCAAGCAGGTTGGTTGCAGAGCCCAGACAGCCCAGACAAGTGGGTCTGCACAAGATTGAGTTTCTGATCTTTGGGGTAAAATGTCAGGTTCAAGGGGGCATATATAGTAGGAGATTCAGGAAGGTTGGATCTTTCCAGTACATCGGCTAATGGGGAAAGGAAGAGGGCAGCATGCAGCTGGGAGTTTAGGATAAAAAGAGGCTGCACCCTCCAAGACCTCAAGAGATAAAGCACCCAATGCCTCTCTCCCTATATCTGAATAAAGTTGCAGGACTCCCCTGTCTCCTTTATGGATACTGGCTTTTCATAGCATCTTCCATCCAACCCCCACCTGCCTGGCCACGGCAGGATTTTCCCACACCAACATTTTCTGTGATCCCAGTGAGAAGTGCTGATTTCTGTGCAGGGTTTTCCCCACTATAGTGCACACTAGAGCCTTTCCAAGGGATGGCAGCTGCTTGATGTATTTTTCAACAACTGATCCATTAATTTGTGTCATTTTTGTGCTTGCTATATTCCAAACTAGTAACTGTATTTTCTATTTCCTAATGTGTTTCCTGGTGTCTTAGTGGTGTTATTTTATACATTAATTGTGGAGGTAAAATTACCTGCCCATATGAGATCACCAATCACCTGCTGGCATTTTCCTAATGATGGGGCTAAGTGTCTGCCCTGATAACTACAATTTGACCAAACATTCCACTTTTTGCTAATTATTAGCACAAGCGTACCTTTTTCATCAACCTCTATAGCTGTTTGGTCAGCTAATTGATTCCCTGTACTAGCTTGGGAATCTCCAAACTGATGGGCTTTACAGTGCATCAGTTTTTGGCTTTTGTACACTCTGCCGTAGGTGACTAATTTTTTCTCTGTAATAGGAGGCCTCTGTGCCAATAACAGTTCCCTTTCCTTCAACAAGGTTCCAAGGGTGTGTATTATTAAAAAAACCCCCATATTTTAAATCAGTCCATATGTTTAGCCCTTTTCCTTCAGTGATTTCTAGGT
This sequence comes from Erithacus rubecula, assembly GCF_903797595.1. Taxonomy (NCBI): domain Eukaryota; kingdom Metazoa; phylum Chordata; class Aves; order Passeriformes; family Muscicapidae; genus Erithacus; species Erithacus rubecula. The sequence goes on from NC_136674.1 coordinate 7,876,668, forward strand.
AAGGTCATTAATTGTACTTTTTGTGCTGATATGTTAAAAGATAAAGCCTGGGTTTCTATGACCTGGGTTGGAATTGCCACTGCATACCCTGCTGCCATCTTCCATGTCATATCTTGCTGCTCTGCTGGTGTGCAGGTCCAGCTCTAGGTCTGACATGGGATCACTCTTGAGATCAAGTCTGCCAGAACACTGTTCAATAGGCAGCCATGGTACAAAGGTCTCTGTGTTTCTTGTGAAGCCTGGAGAAACATGGCTAGACTCAAAGCAGTGGTGTCTGGTGTGGTTCCTATTCCCTGGCCATCTGCTTTGTGCTCAGCAAAGATTGCTGTAGCTTTAAGGTGAACCCTGGGAGGAGCCTTGGCTTCCCTCTCACTTTGCCAAGCCTCTCTCTGGCGTGTTGTGCTGTGATATGGATGGAGGTTACTTTGTTGCCTAGCTAGCTTATCTTTTTGCTACCTTAGAGAGAAGTTTTCTTCTTTTCCTGCCCTTGGAGATTGTGGAGGCAATCCTTCAAGCGCGCTTTTTTTTGGTTTTGGGTTTTTTTTTTTCTTTATCGGTTTGGTTTTGGACCAAGATTAGAAGATCAGAGAATCGACAGGAGGCGAATCATAACAGGGACTGGCAGGGAGCTGAGTGGCCGCTCCATCCCAGCCCCAGACCTCAGAAACTCCGGCTCAGCGAAAGAAAGGATCCTAAATCCACCAGCTTCATCTGCTGTCAAGAGAAGACCAACATCAGAGATTCACCAGGTTCCCATCTGTTTTGTGTTTTTTTTTTTTTTTTTTTTTTCTCAAACTACTGCATGTTGCCCCAAACTACTTTGTTTATTTCTTCCCTGAGACAAAAGTCATCACTCTTTTTTTAAATTTTTATCCTCCTCCCTGCCATGGTCGGGTGCTGTTTTTGTTTTCATTCCCTGATGTCAGGAAAATCCACAAGCACCACAGGTTTGTGTCCAAACAGGAGACAAAGGAGTCCTTCAACTTTATTTGAATAAAGGGAAAGAAGCCATCAGGACACTCATTTATGGGTTTTTCTCTCGAGCTTTTGGAGGACTGGGCTCTGCAACAAACCCGTTGCCCAAAATCAGTAGAAACATTAACACCCATTTCAAATTGTTGACATCCATTCCTTTACCTATCACGTTATTTGTAAAGACATTAGCACACATCTTTCCTCACATTGGCATTTTGGGCATTTTATTGTTTCAGTGTTAGGGGTGGAACTACTGTTCTGACAATTCAACATCTAGCATTTATTAGGGTTTTTCCCGTGCCATATGGGCACTTGGTCAATAAACAGTTGGGATTTTTTCGCTTTCATGCACTAATATTAATTTATTTTTGGTTGGAAGGGATTGCTGGAACACTTTTCTTTCGAGGAAACACTCATTCTAGAGTGGTTTTCTCTTCGTTTAGAAGACTTACAGTACAAAAGCCAGTTAAATTAAAACCTCATTCAATCTGTTGTTGAAGCCCAGCTGGTTGACTAGTAGAAGCAGAAAAACAAAGTCATTCTAAATATTTTAACTGAGGAATTTAGATTAAAATATTTTCTTCCAGAAGGCTTATTCTTGAATTTTAAATCTAGAAAGAACACTAAGACTAATTAGTCAGGTGTTTTATAGATATAATACTTGGTTCAAGAAACAGCAAAACTCCATGGAGGCTGTATAGTACACTAAATATCTTTTCTGGAAGGAAGTTCCTAATTTCCAGGCTCTGAACTGATGGAGCAATCGTTATGGTTCATGGCAATATATTACAGTTTTTAATTACTCCATCTGCTAAAAACATATAAGTTACTTCTAGTCTGAACATTGATTTACAGCATACAGCAAATATCTGTGATAGATTTAGAAGTCTTAAGAAACTATTTTTTCAGTTTGCCATCTTGTAATCACGCTGGATGAACACTATTCCACAAGAAACGTGACTTAACTCCGTGACTTCAGTTAACTTTACCAGCTTCACAGCTCACCTGGAGGAGGAGATAGAGAGTGAGTTGGGAGGAAGGGGTTAAAACGGGAAGGTTTGGTAAGGAGGAGAGAATGGTTTTGATCAAAGTGATTTTGCAGCTGGGAACGCTAGAAATGTTGGTGTGAGAGAACTCCATTTATTGTGCTTAATGTCGCTCATTCTCTGCTTTGTCAAAGACTAAAGTACTCTTTGTTTCCCTGGTGCGCTTTGATGGTTACCCTTGGTTAATTGTAGGTGTTGATTCACACAAAGGGATAGAGAAGAGTGGGAAGAATCCTGATCCGGAGAATTAGCGGATCTCCACTCTTCTGAGCACCCACGTCATAGCAATAATGGTCTTACCAACAGGAAGCAGCTGACACATATAACTTTCAGAATTAATTATGACTCTGATGTAATCAAAAGGCACCTTTCCCCCCACCAGAACAGTCCATTCCTGCAGGACAACAGTCAGGACACAGCCTCTGAACGTCGTTCTGCGTTGAGCTCCCATTTTGCAGGCAAGTAAACTTCTCTGGTCTTCCAGAAGGATTTGCTTGAGTTACTGTCGAGCAGGGTGTATTTATGACATCTGAATCTGTATGAAATGCTCAGTGTGTGCAGTAAGGTTCAACTAGAAGATGGCAGCAGGAAGATATGGTGGGGCATGAAGTTATGGATGCCTTCGATTGAAAATGCCATCTAAACAGCAAGGGAATGGCAAATTGATCTAGGAAATAGTTGTGGCTGCTTGGGAAGATTTGGTGTCCTTTGTGCTGAGGTTCTTAACCAGTGGATAAGCCTTCCCCTGCAAAGGGTCTGTAAAAGAACCATCCAAATACTGCAGGGTGAATTCTACTGGTTTCAGTTAAGGCGGTGATAATTTTTAAACTTTTAAGGTTTTGAAGTGTTTTGGTGGTTGGGGTTGGGATTTGTGTTTCTAGGCTGCTGCAGAATGCTTCCATTTCCCACAATGTAAATGTTGAGGACAGTAATATCCAACTGAATGGACAGGGAACCACAAGAGCCAAGATAGATCAGTTGTTTAGGGTACTCTGGTCAGTGTTTGCAGCTGCTCTTTGTTCTGCTCAAGTCCACAGCCTCCAGTGATGGTGCAAGAATGGCCAGAGCATATCCTGCAGGGCCCTTTCCCAGCTTCTGAGCTTTATTCCCCAGACAGATTTCTTGCTATTTATTAAACTAGGAGAAAGCTGAATGCTTCCATTTCTTTACAAATGAGATTTACTTAAAGATGTAGTGTTAGGTGGTTACTCTTGACCAACTCCGAAGCACATTGTGAACATTTTGAAAATACATTAGCAGTTTTGGGAGTCTACACACTTTAAATATAACGTTATTTGTGAAAAAGGTAGTTTGATTTAAAATCTCTTGGTTTTAATTACAGTACTTTTAATTGCAATCAAATTTTGAAATGCAGCATTTCACTTTGAATGGAAAACTTTCCATCCACCTTTACTATATTGAACTTAAATTCAAAAGAAATATTGATGCCAGACTCCTTTTAGCCAGGAAAAAAGATCTCACAGATAGCATCCATTATGCTTAACATCTTTCAAAATGAAATTAAAGATCGCTGGATTCGTCTCTACAAACAAGCTGTGGTTCTGCTGGTAGATAAGATTAGCACTAGGAGAGAGAAAAGAAATAATGGGAATGGATTCCACTGATTGATAAATGGAAAAAGGCTTTTAGGGTTAGCTGATAAATTAAACTGGATATTGAAAGATTAAAGAAGCAATGGGGGGGAAACAATTAATTTCATAATGTTATAAATGAGAAACAAAAAGTCTTGATATTCAGCAAAAATTAGATTGCTTTATTTTACGTAGACAGAGCTGGGGAGAAGGTGAGGGGTCACCACCCACCCCACTCAGCTTCTCTTTATAGTATGGTCTCTCGTAGTAATCAATAATTGTTGGGTTTTTTGCTGTCATAATTTTGCCAGGTAAGCAGTGGTGGTCAAAAAACATCCATGAGATCTCAGGGTGATGTGAAGTCTCTGAGGGATTTGTCAAGTCTCATAGATAACCATCTGCTCTTGGTAGATAAAAACCGGCAGAATTAGGGAAGTCTGGTCTTAGTAGATAAACCACAATTGATTACACAAAAGCAGAAAATCTGATTTTGCAAAATCCATCGGGGCTATGGGAAAGTTGCGTTTTGCAAACTGGTAGTAGATATAACTTATTTAGAAAACATAATATTCATAACAGGGGGATTAAAAACAGTATAATTAAATAATATATTTTCCTTTATCTAGGTTCATGCCTAACCTAAGTATTCAGGCTTATACAAACTCTGAAACTTCTATGATTAACACGAATCTTTTATCAATTATCACAATGTGAATTAAAAATTAAAAGGGAGGGTTATGCATTGGAGTGGAATTTCAGGTATCAGGCGTTCTGGAAAGTGTGTACCTCTCAAGTACCTCAGCCAAGGGTGAGAGAGAGAGGGGAATGCCGCTGGAAATCAGGATCAAAAGGAGACTGTGTCCTCCAAAAATCTGAGAGACCCCAGGGCAATGCTGCATGGCCTCTCCCTGTATTCGACTGAAGTTACAGGACCCTGTGTCTCTTTTTGGACATAAACCTCTGGTGTTTGTGGCCCCGCTTTGCCATGGGGCGGTGATGAGCCGTAAGCCGTGCTTTCAGCCGCCGCAGGCTGTGGGTGCCGCTGTTTCCGGAGAGCAGCTCCGGGGTCCCGTCAGCGCGGGCGGGCCCCGCGCCCCTGGCCGAGACTGCGGCTCCCGGCGGCCCCCGCGAGCGCCCGCGCTCCGCGGCTGCGCAGCCAACCTGCCCCCGCCCGCTGCCGCGCTGGGGTCGGCCCGACCGCGCGCGAGGAGCGGCGCCACTCGACAGCGCCGAGAGCGCCCGGAAAAAACCGCCGCTGTCCCGGCGTCCTGCCGTAGCCGAGCGGCGTCTCCAGCCAGAGGGACCGGGCGGCCGGCGGCCGGGGCGGGTGAGCGGGAGGCCAGGCGGGGCCCGGCGGGGGGAGCGGGGCGAGGCGCGGGCCGTGACGCGCGGTGGCGGCGGTTCGGGGCTGTGAGGGGCTCAGGGCGCTCGGCCGTCGGGGTCGCTGCCTGCGCCGCTCGCACGGGGGCTGCGCTCCCTCCGCCGGCCCCGCCGCGGGCAGCAGGGGGCGCTGCTGCCGCGCCGCCGCTCCCATTGGCTGGCAGGGCCGCGCGTGCCGGACCCTGCGCGCGTTGGCGGCCGGGCCCGGAAGGGAAGGGAAAGGGCGGACGGAGCGGAGCCGAGCGGGGCGGCTCTGAGCGGCTGTGGCGGCGCCTGGGCCGGCGCTGCGCCCGCGGCTGCGAGCAGGGGGGAGACCTGGGTCCGGCTCGGACTGTGTAGGACAGCACACGGCGGAGACGTGAGGAGCTCTCACCGTACCCAAGGCAGGCATTGGCACCTAGGCTGCATGCTGCTGGGTAGGAATTATTGAATCGGAGAAAGCTTTGGATTTAAAATCCTGCAGCTCTGTCTAGACCTTCTGCTAGACCAGGTGGCTCCTAGCACTGCCCAGCTTGATGATGAACACTTCCAGGGCTGGGGCAGCCGCAGCTTCTCTGGGCAGCCTGTGCCGGGGCGTCCTACTTGTTGTCTGAAAGAAAGATAATAATTCCCCATAGACTGATTGGGAATTTGCTTACTTCAGTGCTGGTGGTGAGGAGGATATCTCCACCTAGCTCACCCACCTTTGGCGAGTGCTGTGGTATATTTATACAGTGAGTATTTATTAGTGTTTCTATGTCACTATGAGATCATCACATGTGCGCCGGAACTAATTTACATAGTAGGAGCTCCTGGTTATCGGATAATTTTTTTGCACGGTGCTTGTCCCTCCCCAGGTCGGGGGTTTTTGAGGGTTGCTAGTGAAGGCTTTCAAGGTCTTCTTTGCATCTGAACTTTTCAACTTTGTCTTCGGATCATGCATAGTTAAGGTGTTATTTGGTCTGTCTGGTCTTAATTTCTTTATTTTGTGGCTAATTAGCTTTGCAGTTGCCAATTTTTCATCAGTACTATATTTATCTATCTCTAAAGCTATCCACCTGGTGAGTTTTTTCCTTCTTTTGTGTCTATTCAGCATTACACAACTAGTTAACCATGTAATAACCATTACATTGTATAGAAAAGAATTTAAATCAGGTTATATAGGTATAAAGAGCTATAATTCAGGTTATATTGATATCATCTTATATAGATAATTCAGTTTGTATTGATATCATGTTATATAGATAATTCAGGTTATTTTGATATCAGATTATATAGATATATCAAGTTGTATTGGTACCTTATGACTCAGACTGTGTGTATAGGCATCACCACCCTCAAAATATCCAGTCTAACCCTGCCCTCTGCCAGTGGAAGTCTTTTCCCCTAGTCCTTTCTCTCCAGGCTCTTGTTCAAAGTCCCTGTCCTGCTCTTGTAGGCTGCCTTTAGGTTCTGAAATGCCACAATTAGGTCTTCTTGGGGCTTTCTTTTCTCCAGGCTGAACAATCCCAATTCTTCCAACTTTTCTTCTTAGTATAGTTGTTCCATCTCTCTAATGATCTTAGTGGTCCTGTGTGCAACAGCACAGCCACTAGTGAAGAACAACTCCAGCTGACAACAAAGAATTGCTGCAGAAGCCTCTCAGCCTGCTGTTTAAGAGAGGTTGGCAAATAATTGTACATCTCTATGGGCATATAACCTTAATACCCTCTCTTGGCTTCACAACAGTGTTTTTAGCCACAAAATATTGTTATAAATGAGAAACAAAAACTCTGGATATTTAGCAAAATTTAGTTTGCTTTATTTTATATAGACAGAGCAATGCAGTCAGAGGAAAATGTGAGGGGTCACTGCCCACTCCATGCTCCATCAAACCTTGGTTTGCAGCTTCTCTTTAGTATGCTTTTCTCATAGTAATCAATAATTTTTGGGTTTTTTTGCTGTCATAATTTTTCAGGGTGAGCAGTGATGGTCAAAAAGCATCCATGAGATCTCGAGGTGATTTGAAGTCTGAGAGATTTGTCAAGTCTCCTGGATAACCATCTGGTCTTGATAGATAAAAAATGGCAGAAATTTGGTCTTAGTAGATAAGCCTCAATTGATTACACAAAGGCAGGAAATCTGATTTAGCAAAATCTACTGGGGCTTTGGGAAAGTTGTGTTTTGCAAACTGGTAGTACTTACAACTTATTTAGAAAACACAATATTCATAACAGGGGAATTAAAAATAGAATTATTAAATCATATGTTTTCCTTTATCTGGGTCCCTGCCTCACCTAAGTATTCTGGTTTATACAAACTCCAAACCTTCTATGATTAACATAAATCTTTTATCAATTATCCCAATATTTTGGGTACACATATTGTGTTGCCAGTTCTTTGTTTGCAGGCTTCTTTTACCAGAGGTCTGGTATGTAAGGTGCTTGAGAGAAACATCTGCATGGTGACTATTTCATGAGTGCAGCTGTCCTCTGTAAGCTGATCATGTAGCTGACTTTTTGGTGTACAAGTCTTTCCTTCAGTATCTCAAAATGAGGAACAACTTTTAGACACCTTTTTTAAATATACCTCTTATTTTTTTTCTGCTTGTTTAACTTGAAGTCTGCGTTTAAAATAACAAAATCTAATGAAGCATTTTAAAGGAAAGAAAACAGTAACTAAACAAAAAAATAGGCTTGTAATTCTGTTATGTAGATTAGATGGCAGAAGAGTTTGTCTCCTAAACAGCCTGGTATAGGGGACTCTAATGACATCTGAGGTACCACTACTGGGAACCTTTTTCCTTATCCATCACAACATGAGAATCTTTCCATAGAAGTTTTATTGAAGCTTGTGTTCCTCTAAAAAGATTATGTATTTGTAGTTTTCTGAGGAAAAAGTTACTGGCACATTCCTAAACTCTGGCTTGTCGAGTTGACTCCTATTTCTGGTCCCTGGAGTTCTGTTCTGTGACAGAGCCTGGCGTGGTGCTGGATTTAACCCGCGAGCTCAGGCAGAGCCAAGGGAGAGAGAGAGAAGTCTTCCATATGGTTTCCGAGGAGGTTTATTATCAAGGAGGGTCAAGGAATAAAACACAAAATATGCTGGGGGTGCAGGGACTTTTATATAGGGCAGTCCTAGGGGAAGGTACAACTTCTCAACCGATGGGGGAAGGCTGGGGAGGAGTGCAAGATGGATCTTGCAATACATAACCCAATGAGGAAACACAGGGGAGGGAATAATTTAAACAAACCAATCTGGGGATTTGCAGAGGGGATTTCCAAGAAGAGGGTTGGCACAAGGAGGGATTGACAGCTTGGCAGGGGGAAGGGCAAAGAATATTTCACAACGAGGGGCAGATCTTTGGGTATGACAGGCAACTGGGTAGGAGGGCACAGTTTAGGCTTTTTATTTCCAGATGCTGCTTATCAAACCTACATCCTAATTCTACTCCCACAACTGAAAGATTCCATCTGCTTTGTGTCACCTTTTCCTTTTTTTTTTTTGCTTTGTAACAATTATATTATTAATACAATTTTGGTAATATAGCTACAATTTAGTTATCAGGAGTCAAATTTATTCCACTCTTTTCTACTGCAACAAAATTGTTCTAAAATAAACGTATCATATTGTTGGAGGTTAGGGGTTTTCCTTTTGTTTACTTATTCTTTGGGAATATTCTCTATTTTGTTGCTTAGAAACCAGAATGACCGGGTACTTAGGGGAGACAAAAGAAGTTGCCAAGCTCAGGGGAGAAGGGCACCTGGCTGCACTCTTACCTGGGGGTTTCTCTCCTTCAGAGATTCTGGGAGAATTGGGCAGGGAAAAAAGGGGCTGGGGCAGCTGCTGGCTCTGTTCTCTCAGCATTCCTAGGGTCGCTGTGGGGAGAGTTCCCCACCGCTGCGGGTTCTGTTTTCTGCCTTTCTTCTACCGTGAGCGCAGCTCTGCTGGTATGAGCAGCCATTGCACTGGGCCTCATTAACAGCCTGCCTCGCTAAAAAAGGGATTTCACCATCTGCTGGGTGCCTCAGGGGAACCCCCGGGATCCCCGAGCTCCTTTCCCCTCCCAGGGAGCCTCTCCCGGGCTGTTCCGATCCGGGCTGCTGCTGCTCAGCCCCGCCGCGCCTCTGCCGCTGCTGCGGGTTTATGGCTGCCCTGCAGCCGCACTCCCTGCCTGCCGGGACAGCAGTTCAGCTGCAGCTGCCGAGTGTCAGCCGCTCTCGCTGCCCAGGCCGAGCTGGTTCCTGCCGCTGCTGCCGCTGCTCCCGGGGTTCCCGCTGCGGCCCCGGGCTCGGCTGCCCGGGGGGTTTGCGGAGCGAAGCCTCTCCCCCATCCCTTCCCCTCCATCCCTTCCCGCCATCAGCGTGTGGGGCCCGGGCCGCGCCACAGCGCCCCCTGGCGGCGCGGGGAGCCCCCGCAGCCTGCCCGCCGGGAGCCAGCAGCGCCCCTGCCGGTCGTGCCCGCAACTGCAGCCAGGGCCGGCACCCCGCGCTGCAGCGGGACAGGGGCGCTGCTGCTGCCGCTGTTTGCCTTGCTGCACATATCAGTAAAGAAGTGCTATTCCTTTGCCCATATCTTTGCCTGAAAGCCCCTCAGTTACAAATTATAATAATTCAGAGGGAAGGAGGTCATACTCTCCACTCCAAGGGAGGTTCCCACCTTCCTTGGCAGACACCTGTCTTTGAGACTAAGACACATACACATAGATAAATATATGTGTATACTTTCTTGTTTATATGTATGTTTACACTGATCTTTCACTGTTAGACTAGGGGATGTAACCTGGGTAACCCCGCCCTGGGTTAATAGAGCCTCAGGGGTATCATTTACCCTGTCTTCAGGGGTGGGTTGTAACATTTGGTCTTCAGTTTTCTCCTTCTAAAAGGAAAACTCATGGATTTTTTTAGCACTGTATTGTGGTGGTCTTCTCCTTAGGCAGTGTGCTGGCTCTGACAGAGATAGTTTTCTTAGTAGCTGGGGTAGAACCCTGTTCTGGATTTCTGGTGGAAACAGTGATGATAACTCAGGGATGTTTTCATTCCCTCTGAGCAGTGTTTGTACAGAGCCAAGGGCTGTTCTGCTCCTCACCCCAGCAGAGAGGAGGCTGGAGGTGCACGAGGATTTGGGGAAGTCAGAGCTGGGACATCTGACCCAGTGAAAAACCTGTTTGCTTCCTCCTCAGTTTAGCAGGTGCCAGTGTTCAGCATCTTCATTTCTAGCATCCTCCAACATCTGACTGTGCCTTTCTCTGCCACTTTATCCAGAATGCACTTACTCCAAAATGCAGCTTGCTGGCCTGTGCCTGAGAGCCAGAAGGCTACTGTATGTCTTTTGAGTTTGCAATGTCTGTCATTTGGGTTTCTGTCATGTCACCTTTTGAAAATTTGAGCCACTTTGTATGGTCAGGTTCTACAGGAGCAGCAAGGTATCTCATCAGCCTGTGAATTGTCTGGTTTATTTGATATCTCTTGTCTATTGGGATTTTTCTTAACTTGGATGTGGACTTGTTACAGCTAAATTTTCTACCAGTTCTCTCTTCCTCTAGGCATGTCAGGTTATTGCTCTAGGTGTATGTAAACATTAGAAGTTGCAATACTCCAATAGAAAAACGTGCTCTTAGAAGCTGCTGAAACTTCATTCTCATATGTATCAGTCTTATATAAACAAGTCTTGATCATTACATATGTCTTAAATAGGTTGAAAATCTCCTGAATGACCTACAGAAAGAACTTATTTTTTTTTTTTGCATCACTGCTGAGATTTAGTTATTAATTTTAGCACCTTAATTGAAACTTTTGAAGCTTTTAGTTAATTCCACAGCTGAAACATATGCAAATAAGAATGTCACATTTTGGTGACAGTAGTCTTTGAGGCTGTGATTTTGGAGCAGGGTGGTGATTGTTGTCACTACAGACATTGAGTTATAGAAATGAGATGAGACACACTCTTGTTTCTTCATGCAGAACAGCTGAGTCTTTATTCACATAGCTAATATTTATAGGAGTATCAGGAGACACCATGTTAAATTCAATTGGTTAATAATCCACTGAAACTCAGTTCATTGGTTGGTAAATATTCATATCCATCAAATATCTTTCTTTCTAGACAGTTCACATATTTCCTTCATGGATTCTGGGATAGGCTTCTTATTTTTGCAAGTGTGAACTATTTTTCTCACAAGAATAGATTGTTATGGAAACTGATTCTCATTCTTAGATTTCTTTTCTCATGGGAACTTAACAGGCTTAATTTAGCCAGAATTGCAAGACCTGAAATATTTTTTACAAGGCCTTTCTTTTATAAAATTTTACCTATATGCAACAGTTTGTTTTGAGCTGGGCCATCATAGTTATAGGAAAGGTGGTTGTAGGGTGGCAGCTGAGTAGTGGAGCAGAAAGTTGATGGATAATGTGGTATAATGTGGACATCCTGCACTTGGTGGGCCAGAAGCCTTGGGAACTTCAAACAGAAATGTGTAGGATGAAGCAAAAGGAATGTTGTGCTTTGTCTAAAAACATCATGCAAGAGTGCAGGTGCAGTCAGTGTTGCTAAGTGTGCAGGTGTGGTTAATCAGTTTTGCTGAGAAACATAAATATTGCAGCTATTGCCTATAGCCCAACCTGAGCTGTGGGATCAATAAATTGGCTTGGGCTTCTTGCTTAGATCAAGCAGAGACCCTTCTCTCAATTGCTGTCAGGTGGTTCTAATACCTGGGTCATAATTATAATTTGCCATTTGTTTGTTAATACCAGTGTTTGTTACTGTTTATCTAGATATGGTTAGAAAAACCAATGGAAATTCAGCTAATTAATTAAAATGCATTTTTCTGGCCGCAGTTTGTGGCCTGATCATGATACAACATTTTATCTTACTAAAATCTTTATGGTTTTATGTGTTTAGCTCCTGCTTTGATGGAACAGCAGGAAGCATAAAATAATAGAAAAACAAGCTCTTTCTCCTGTTAATTTACCTATTTGTTTGGTTCCTTGTGTGTAGTGGGCTGTGTTCTGTGGGATTTCAAATTTATTTTTTTCTTTGCTTGCTTAAGAGAGATTTTCAGTTTTTTGCACTGTTGTATGTATCTGACAAGATTTTCTCCTTTCATTTTACAGGAGCAAAATGGCTCAAACTATAGCACGAGCAACATCCCTCCATGTTGAGGAATCCTTGGAAAGCAGAATGGTGGTTACATTCCTCATGTCAGGACTTGAGTCAATGGTTAGTAGAAAAGTTAAATTTCTGCATATAAATCTGTCTTGGTATTTTCAGGAATTACATCAGTGTGTTGCTTCCCACTGGGCAGCAGGGAAGGTGGATTGTTGCATCTGTACAGTGGTGTGTGTTGTCCAACCAGCTGTAACTCTACCTTTGCTTGTGATAAATCATGCTGTCAGTAATCTTGTTTCTGTTTCTTGTTGTGGTGTGGTTGTTTTAAAAATTATTTTGTCTAATAAATCAGAAATATTTGTTGATTGCTTAGGTACAGTGTGGTTGAAAGGCAGGAGTGATCTTTGTCATATGTGATGTAGAGTGAATAAATGGTTTTGAGGCTAATGCCTTGTCTTCAGCTGCTGTACCAACCCAACAAAACTTATTCAGAAAATAGTTCTTTTTTTTTTGCATACCATCTGTTGGTATGTTTTTTAGAGATTATTCAATTGTGTGGTGGTGTTTATGGTTGGCTGGGGCTGTGAGTAGAAATGTCTGTCCCATTTCCTTGAAGTTGAGGCACTGTCCAAGATTTGGTTCTTTAAAATTGTTTTTTTTTTTAATGATAAGCAAGAACAAACATTTTCTTTTTAACAATGATACTTTGAGTGGAATACTTAAAAGAATATACTGCAAGTCTTCTATCCCATTTGATATACTTGGTTCTTTGTGTCACTTTTTTCCTCCCATCCTGCAACTGTTGGTGTTTTTATAGGTTGTAGCAAACTCTGATTTAGTTCTTAGGAGAGACTGACCTTTTGTGATAACTTGTGAGATGACCAGGTAGTATTCTTGGGATCCTTGTTCTCTCCATAGGCTTCCTGCCTTAACTCTTGCCAGAAATTTCTCCTGGCAGAACATATGTAGGTGTTTGCAGGGATGGTGCAATCCTTCCATTCAGGGGAATTCACCTGAGCCTGGGCCCAGCAGGCAGGACAGGGCAGACTACAGGGAGCCCTCCTCTTGGAGCCACATCTTTCTGAACAGAACATGGTGTGAGAAGTGTGCAGTGAATGTACAGAACTCCTGTTTGCTTTGTTGGAAGTTGCAGTAAGACACTCAGTATGACCATTATGGAAGTGATAATTTAACATGGATTATTGTCATAAGTAATTTTAATTAAAAGCAATACAATGTCTGAATCTATACAAGACCTTAATTTTGCTAATGAATCCACAATACTTTTAAGATTTCTGATGAGAGGCATTCCAGATGTGTAAATGGTGCTTTGCTGCTGGCTGATGTTATGGTGCTCACAGTACCTTCTGAAGGGTGGATGCTTGCAATAGTACAGTAGTTGTTTTACATGATGTCACATGGTTTTTTATTAACTGCATCTTAACTATGGTATTAAAAGCTTTTTCCTTTTCTTTTGACAGTGTAAAGAACTTGCCAAGTCCAAGGCAGAAATTGCCTGTATTGGTGTATATGAAAAAAATGTTTTTGTAGTTGGAACTGAGAGGGGAAAAGCCTTTGTCAACTCGAGGGAAGAGATTAAGACCGAATTTATTGAATACTGTAAGTACTATGCTTTTTTTTTTTTTAATTTTTTTTTTTTTGTATGTCACAAGCTGTATAATGTATAATGCACAATATTAATAACTTTGGGAGCAAAATTCTGTCTATCATGGCTGCATGCTATAATTATGTTGGGTCTGGCAAATCAAGCTGTTTAGGAACATAAAAATGAGCAGTAACAGTGGTCTTGTTTGGAGTGTTATTTCTACAATGGCTGGAAATGATTATTTTTTCCTCACATAATGTGACAAATTTCCACAATAAGAAGTAATAGACTGTCTAGTGTGTTTTAATTTTGCTTTGTATACCTCCCTCCAAACTTTTTTCCACTCAGGAAGACTGAGAAGAGCACTGAACAGGTAGAGAAGTACTTCTGTCAGCTCAGGTGGTCCTGGTTCTTCAGATCACTTCATGCCTTACTAAAGCAGATGCACAGTTTTGACAAGATAGTATTTTTTTCATGTAGCTTTTTTATAACACTTTTATTTAGTAGACAGAAGCATGCATCTGTACCATCATGATTTAAAATTATATCTGCATTGCTTTTGTACTGCTTTAAGTACATCTAGGGTGTGGTTTTGTTTTATTTCATTTTTACAGTAAAACAGTGGAACTTTTGTGTTCGTAAAACGTGATTCATTCATACAGGACAGTATTTTTAGGGATAGGTCTCAAAGGTTGATTGACTATTTAGGGGATCATTGATGTATTGTATAGGTAAGTGTTGGTGGTGGACATTGCCTTATAAATAACAAAATGTGCATTTATTTGCCTAGAGAAAGAGAGCTGATGCAGGTCAAGGGTAGGGTATGATGGAGCAATTAGTCTGAGGAGGAGTTAAAAAAACTATCAAATTGTTGTTGTCAGGTTAAACATTGCTTAGAAAGCAGCTATGTTTAGTCTGTAGCAGACTCCCAAAAATGATTTTGCTGCTATGTAAAGTTCTCTTGGAGGCTCTATCTCATGGTCAGTTGTTTATAGTAGAGCTCTGAATATTTTTTGTCACTCCTACTGGCATGGACAGTGACTTTCTGTGCACATATTTACTCCAAGGAAAGTCATCGTGATGTTGGGTTGTAACAGATCCCTGATACCAAAATGTAGATTTGCAACCTGACTGAGGAATCAAGTATAACATGAATCATTTACTCTTCCTTTTATTTTTTACAGGGACAATCTTTTGATATTGTTGTTTATGAAAACAACGCTGCTGTCTGAGTACTGGGGAGGGAGTTCAGTTTTTCCCAGGATTTCTTTTTTTCTTTTGTCTTTGTTGCTTAAATGACTTCCTGACACCTTAGGTACTGTTTTATTGCCAATACAGTGGTATCATGGGCCCTGATACACCAGGGACTGTGTACTGGACACATCTATTAGTAGGGAATCTGAAATTATGGGAATTTGCTATTTGATTTGCTGGCTAGATCTCTAATTCAAATTTTGTACTGTGGGAAGCACTGGCTTCTCATCCATGCTTATATTTGGGTTTATGAGATATGGTAGCCTGATTAAACAGGTGGAAAAGGAGTTATCAGGGCTGGTTACAGAAAGGCACAAGGTTTCCTGCTGTGTGATGTTAGCTAGCATTACCCAAACGTTTTGCTTTGGTAGTGGGACTGTCCAGCTGCTGGTGAGGAGGAGGATCTCAGAGGCTGCATAGGATGAGCAGTAGTCTTTTAAAGGTCATGTCTGGGAGTTTAGTTTAGTTTTATTTAGTGCAAAGTAAGGCTACAAATCAATAAGCAAACAATTAATGTTTGTTATTTATGGATCTTTCTTTGGATGTCTTGGTCTTTTCTTCACTGAGAGGTTCTTCTCACAGTGTAGATATAGCTTGATGTTCTTAGACCAGAACCCACCAAGGTCCTCCACCTGTTGAAACACAAGCATAGCCTTTTTCCCAGGTGGTTAGTAGAAAAGGTCCCATAATTTGGATTGTTTCTAGATCTTTGACTAGCACTGGGGATCTTTTTCTTAACTGTGCTTGTGTTGTATTGGTAAAGTATCTGATTATCAGTGGGTTAGCCTCCATGAAAGAATTGTTCAAAAAATTAAATACATAGAGAGCCTTTGCAAGACTTTCATCTATTGCTGGGTCTCTACTTAAATGTGCCAAAAGGTGTATGGTGCATGACATCACTCTGCCAAATCTCTGGGCTACAGAGCCCTCTGGGATTTACTCCTGTGCTAATAAATGGCAGAGAACACTTCTGGCAATTTTGGGAATGATTGTTTGGGCTTGGTCCCCAGTAATATTAAACATTTGATTAAGAGCAGCAGCATTCTGATGGAAAAAAGAATGACTTTGCAAAATGTCCATTTTGGCTGCACCCATAGCAAGTTCTGGGGCCCTGTTGTTGATGGCCCTGCAGGATGATCCATATTGTGGCTAATGCTTGTGAGATCCCTTGTCCTATTGCCTGCTCCTTACAGGTGTGTTCAGGTGTTCTGAGGTGATTGCAGGCCTCCATCATCTGTGCTAACACAGGCTCTGGCTGTGCTGGAAGAGCACACAGCACCTTTTTACACTCAGGGTTAGCATTCCATACTGCCAGTCTTTTGAATAACTCATCTTTGGCTCACTCTTGTGTAATTTGTCTTGTCTAGACCCTGAGACAATCAATAAACTGCTTATGGGACTCATTGAACCCTTGTCTTATGTCAGTGAAGTCCAAAGCCAGTGTACTGCCCTCAGGCACTTCATGAATGCCTTCCCAGCTGTGTTTTAGATGTCATACCAGCCATTTAGATGAATACCAGCCTGGGGATATCTGTGGCCTGGTCATTGGGCTGACTTTGCATCCCTTCACCCACAAGGTGGTCCACTGTCATTGCAAAATGAGAGTTGTTGGGAGTTGTGTAGTTATAATCCTGCTGAATCCAGAGCAGGAGTGGAACTCATTCTGCAGGATGCTCATAACTGTGTAGAATGCTATTCTTATACCATATAACCATTCCTCCCCCTTTGTGAACCATTTACCCTGTAAGTACAGCCCTCTTATCCCTCTTGTGCACCAGATCTTGTTGCATATGTCCTAGGCATCCCCTCCCAAATGTAGCTGAATCCTGCTTGGGGCTCCAGTAACTGTGGCAAAGGCTTTGGAAATGCCTCTGAAGTTGTGTAACCTCCCAGGGTTTGTGTGTCCATCCATAGTGCCAGGAGGAGTGAATGTCTGCTAGGTTTGATCAGTTGTGCAGGGCTGTTACAAATCATGCTGTGTTTGAAACTTAATTTTATTTCTTGACCTTAATCTGAGTCTTGATTAAAATCAGCCAGTGATTGTGGGAAGGGTTTGGGAGGCAGACACATAATATGATCTTAGGAAAATGTATAAAAATCATGTGATAAAGAACCCCCATAAGGGTTTGTCTTCTAGTAAAGAAAGAAAATTTATCTGCCTGCTTTTCATTTTCATATGAAGTGGGCAGTGTTGTAATCTTAATTTTAGTTTGTTTATTATTTTTAGAAAGTGTGAGTACATGTTCTGAAGCTGCTGGCAGTAAAGGCATTTTCAGTGAATCAGTTTGTTACATGGGGAAAACACCCACTCTAAAAGCTACATTAGATGTAGCTGTAAATGGAAACAGATGCTTTATCCCAAGTCCACAGGCAAATCTTCAAAGCTGTCATTGATTGAGCACCTGTGGTCTAGGTTTATAACAGTATTCCAGTTTAGCATTCGTTTTTTGCATTGTGATAGTTCATACTGAAGAGAAAGCAAAAGTTTCAGGCCTGAAGAGCTGGCAAGCTTATAATGTCACTTGGAGGTTTGTTCCCAGGGCATGAAGCAGACATGATCTGCAGAGGAAGGATGAGACTCTCTTTTAAATGAAGATACGAGTTTTTACGATGATAAATGTGGTTTTACTGAAAGCATTGCTGCTTCAGCTCATTTCACAGCCCATTTGTAATCACTTGTTCAAACTTAAGGGGAGACAGCTGAGCAGTGGAACAGGGAGTTCTGTGGAGATGATGGATGGGCCAGACATCCTGGTTCATGTGGGGTAAAAACCATGTGAAGTTCCAACAGAGATCTGAGGGAGGTGGGAAAGGAATAGTTGTGTTTTGCCTTTGAAGGTGCTGTTTCACATGGCTAACTAAAGATTGTAGTTGAGCATGTTGATAAGGAACATGGACAATGTGGTTATTGCTTGGCAGTAGAAAATTCTGTTCAAAGCTGTAAGGCTGTGTAAATGACCTTTGTAATCAGTGAATTGACTTCAGCATTGGCATTCCCTGAAGTCTGTCTTGTCCATTGCTGACACAAAGTGATGTTTGTTTTCTTGTGTCAGTGTAGAATTCTGATGCCAGCATTCCTGGTGTTGCTCATCTCAGTGTTTCAGGCTTACTGCTGTGCTGGCTTGTGGTGAAGTCAGATCACAGCTTCAGCACTGATCATGCTCTTGCACAAAGGAACACAGATCTCCCTTGCCTTTCCTTCCAGGTAGGCAAGCATGTTGCTTGCCTCTGGTTTTGCTGGGTGATTCTCAGTAAATCCTAACCCTAACCCTAAATCTTATCTAGAATTGAATTATGAGAAAGGAAGGCTGCCACCTGAAACCATCACTTCTGTTTGCTTTTTAATACTGGAAGTGTTCTTACTTCCTCTCTCCTTTTGCTCAGAGACTAGAACAAGATGTAGGGCTCTGTTTTGATCTCTGTTTTGTGTGAGGATGGCTTGTTTGTAGCTCCCCTTATTCAGCAGTGAGAGGTGTGTTCTTAAAATGTCCTTTGAAAGAGACGAGCTGTCATGGCAAAAGTCAGATCCCTTCTGTAAAATGTTCTGTGGAGCACATAAAGAAGAAATAAACCAGGACATAATAGAATTGCTGTATAAGATGTCATGCATAGCACTAGAGAGATGTGGGACCCTTCACATTTTATCTTTTTTCTTGGTGACTCTGTTAGTCCTTCTTTTCTTGGCAGTTTACCATTTTATTTTTATTGTCTTAGCCTCTCGTGAGATGAGTAGTGTTTTCTACATCTTTATGCCAAAAAGAGCCTCTTTGGATGCATCTCTCAATTTGTCATTCATATTCTTCAGGGGATAATATTTGCAAAGACTGTAGGGAGGATATAATAATTCTGGTGTAAATTTAAATTTGTTCATTGCTTATGTATATAGATAAGTGCTAATACAAGTAAATTCTTACAATTTCCTGGCAGGATTCCTTCTTGAGAATCTAGTATAAAGTGAAGGGACTAGGCACTTATATTAATTTACTATTTTATGTTTGCCTTATTTTTATAAATAACTGCCAGGTGTTACAGAAGAGGACAGGATTGCAGAACTGCAGAAAAAGAGAACACCACCACCTGTGAACAGACAGATGGTGCCTGCTGTGGACCTGAAGGTTCTTAGAAAGTCTGTGGAGGAATTTTTCTGCTTTTGCTATGGTGGGTGCTTTGAATTCTTATGAAGAGCTGTTTTAGATTTAAATTTTTTTTTTTTTTCTGTTTGAGAGGAAAAAACTGCATGATCTTAGCCTTTCAACTACACTGCTATTTTTAGAAACTTTTAGTAGCCATTTTCAAAAAATACACATAATGTTTCTTCTTGGTGTGTTTTGTGGGATGTGATTTGAGATAACTGCACAGTGCATATTATTATTCCCAGCAATATTTGGTTTTCTGAGATTTGCATCCACACTTTGCTTCTGCTCCAGTCCTATCCAAAGTTACAAAGTTTTATGAGGGACTCATCCTTTTGCTAACAGCAGTCTCAACAACAAACCAACCTTCTCTTTTTTTCCTAGGTAAAGCTTTAGGACAGTCAACAATGGTGCCTGTTCCATATGAAGAGATTCAGAGGAACCAGTCTGTTGTGATAGTGCAGGGCCTGCCCAAAGGACTCACACTTCAACATCCATCAAATTATGATGTTTCCACCCTGAAATGGATTTTGGAAAACAAATCAGAGATCTCCTTTAGTATCAACAGGTTATTTGCTCTCTTTCTTGTTCTAGTCTGTCCAATTTGGTTTTACATTTAAGTAAAACTAATTTAAATTTCTAATCAAATGTGTTGCAGACTGTTTCTCTTAAACAGGAATATTCTCTGTAATGTACACTACCAAGTAATTAACAATGTCTTTGCTAAAACTGAGTTTTTCTTTCCATATTTCCACACAGACCTTTCCTTGAACCAGTGAAACACATAGGTAAGTTAATGCTTATTCAGACTAAACAGAAGATTGCAATTTCAATTTAGATAGCAATATATGTAGAGCATTTGGTCATGTCAATAAAGTGGCAAACTGCAGAAATTTCTAGACTGTGAGTTGCCTTACTTGTGGAGCTATAACCCTTTCCTTCATGCATCTGCCAGGAGCAACTCAGAGATGAAATTCACTCTGTTTCAGTCTTTGTCTTGATAAAGTTCACTCTATTTAATTCTTTGTCCTTCTACTGGACTTAAATTTAATGTGAATTCTGTAGTATTGTAGGGGAAGGAGAAGTGAACTCATGGAAGAAGAGCTCCTTTCAGTTTTTAGAAGATGCCAAGACTTTCTAGTACTTCTGTTCCACTGCCCAGCAGATTTTGACACTTCTATTTCATTTTTAAAAGTAATTTAATCTTCTGAACTGGCTAGTTGTAGTTCCTATGAAAGCCTTTATATATTAAAAATTCTAAGGTTGAGTGAGTTTTGTAAAACTCTACAGAGATTCACTTCTCGTTTAGGAGAAATCCCTTCTCCTGTTCCTTTTCATGTTGCTTTGCTTGCTCAATGTAGAAGTGTGAGGATTTGTTTTATGAAAATGATGAAGCAATCTCTGTAGGAATGTAGTCAAAAAGGAAAAGTTTAATTTCTTAGATGAAAGAGCCAAAGTTGATGCATGATTAGTAAAATTAGAGATGTGTTGCCTATGCTCAGATTGAGGACTAGAGATGGAATATTACAGAGATTCTGCTAATAATATAATTCTATCAAAAACAAGGTAGGATTTCAGTGTGCTAAGTGACATTCTAAAAATGGGACCTCTTTGTGTCTAGGTATGGTTTAATGGGCTCTTTTCTTGTCTGTGAATAAGGAAAATATGCACATATGCTTGTAAAATGTGGACAGGCTTTTGCTTTGTGAAATCAGTGTTACATTTTCAATTTGTGTTTAAAGTAAATGGAGTACAGGAAATTCCAATGCTGTCTTTTAACTTTCAGGAGCTGAAATGACAGATCCTGGTCATCCAGTTATACCTCCATGTGGAAGGTGAATTTAAAATAATGTAGATTTTTTTTTTTTTAATTTATTTTTTTTTTCTCAACCATTTATTTTCATGTTGTTATCTTTGTCTTAATTTGCTTTTTCTGCTCTGCTGACATTTGAATAACTTTTGCGTGCTTGGCATAAAAAAACATGAAGCTCACTCTTTCTTTTGACCATTATTTGTGAGGAAACTGTTGCAAGTTAAACAAATGACAAAGATTCCCCTCAGTTTAATTAGCCCAATGGGTGTTCTTAATGCACAGTCTGTTAGTCAGGAATAAGTTTACCATGATTTATGGTACAGCAGTAAGGGAGAGCAGATATAATTTTTTATTCCTCCTCCTCAGTTGGAAAAAGTGATTTTTTAAAAATTAGTAAATGAATATACTGTATTTGTAATACATCAAAATTTGTTAATGTGAAAACAGGGATCAGTTTTCTGTGCTTCTGTGTTTACCTCTCCTTACATGGCAAACATGATCTGAATATAGTGTATGCCTCAAAAAAATGTAGGAATAGGAGATTGCTGGCAAGTCACTTGTGGAAAAATCAGATAAGCCAATTTTCAGGTTTTAAAATTTTCTGTTCTTGTTAGAAACAATTCTGAGAGATTGATTTTGCTTAACAAGCTTTAAAGCTTGAAGAACTTCCCAGAAATCTAAAGTTTGTTTTTAATAATGTAATTCTGTTTGATTTGTTTATTTTTATAGTAATCCTCCTGTTCAAGTGAAAACAGAACCAAACAAGGATTCAGGTGTGTTCAAAATTTTGCCTTAATTTGAAGCAAAAAACAAACTTAAAAAAAAAAAAGAGCCAGATTCTGTTCAGAGGACTGAACTGAAGCAAAGACAGAAAGCTTTGTTTTAGCTTAACAGATATGTAATGTTATTTTTTTTTTTTTTTTTATTAACAGAGATGAGCCAGGATCTTGGTGAGTGTTTTTTTGTTTGTTTGTTTTGCTTTAATAATCTACTTATTACTAGTTTCCAAATTTGATTCCTTTGTTACTTCTACAGAAATTCCTTCCAAAATGTCAACAATAGCAATGAAGCAGGAAACAGATGATCCTAACTACTATCAATTTGGTGCTTCAGGTAATGATATTAATTTTCATATGTGTTTATCTCATGAAAGGATTGATTGCTTAAGTGTTGATCTCTCCATACTTCTCCTTTTACTAATTTTTGGTCATTAAACATGCAGTTACTTAGCTCTGTTAGGATGCAGCATGTCCATGCTGCCTATCATTCAAGTTATTATGAAGAATACCAAAAGACTTAAACAACAACTTTATCCCAAATGCATGTGTGTGTTTGGTCTGAAGAAGTTCCAGGAGTCTTTTGAACTGCTTGATGTATTTTTCTGAGGGTACAGTGTGCAGACTCTATAACTCCAGTAACTTTGTTACACAGGAAATAAACCATTACAGTGATGCTTTCTGGAGCGTTGCTTGCATTTTTTCTTTAGTTTGAAGTTTCAGTAACTTGCACACAGTACATCATGTAATCAGTATTGAGCATATCTCCAAATAACTGGAATTTCTGGTCTGCTATATGAGCTTCTGTAGATTGCTTTTGCAGATGAGCACAGAAATTATTTGATTTGCACAGAACAAATGGATCAGTTGCAGTTACTCCTGTTTGTCACACATAGGCAAGTTTTCCATCCTGTGTTATTTCTGTGCTGTAGTTTGTGCTGTAAGCAGCTCACCCTTCTGGCATGGCTGCAGGAGAGCCAGAGCAGTGAGCAGTAGGATTTTAGGAGTGTTAATTTAATATGTTAAATGTAGTTTCTGTACTGCTTTCTGCACCAGTCTTTTTTAACCAGTCTGCCTGTAGTCTTCAAAAGAACTGTTGTAATGAACAATAAACACTCTTGGAGTGCCATAAATTCCTTTAATCCTTATGAGTTTATGTTTTTTAATGTAGGTAGGAATTTTGAAATCAAAGAATGCTCCTTAGGAATATAAACTTTATTGAAAAGAAAAAAAATCCAGGTGATGATTAAAATGTCATGGAAGAAAAGCAGAAGCATCAGCATTTCCTTTTAAAAAATTAGTGTATTAGCTGGAAGCTTGCTGTTCAGCATGAGTCTCTTGACTGTTCAGTAGTTCAAGAAATGCACAATGCTGCCATTAACCACATTTTTATTCTATTGAACCAAATAAATAAGGATTTATAAATATTTGATATTTAACACAGTCTTTCCAAAGTTCAGCATTAAAGAAAGTATGAAGTGAGCACATAATATATGAAATGAAAAGTTACTTGGCAAATTCCTCTATAGTATGTAAATACATGTTAGTTGAGAGATTCCCTTAAAAACTGTTCTCTCTTTTCTCAAGCAGGCCCTACCAAAACACCAGAGATAGAAGAAGAAATTCCTCCTGGAAAAAGTTACACAGGTAGATGTTTTTGCTTGTATTTTTTCTCACATCTGTTTAAGGAATTGAATGTGTGAGTTTTGTTTTTCACACCTTTGTTACATGATTTGCCATGAAGTTGAGGGTATTGGAATTTAAACATGTAGATTGGAACTTAATTTCTTCCTTTTCTAAATTCAAATAGAAGCATCAGTTTGATCCCTCTAAAGCACTAGTTATTTGTGATTTGGTGCAATTCTCAAGATAATCAATCTGTTTCATAATGGCTTATAAAGTTTTATTAAACTCTGGTTTATAAATGGTGAGTGCAACTTTTTCTTTTAGTTAGTGTGAGGTGAGTGAGCACATAAAGAAAAAAATAAATGGGAAGTCTGTTTTAGTGGAAGCAGTTCCTTACTGAAACTCTAAAAGCTTAAATGCCTATACAAAAAAAAAATGTGCACTTTTTTACAATTCTTTTCATTAAAAGTAGTACATTGCTTATTTGAAAAGACTAGAAAATATTAACTGGCATTGAACACCATGAATTTCATCATAAGATTTGAATGCTCTGTTTACCATGAATTTCTAAGATGCAAAAAACGCTTTCTGAGTGTTGTTGATGTGAACAAAATAATTGTGGAATTTGTCCTGTGGAAATCCTTACTTTAAATAGTAAGGATTAAAAACAGTTTAAAATTTCTTACGTGTTTTTACTGTGGTATCTTTTTACTTTATATTTGTAAAGGCTCATGGGAACATATCTTTGTGTATTTATTGCATGCTGGGAGTGCAAGGGGCTTCTTTGATAGTGTTGGTATGAATGTTAAAGCATGGAGTTGAAAATTTTTTCTGTGTCCATCACTGAGCAGTCCTGGTTTTCTCTTTCAGATCCCTCCCAACAGCATGGCATGTCAGAATTCAGAATGGATACTGAGCCAGAAATCACTAGTGATGGTCAGTGCTTCTGGTCATTGATTTCAGTTGGTTGGGCATTTTTATATCCAAGATGTGTTTTCCATTTCCTACATTACTTGGTACTGAATGAAGAGAATTATGTGCCAGTGTTCAGTGTAGTTTGGTTGTGAAATGCTTGGTAAAGAAACCTGATTGAGGGAAGTATTAGAAAATCACAATATACTGAAGCATATTGGCCTTACTTGGCTGGTTTTGAAATGATTTTGAAATTTGCTAGAGAGCAAATTGTATCTTTTGCTTATTTTTCATGTGTTGGTAATGAAAAATCTGCATTGAATGGACCAGATGTTCTAACATTGATTCATTCTGGAGAGTACATTGTTTTATAAACTCACTGTAGTTATATATGTGACATTTTGTGTATGAAAGAGTCATTAAGTTCTCTGCATATATGTAAAGGCCTTTACCACAAAATTAACAGTGGTCTGAAAATTTTTTCCCTGATAGAGTATAGCAGAACTGTATAGGTACAGGATATGTCAGTATATGATAATATTCTTGCTATGTAAACCATACCCTTGATGACGTGGTTACATGTTTTTCTGTATGTGAAATTTGTTTTCTTTGTCTGCTCTAACCATTTTCCTCTAAGGTTGGAGATACTGATAGTTGGGCAGTCTACAAAGCACATTACCTTAAGAAGATAGGGAATTGAGTGGCTAAGTAGCAGCTCTTTGGCAGATTATTTAGTTGGCTGTTCTCTGTTCTCTTGTGTGTGTTTAAGGTAGAGTTGACCTGTTAGATGAATTTCATTGGCACCCATTAGTTTTACACTGCTTTGAAAGTGAGTGTAGAAGATTTGAGCTCTTGAAGACTAAAGCTAGGTATTGTCTTTTGAGATCTGCTGGTGGGATGATGTTACTTCCAGTTAGATAAAAATGGTAGTCCCTATCTGCACAATTTATTTTGTGATTCCTTTTGCTGTTACATGATCATTTTAGCATCATGCAATGTCCTGCCATGTTTCAGAAGACAATGTTGTTTTCCTTAGGAGGTACAGAAGCAGGTTGTGGTGGTTTTGTTTTTTTTTTTTACAATCTTGTGCATTTCTCAGGCCTGTTTGAAGGAACAAGTTGTTCCTTCTGAGGTAAGAGCAGGAGCTTTCTAAAGTTTCTCAGGTAAGTAATTAGTTGCAAAATT
Source organism: Erithacus rubecula (assembly GCF_903797595.1). Taxonomy (NCBI): domain Eukaryota; kingdom Metazoa; phylum Chordata; class Aves; order Passeriformes; family Muscicapidae; genus Erithacus; species Erithacus rubecula. The sequence goes on from NC_136674.1 coordinate 7,902,031, forward strand.
TTGTGCCCAGATAAGCACAGTACATAATTTCTGTTAGAGGTTTGTAATTCAGAGCATTGCAAATTAATTCTCTGGACATAAAACCTGTGGTTTGTTTTTTTTTTTTTTTTTTTGTTTTTTTGTTTTTTTGTTTTTTTTTTTAATTTTTATTTTTATTTTCTTTCTTGTAGATGATGATGACTATCTACCCCCTGAAAAGAGACAGAAAATCTCTGAGTTGGAAAATCAAGCTTCCAATATTGGGGGAAGAACAGCAGAAGAGTTCAGTTTTGGTAAGATGAATATTAAAGATTATTTTATCTTCCATTATTGTTTTATGAAAAGGTTTTGGGTAATTTTGTGCTTCAAGAAGTCCAGGTCACACACAGCATCCACAGCCTTTCCTGCACCCACCAGGCATGTCACTTGGTCATAAAAGGAGATCAAGTTGGTTAAAATGACCTTCCTCTCCTAAACCCATGCTGACTGGGTCTGATCCCCTGGCCATCCTGTAAGTGCTGTCTGATGGCATCCTGATCTGTTTTATCACAAAATCAGGGGTATTCCTTGGGCTGAATTATTTTTCAGTATGACTACTGAATGACTACTCTAATGGGGGGGGTCTCATAGCCCAGGGAACCAACATAGTTCTTTGGGGTTTGTTTGTTTTTGTTTTTTTTTTTTTTTCCCATTTTTATTCAGCAAACACCAAAACCCAATCTTTTTTAGCTGCACCAGGCGTTTGTTTTCTGTCAGATTGCAAACAGTCCTCATTATACTCTTATCTCTCATTGTTCCTAAGCAAAGGAAAAAATGTTAAAAAAATTTACAATTTTATGAAAACAGGTGGTTGTATGCTCTACTTCCTCCCATGTTTCAACAAAAAATAAAAAAAGATTTTTTTCAGCCAGGTTTGCAATATATATTTATTGTATTTTATCAAACTTCTGCAGCTCTTCTCCCATTTAGATTTTATATCCCACAGTTAATTTTCAATGTCTTTCCAAGCACTAAAGGCAATGCTTATGTGTATTTAAAGTCATGTGACAGCTCACAACACACTACAGAGCTGCTGGTTCCAATACTCTTCTTTCCAGTAAGCCTTTCCCTGTCAACAGTACAACACTTTCTTCACATGATACATGACTTCCCATTTTTTTCCAGCAGCTCACCTGTGTTCCTAATGCCAGAATTCAATTAGGTCAGGACCAGCTGCTGGCTCCCTGCCCCCACTGCAGACCTCCTGCAGTCCAACTGCAAATCATGTCAGGGTCACCAGATGTTGCTGTAGAGGCAGGCATGGCATACAAATAGACACACTACATTTCAGAAGGCTAATACCCTTTACTACAACAACCAGCTGTCTTTTATACCCTCTACAAAGTTTACACTTTGATCATTGGTTACAGTAGATCATCATGATGTTCATTGGTGTAAAGCCCATCTGCACTTCTGTTTTTTTCCCAAGACTTCTCTAAAAATGCTTTTCCCAGTGCAGCTTTTCTTCTGCTTGCCTCCTTCTCAGTCTCCAGGCCAACTACCTTGATAGAATAGGTTTCAAAAATAACCCTTATTCATTAACCCTCTCTGGCCCACAGGCCAGCTGTGAGTCTCTCCACAGATAAAAAGCAAAACAGCAAAGCTAATACAGTCCTGTCTGCTTTTACAGGGGAAAGGTGTTAGCTAATTATATCTAATTCCCAAATAGCTGCTACAGATAAAGCTCAAGGTTTGCCCTCAAGTGAGCAAAAGAATGTATGATTTACGACCCATATAATTGCTCCCAGTAATTGTTGTGAATCATACAATGTGCTGATGCTGGGGTTAATTGCTGTTCCATTATTATCCACCCAAAAGATTCCCAGCTAGTGATCTCCCAAATTGTTAGAGGGGGCACTGTGTCTTACAGATATGAATCTTGCTGTTCACAAACTCAAACATTAGCCACATAGTGATAAATGGTACTTTTGGGGTACTGACTTGTAAATATTCTACCAGGTATACAAGTTTCTAATTTTCATGGTTACTGGTAACATCATTATTTCTGAGCAAAAAATCAGTATTAATTTAGTGCAATCAGACTTAAAAATTAAAATTCTTGGAAAGGGAGCATATACTGATCATGCCATGTATCAGCATTTCTATTAAGGAATTTAGACCTTCCTAAGCTACCAGTATGCAGGAAAACACTACATTGACACAGACAGCTTTGAATCTCTGCAATAAACACTCCTGTCAAAATCCACAGCTCACTGAAAAGACAAGGTTAGTTTTTACAGAGTTTCAGTAATGATGTCACAAATATCACCAGGATAGCCCATCTGCATTCTGGGATTTGGATGTACAGCATTATGTGTTGATTAAAGAAGCTCTCCCATGCCAGTTTCTGCAATTTTCTGACAATAGAGCAGCCTAAGATCTCTGTGTTTCAATGTGTCTTCTTGGCATTCTGCTAGTGCTCCATGTAGGCCATAAAACTGGGATTTATGGTTCTGAGCTTGGACAGGTAGGCTGAGCTAGGATGGATAGCAAAGGCCAAACATCTCAGAGTTGGCTGATATGCCTCATGCTGTGATTTGTGATTCCAAGCTGTCAAGGGCCACCTGCCTGTGGGTGAATGGGGGCTGTGGAGGCTGGAGCACTGAGGAAGGAGTGGGCAGCACAGAAGCTGTAATTGTAGGGCTGGGCACTGGATTTCCTTGGCAGGAGGGGCACCCTGGAGAGCAGCTGCTGAGGGGGAGGCACTGTGCAGGGAGCCCTCACCAGGGGAAGTGTGCTGAGGGGGCTGGCAAGGGCTGAGCAAAGGCCATGGGGGCCCTGCCTTGGCCAGGGGTACCGGAGTGGCATTGGGGGACAGCCAAAGGAGGCACTGCAAGAGGAGCTGGCAACTGAGAGGCTGTTTGTGTGGGAGGCACCGTGCAGAGTAGCCTGTAGAGCAGCCATGTGGGGGTGGGCACCCTTCTCCAGGGGAGCTTCTTACTCCATGGGGAGTATTTTGCTCTAGGGGGGCTTCATTAGTGCCTGTAACATCTCGTGCTAAATTGAGAATTAATCCATTCTCTGGATCCATTCCATTGATCTATTCCCTGGATCTGTGCCCAGATTCATTATCACTGTCTTTTTTAGCACTCCCTTCTGCAGCTGCACTCAGGAGTTTTTTACATCAAGGCCTCTCTCATTTAGGAAAGAGTTACAGGGTTATTTAACCTGTAAGAACAGTGGCTCCAGTGTGGAAAATGTGCTGCTATATTTTTAAGCTGCAGCTGTGCTACCAGGGCACCTCCTCAGTCCCTGAATACTCACAGTCTGTGGTTCTTCATCCATAGAACACTGCTGACCTAACCTTAAAGGCTTTTGCTCTCTGCAGGACAGTGGTTTGCAGAGAAAGGCCCCTGTTGTTGTAGCAGGGTCAAAGCTCTGCTCTCTGCCTGCACTCTGAGTGTTCCAGGCTTGTAAGGGCTGCTGGGCTGAGTTGCTGTCCATCTCTTCATTGCAGTGTAGTACCCTGATGTTCTGGGTCCTCAGGGCTTCTTTTTGGCTGCAGTCCTCTTCACTCTGATCTAATCTCCCCGTTGTGCAGGTGCCTGATGTACAAGGAAGAGCCATGCAGAGTCCCCAGGCAGGTGCAAAGGAGAGCCCTTTATTGCCAAACCAGGCCTTTTTAAGCAGTTAGCCTGTTATCAGTTACATTCCCTGTAAGTGCAACAAATATAATTCAACCAAGCACCAAAAACCAGGATGAGAGCACATGATGGTTATATAGCTTGTTTTTTATCCTACAATTCAGCCAAGTCCTTCTCAGGGTTCTTTCCAGCTTAGCTGAAGTAACAGGCCTGAGCCATGTTTTTACAAGGTTAACAAGGCCCATATTTCATGAGGTGTTATCTGTATGCAATAATAAATTAACATCATCTGGTGTTTTTTCGCAGAAATATTTGGAAACCTGTCACCTAATTAACATTGTACTTCTTCTCCAGCCATTCTCTTTTCATATTTACTCCAGGTTGGCATTTGTGAATTTTTCTATTTTGCTTTCAGTCTCCCAAATCACACTAATGTAGGGCTTGCTATAAGCAAATTGTGATGGGAGTCATCGTTATTTTAAATCATGAAAGGCTTGTGTAAGGTGCTCATCACCCAAAGTTGAGGTTTGATGGGATGTGGAAAGCACCTCATTGTGTGACTGGCTTTGCTGGGAGCACGTGGCTCTCCATCCTGAGTCATGTGCTTTTCAAGGCAGGTTGTGCCAGCAGCAATGCTCAATGCTCCTTCTTGCCAGTGCCATGAGTTTTGCTTTGAAGGTGGCTCTCAGCACAGTTGAGGGCACCATTCCATGAAATTCAGCAGCAATTCTCATGATTAGGGAGAATGAGGTTGCACATGGTGGCTGTTGTATTAACTGAACTCATTGGAGAAGAGAAATCCAGGTAGTTTGTTTTGCTCAGCATAAAGCCATGTGCTTTATACCTGAGTGTGAAGAGGGAGTGTGAGGAAGGGGAAGTGTGATAGAAAATGACTGAGATGCTGCCTCTGCCTTGGATGTGACTAGAATTTTATAGTACAGATGTTGAGTGTGGCCCTTTGAGTCAGACTAGGGTTATGTCACACACCTTTTTCTCAGATTTGTTGTTCTTCTCAAGTTTCAGTAAGGAAGGCCTGGAAAGTTGCACCTGGTTTTGCTGAGTAGAATAAATCTGTTGTTCATGAAGTCTGGCATTTCTGAAAAGGTCTGGAGGCAGTGGGTAAAGATTGCAAGGAATATTCTTAACTTCAGTTTCATTTGTGGTTGAAATGTGCATACATATTAGGTAGCCTTGTCTGGATTCTGTAGAATGAAATTATTTATTGCTGATGCTCACAGAAATGAGTGAGGCAGATGAATTACTGGCAATGTTTGGATTTTATGGAGTCCTGGGTTTAATCCGTGTATTAGTAAATAAATACACAGAAGAGGCAATTAAAGCTCTTCAGGAAGTTTGTCTGAAAGCTACAGCTGATGATGAGATTTTCACAAGTGATTGTTGCCTTCAAAGAAAACCATCAGAGTTTGTTTAGTTTGGTCTGTGCCACTGGGGGTTTTGTCACAGCACAGCCCATCTGTAGCTGGGAAATAATTCAGGCATAAATAGGAAATCCAGTTCTGCCAGCCTGCTGTGATAAACAGGTACTCAGATGAATAATGGCAGGATAAATTCAAATCCTAAGAGGACCTCACCCAATCATGTTCTATCCAAAGCTGCAAATATATCTGAGAGCAGGGAAGTCTGAGATCCACACCAATCAGCAGTCAAACCCCAGGAAATTAATATTCCCTATTAAAAGGGGCAGCCATAAATACTTGGTGCTCTTGGTTCAGGACCCTCTGAGAGTTCATGTCATTTCTGTCACTGACCAACAGCTCCATCATAATAGTTTTGCACTGATTTTCCTCTCCAGTAACATTGTCAAGATGCTGAAAAGGGAATTGGCAAACCTATGGGGTGTCTGGAATGATCCCCCAGGTTAACTAGATGAGTGGTCAGCACAGTGTGATTGAAGTCAGCAGGCAGAAAATTGAGGTTATGTGTGTCAGAAGAAATCATTCTAAAGGGAGCAAAATTATGATTGGGAAACATGGCATTGCCTTCTGTGATAGCAGCAGCTCTGCCCTGCTGCACGTGCAGTTCAGGCAGTGTAACCCTCACTCACCTCTTGCCTTTGTGTGGAATTGCTCCAAGGCTGATGGGAACATATCTGTGCTTGTGTTTTTATTGCATGCTGTGAGTGCAAGGGGCTTCTTTGGCAATGTTGCTCAGATGCAAAGGCATGGGGTGATCAATTGTAGATGTTGTCCATGTCCATCCCTCAGAAGTCCTTTTTTTCTCTTTCAGATCCTTCCCAGCATGAGTTGTCAGGACCAAGTGAGAAACCTGAGGTTGAGGTCACCCTTGAAGGTCAGTTCTTGTGGTCATTAATTTGAGTTGATTGGGCATTTTTATATCAAAAATATGCTTTCCATAGCCTACATTACTTGACACTGAATGGAGAGTAAGAACTGCACAGGTAAGAACAGGAGCTTTCTAAAGTACTCAGGTATGCAATGCGTTTCAAAATTTGGTGCCCTATTAAGCACAGTTCCTCATTTTTGTTGGAGTTTTGTAATTCAGAGCATTTCCAGTTTTGCATATGTGTTCCCAGGAAAAAAAACAGTTTTGGTTTTTTTTTCTTGAAGATGATGATGATGACTACCCACCCCTAGACAAGAGACAGAAGAGCATGAAGTCAGGTAATGAATCTGGCAGTACTCAGAGAAGAGAAGGAAAAAAATTCAATTCTGGTAAGATGAAAATTAAATATTATTTTGTTTCCCTGCTTTATTTATGAGATAGTTTTGGGGTAATTTTGTGCTGCAAAAAAATTCAGAATTGTTGCTAAAGTAACTGTCACATAAACTGATCACTTACAACCTTTTTGAAAGAGAAACCAAAAAGATAAACATAGAGCATTTTTGGAATGGCATTTAAGTGCGAAGGCTTTTGTGTAAATGTATTGCAGCAATACACAATCATCATCAGGTACCTCTGTTGTTTGACATGATGACATAAATACCCACAAAGGATTTTCCTCGTCTTCTTTTATGACCCCTTGTTTTGAGGGCTCTCCATAGAATAGCAACTCATCCATGCACTTCAGTTTGCTCTGGTTAAGATGCTTCGCCTGGGATTTTTTTGTGATCCTGTTCCTCTCCATAGATCTGTGGTGTGATTTGGTTTGGTTTGTGAACACATTAATCTGTCTGCTTTTAAAAGATTCTGTGCAGTCAGGAATATCTTAAAATATCACTTAAACCTAACAGAAGTGAACAGTTTTGCTCAGCCAGAATAACTAAAATCTATTTTCAATCATGCACTGCTGTTGCATTTTGTCAGTTTCTGATACAATTAGCTCCACTTGCTTTAGCTGTGCTGCAGTTAAGGATCAATTGCTCTTTCTCACAGCCAGTGTTGATGGGCTAATGCTGCTTGTCTTGTTGGTGCACAGTGCCCCAACAAAAGCATTGTGATCATGGATTTCCCTGCCATGTTTCAGTGCTGGTCTTGCAGCTTGTTATGAAAATCATCATAGTGCAGTAACATGAGTTTTTTTAAATGGTAAAAAAAAGTATAATGTGTGGGGACAGGTAGCCTTTGTTTATATTTCAGTGATCCTGGGTAAGAGAGGGGAAAATAGTTATGATTGTATTAAGTCTGTAATGCCAAGAGCATGGCATTGCCTTCTGTGATAGCAGCAGCTCTGCCCTGCTGCACGTGCAGTTCAGGCAGTGTAACCCTCACTCACCTCTTGCCTTTGTGTGGAATTGCTCCAAGGCTGATGGGAACATATCTGTGCTTGTGTTTTTATTGCATGCTGTGAGTGCAAGGGGCTTCTTTGGCAGTGTTGGTTTGAATGCAAGGGCCTGGAGTGTTTGGTTGAAAATGTTGTGTGTGTCTGTTACTCAGCAATCCTGATTTTCTCTTTCAGATTCTTCCCAGAACGACTCATCAGAATCAAGTTCAGATTCTGAGCCTGAAATCACTAGTGAAGGTCAGTTTTTGTGGTCATTAATTTCAGTTGACTGGGCATTTTTATATCCAAAATGTGTTTTCCATATCCTACATCACTTGTCACTGAATGGAGAGAATTGTGTGCCAGTGTTCAATGTAGTTTGGTTGTGAAATGCTTGGTAAATGAACCATGTTGGGGGAAGTATTAGAAAACCACAATATATGAGAAGAGTCATTAAGTTCTGTGCATATGTGTAGGGCTTTACCACAAATCTAGAAGGTTTTCCCTGCCAGAGTATAACAGAACTGTATAGCTACAAGATAAGTCAGGATATGATAATAGTCTTGCTGTGTAAACCATACCCTTCATGTCGTGTTTACATGTTTCTCTATATATGAAATTTCTTTGTCTGCTCTAACCATTTGTTTTCTCTGAGGCTGGATGTATTGATAATTGGGCAGTCTATAAAATTCAATACCATAGGAAGATAGGGATGGATTGGGAAGTGAGTGGTTAAGTAGCAGCTCTGTGAAAGATTGCTTGGTTGGCTGTTCTCCTTTCTGTCCTCTTGTGTGTTTTTAAGGTAGAGTTGACCTGTTAGATGAATTTCATTGGCACCCATTAGTTTTACACTGCTTTGAAAGTGAGTGCAGATTTGAGCTCTTCAAGACAAAACTTAGGTACTGTCTTTTGAGATCTGCTGGTTGGATTATATTACTTCCACTTAGATACAAATGGTAGTCCCTATCTGCACAATTTAATTTGTGGTTCCTTTTGTTATTGTGTGGTCATTTTAGCATTGTGCAATGTCCAGCCATGTTTCAGAAGACAATGTTGTTTTTCTTATGAAGTGCTGAAGCAGGTTGTGTTTTTTTTCTCTCTTGTGCTTTGCTCTGGCCTGTTTGAAGGAACAAGTTGTTCCTTCTCAGGTAAGAGCAGGAGCTTTCTAAAGTTTCTCATGTAAGTAATTTATTGCTACATTTGGTGTCCTGATAAGCACAATTCCCTATTTAAATTAGAATTTTGTAATTCTCAGCATTTTCTGTGCTGCACACAAAGTCTCTGGATAAATAAACAGTAATTTTTTTTGTTTTTTCTTAAAGATGATGATGATGACGAGTACGTGCCTCCTAGCAGGAGAAGGAGGAGCAGGCGGTCTAATCGAGCTTCCAATACTGGGAGAAGGAAAGGAAAACACTTCAATTCTGGTAAGATGAAAATTAAACACGGTTTTATCTCCCAGCTTTGTTTTATGAAAATTTTTTGGTTAATTTTGTGGTGCAGGAGTAAAACATGTTACTGCCATTCTTCATTTATGAGCCATGATCTCTGTGTAGGTGCATTGCAACAGTACAGTCATCATCATAGGTTACCTGTGTTGTTTATTGTTTTTTGACAAGACGATGTAAATAGACACAGAGGAAGTTGGGATTTTCCTCTTGTGTTCTTGCATGATCTTTGATGTGGAGGGTGCTGAAAACCCTCAGAAACTCATCCATGGTCTCCAGTTTATCTGGATAAAATTACCTCAGACTTTTTGCCATCCAGTACCTCTCCTTTATTCTGTGGTTTGGTTTGGATTGATTTGGTTTGTGAACACTTTTATCTCTTTGCTTTTATAAGATTCTGTGCAGTTAGGAATTTGATTTTTGCTTTATATTTTTGAAGGCAGCCATCAGACTTTTGAAGACAGTGAAGGAACTGATGTGGCAATACAGTTGGAGCATTTGAGATGTTAAATGTTTTTCGTGAGGATAAATTTATAACATAATTGGATATTTTTTCACAGAAATACACTTGGAAAAATGTCACCTAATTGACATTGTACATCTTCTCCAGCCATTCTCTTTTCATATTTCCACCAGGTTGGCATTTGTGATTTTTGTTTACCTTTGTGTTCAGTCTCCCACATCACACTAATGTAGGGCTTGCTATAAGCAAATTGTGATGGGAGTCATCATTATTTTAAATCATGAAAGGCATTTGTAAGGTGCTCATCACCCAAAGTTGAGTGGTTTGATGGGATGTGGAAAGCACCTCATTGTGTGACTGGCTTTGCTGGGAGCACGTGGCTCTCCATCCTGAGTCATGTGCTTTTCAAGGCAGGTTGTGCCAGCAGCAATGCTCAATGCTCCTTCTTGCCAGTGCCATGAGTTTTGCTTTGAAGGTGGCTCTCAGCACAGTTGAGGGCATCATTCCATGAAATTCAGCAGCAATTCTTGTAATTAGGGAGAGGGAGAGTGAATATTTTATAGAGTTTCTGATACAGTTGGCTTCTCTTTCTTTAACTGTGGTGCAGTTAAGGATCAATTGCTTTCTCACACCCAGTGTTGATGGGCTGATCCTGCTTTTCTTGTTGGTGCACAGTGCCCCAACAAAAGCAATGTGATCATGGATTTTCCAACCATGTTTCAGTGTTGGCCTTGCAGCCTGGTATGGAAGTCATCATAGTGCAGTAACATGAGTTTTTTGAGATGGTAAAAAAAAGTATAATGTGTGGGGACAGGTAGCCTTTGTTTATATTTCCAGTGATCCTGGGTAAGAGAGGGGGAAATAGTTATGATTGTATTAAGTCTGTAATACCAAGAGCATGGCATTGCCTTCTGTGATAGCAGCAGCTCTGCCCTGCTGCACGTGCAGTTCAGGCAGTGTAACCCTCACTCACCTCTTGCCTTTGTGTGGAATTGCTCCAAGGCTGATGGGAACATATCTGTGCTTGTGTTTTTATTGCATGCTGTGAGTGCAAGGGGCTTCTTTGGCAATGTTGGGTCACATGCAAGGGCATGTGGATTTGGTTGACAATCTTTTCTGTGCCCATGACTCAGCAGTCCTGTCTTTCCCTTCCAGATTCCTCCCAGCATTACTTCTCAGCCACAAGTGAGACACCTGGGCTTGAGGTCACTATTCAAGGTCAGTTCCCCTGGTGATTCTTTTCAGTTGGTTTGGCCTTTTTATATCCAACATGTGTTTTCCATATCCTACATTACTTGGCACTAAATGAAGAGAATTGTGTGCCATTGTTCAGTTTAGTTTGGATTGTGCACTGATTGGTAAACATGCCTGGTGGAGAAGTATTAGAAAACCACAATATACTGAAGCATATTGGATTTAGTTGGCTGTTGTGTGTTTATTTTAGCATCATGCAATGTCCAGCCATATTTCAGAAGGCAGTATTATTTTTCTTAGGAAGTACAGATGCAGTTTGCTTTTTGCTCTCTTGTGGTTTGCACAGGCCTGTTTGAAGGAAAAAGTTGTTCCTTCACAAGTAAGAAGAGGAGCTTTCTGAAGTTACTCAGGTTAACTAATTTGCTCCTAAATTTGGTGTGAGAATAAGCACAGATCCATATTCTCTTCGTGTTTTGAAATTCTCATCAGTTCATGTGCTGCACATGTGCTCCCTGGATAGAAAAGCAATTTGGTTTTTTGTTTCTTTCTTAAAGCTGAGGGTGATGATGATGACAACCTATCCCCGGACATGAGAGTAAATATGACCCATTCTGCTCATGAAGCTGACAACAGTGGGGGAAGTAAAGCAGAAGCATTCAGTTCTGGTAAGATAACAATGAAATACAATTTTATCTCCCAGCTTTGTTTTATGAAAAGTTTTGTGTTTAATTTGAGTTGCAGGAATGAGATGTGTCAGTGCCATCCTTCATTTAAGAGCCATGGGTTCTGAGTAGGTGCATTGCAGCAGTACAGTCATCATCATCATGAGCTACCTCTGTTGTTTGCTGCTAATTGATGTGATGATGTAAATAGACACACAGGAGGCTGGGATTTCCTTGTTGTCTTCTTGCATGATTCCTGATGTGGAGGGTTCTGCACAGAAACTCATCCATGCACTTCAGTTTACTCTGGTTAAGATTCTTCACCTGGGATTTTTTGCCATCCTGTGTCTCTCCTTTGTTCTGTGGTTTTCTTTGCTTTGTTTTCCTTTGTGGACATTTTAATCTGTCTGCTTTTATAAGGTTATGTGCATTTAGGAATATGTTTTTTCCTTTTTAATTTTGAAGGCAGCCATCAGAGTTCTGATGGCAGTGAAGGAACAAATGTGGCAATACAGTGTAGAATATTTGAAATGTGAAATGTTTTTTGTGAGGATAAACCATAACATCATTGAATATATTTTCACAGAAATATTTGGAAAGATGTCTCTTAATTGACATTGTACATCTTCTCCAGCCATTCTCTTTTCATATTTCCACCAGGTTGGCATTTGTGAATTTTCTTTTATTTTGCTTTCAATCTCCCAAATCACAGTAATGTAGGGCTTGCTATAAGCAAATTGTGATGGGAGTCATCGTTATTTTAAATCATGAAAGGCTTGTGTAAGGTGCTCATCACCCAAAGTTGAGGTTTGATGGGATGTGGAAAGCACCTCATTGTGTGACTGGCTTTGCTGGGAGCACGTGGCTCTCCATCCTGAGTCATGTGCTTTTCAAGGCAGGTTGTGCCAGCAGCAATGCTCAATGCTCCTTCTTGCCAGTGCCATGAGTTTTGCTTTGAAGGTGGCTCTCAGCACAGTTGAGGGCACCATTCCATGAAATTCAGCAGCAATTCTCATGATTAGGGAGAATGAGGTTGCACATGGTGGCTGTTGTATTAACTGAACTCATTGGAGAAGAGAAATCCAGGTAATTTGTTTTGCTCAGCATAAAGCCATGTGCTTTACACCTGAGTGTGAAGAGGGAGTGTGAGGAAGGGGAAGTGTGATAGAAAATGACTGAGATGCTGCCTCTGCCTTGGATGTGACTAGAATTTTATAGTACAGATGTTGAGTGTGGCCCTTTGAGTCAGACTAGGGTTATGTCACACACCTTTTTCTCAGATTTGTTGTTCTTCTCAAGTTTCAGTAAGGAAGGCCTGGAAAGTTGCACCTGGTTTTGCTGAATAGAATAAATCTGCTGTTCATGAAGTCTGGTATTTCTGAAAAGGTCTGGAGGCAGTGGGTAAAGATTGCAAGGAATATTCTTAACTTCAGTTTCATTTGTGGTTGAAATGTGCATACATATTAGGTAACCTTGTCTGGATTCTGTAGAATGAAATTATTTATTGCTGATGCTCACAGAAATGAGTGAGACAGGGAAATCAGTGACATTGTTTGAATTCTATGGAGTCTTGGATTTAATTTGTGTATTAGTAAAGAAATACATAGAAGAGGCAATTCAAGCACTTTAGGAATTTTGAAATCTACAGGTAGTGATTCTGATTTGCACAAGTGATTGATTTCTGCAAAGAAAACCATCAGAGTTTGTCTAGATTGGCCAATGTCACTGGGGGTTTTCAGTGTTTTTCCACTCCTGTAACATTGTCAAGATGGTGAAAAGGGAATTGGCAAAGGTATGGGGTGCCTGGAATGATCCCCCAGGTTAACTGTAGCTGGTGAAGGTGTCTGAGGTGTCTTAGTGAGATTGGATGAGTTGGCAGCACAGTGTGATTGAAGTCAGCAGGCAGAAAATTGAGGTTAAGTGTGTCAGAAGAAATTGTGCTAAAGAGAACAAAATTATATTTGAGAAAGTGGAACCAGTGCTGATGAATGAGAAGACTTAGAGCAGTGAAGGCTTCATCCCTAGGAGCTGTGTATATTTATCCCAGATCAGAAGAGACCTAGTGATGATAATATATTTTTAAAAAAGCTTACTTCAGTTGTTTAACCCCATTGGTTTAATGTGTTTTAAGAAGTTGTTTCCCATCTGGGAGTTTTTTTCCAGAAGTTGGTTGCCATCTGCTTTGAGTTTTTTGCATGAGTCCCTTAATTGTGTGTGTTTCTCAGGTATTTGGTGCTGGACTACATGGGCCATTCTTTAGTGGTATGGTTCCTGTTAAATTTCACAAAATCCTGTCTCTTTTAAATTTGGTTTTACTCTTATTTTGTTCTCTCAAAATGGTTCTAAAGTTGTCATTTGATGGGACAGGCATTATTACAACCATACTTCAGTGTTTTCCTTGCAGCCTGTTATGGAAATCATCATAGTGCAGTAACCATGAGTTTTTTGAGATGGTAAAAAAAAAAGTATAATATGTGGGGACAGGTAGCCTTTATTTATATTTCAGTGATCCTGGGTAAGAGAGGGGGAAATAGTTATGATTGTATTAAGTCTGTAATGCCAAGAGCATGGCATTGCCTTCTGTGATAGCAGCAGCTCTGCCCTGCTGCACGTGCAGTTCAGGCAGTGTAACCCTCACTCACCTCTTGCCTTTGTGTGGAATTGCTCCAAGGCTGATGGGAACATATCTGTGCTTGTGTTTTTATTGCAAGGTGTGAGTGCAAGGGGCTTCTTTGGCAGTGTTGGTTTGAATGCAAGGGCCTGGAGTGTTTGGTTGAAAATGTTGTGTGTGTCTACTACTCAGCAGTCCTGATTTTCTCTTTCAGATCTCTCTCGGCATGAGCTGATAAGTGAGAAAACTGAGGTTGAGGTCACCCTTGAAGGTCAGTTCTTGTGGTCATTAATTTGAGTTGATTGGGCTTTTTTATATCTAAAATATGCTTTCCTTAGCCTGCATTCTTGCACACTGAGTGAAGAGAATTGTGTCCCGGATTTGACTGTTGTTTGGAGTGTGCATTTCACCATTTTACATTGCATCATGGAAATAACTCCAACATTATCTCAAGAGAAACATTTATATGAAAGACTCATTAAGCTCTGCATATATGTAAAGGCCTTTACTACAGAGGTATAAGTGGTCTGAGAAGATTTCCTATGACAGAGTATAACAGAATTGTATAGGAACAGGATATGTGAATATGTGCTAATATTCTTACCTAGTAAACAATGCTTCTGGTTTTGTGGGTACATGTTTTTCTTTGTATGCAATTATTTTTCTTTATCTGATCTATCCATTGCTTTTCTTTTTCTGCTCTAACCATTTGTTTTCTCTGAGGCTGGAGGTATTGATAATTGGGCAGTCTATAAAAATCAATACCATAGGAAGATTGGGATGGATTAGGAAGTGAGTGGTTAAGTAGCAGCTCTCTGACAGATTGCTTGGTTGGCTGTTCTTTCTGTCCTCTTGTGTGTGTTTAAGGTAGAGTTGACCTGTTAGATGAATTTCATTGGCACCCATTAGTTTTACACTGCTTTGAAAGTGAGTGTAGAAGATTTGAGCTCTTCAAGACAAAACTTAGGTGCTGTCTTTTGAGATCTGCTGGTGGGATGATGTTACTTCCAGTTAGATAAAAATGGTAGTCCCTATCTGCACAATTTATTTTGTGATTCCTTTTGCTGTTGCATGGTCATTTTAGCATTGTGCAATGTCCAGCCATGTTTCAGAAGACAATGTTGTTTTTCTTATGAAGTGCTGAAGCAGGTTGTGTTTTTTTTCTCTCTTGTGCCTTGCTCTGGCCTGTTTGAAGGAACAAGTTGTTCCTTCTCAGGTAAGAGCAGGAGCTTTCTAAAGTTTCTGAGGTAAGTAATTAGTTGCAAAAATTTTGTGCCCATATCAGCACAGATCCTTATTTCTATTTGATTTATGAAATTCACAGCAGTTCCAGTTTTTCACATGAGTTCCCTAGAGGAAAAAAAACACTTTTTTTTTTTTTCTCAAAGCTGATGATAATGACAACCTACCTCCTGACAAGAAGCTGAAGAACACTGAGTCTGCTAATAAAGCTGCCAATACTGGAAGAAAAACAGAAGAGTTGAATTCTGGTAAGATGAAAATTAAAGATTATTTTATTTCCCAGCTTTCTTTTAGGAGAAGATTTTAGTTAATTTTTGTGCTGCAGGAGTGAGACGTGTGTGCCAATTTTCATTTAAGAGGCATGGGCTCTGTGTAGGTGCATTGCAGCAGTACAATCAACATCATAGACTACCTTTGTTTTTCTTATTTTTTTGTTGTGACAACGTTAATACGTAGATAAGAACACATACTTAATCTTCCTGTCTGTTAAAACAGTTCCTATCCAATCCTTTTGTAGTACATGGCATTTGATAGTTCTCTCCTCAGCACTCACTTGAAATGAGATGAAGACATGAGAGTTTTCCATAACCTGGATGATGTATTTGACATAGTTCAAATATACTCCAGCTAAGGTGTGCCAGCTGAATTTCTGCTATGAGCCACACACATGATAGAAAGAGAAACCTTTAAAAAGAAGATTCCTTCAGACTTTTTTGCCAAAGTGATAGCATAGTCCAGCATACAGGGATCTGAAAGGAGATTCTCTTCAAAATGCACAAGAACAGTTTTGCTCAACCAGAATAACTAAAATATGTTCCATCATGCACCGCTGCAGTATTGGGACAGTTTCTGATACAATTAGCTCCACTTGCTTTAGCTGTGCTGCAGTTAAGGATCAATTGCTCTTTCTCACAGCCAGTGTTGATGGGCTAATGCTGCTTGTCTTGTTGGTGCACAGTGCCCCAACAAAAGCATTGTGATCATGGATTTCCCTGCCATGTTTCAGTGTTGGTCTTGCAGCCTGTTATGGAACCTGTCACAGTGCAGTAACCGTGGGTCTGTAGAGATGGATAAAAAAAGTATAATGTGTGGGGACAGGTAGCCTTTGTTTATATTTCAGTGATCCTGGGTAAGAGAGGGGGAAATAGTTATGATTGTATTAAGTCTGTAATACCAAGAGCATGGCATTGCCTTCTGTGATAGCAGCAGCTCTGCCCTGCTGCATGTGCAGTTCAGGCAGTGTAACCCTCACTCACCTCTTGCCTTTGTGTGGAATTGCTCCAAGGCTGATGGGAACATATCTGTGCTTGTGTTTTTATTGCAAGCTGTGAGTGCAAGGGGCTTCTTTGGCAGTGTTGGTTTGAATACAAGGGCATGGAGTGTTTGGTTGAAAATCTTCTCTGTGTCCATGACTCAGCAGTTCTCTTTTTCAGATTCCTCCATTCATGACTTCTCAGAGACAAGTGACAGACCTGAGCTTGAGGTCACTGTTGAAGGTCAGTTCCTCTGGTCTTTGATTTTGTTGGGCATTTTTATATCAAAATATTTTTTACATACCCTACACTTCCTATCACTAAATGTAGAGAGTTATGTGCCAGTGTTTGCATTGTGCACTGCTTGGTAAATAAACCTGCTGGAGAAATACAGGAATACCAAAATATACTGTAGCATATTGGACTTACTGGGCTTGTATTAAATGATGCCAGACAGCAGATTGCAAGTCATGCTAGGATCTTGGTAGGAGGTCATCTGTGTTTCTTGTATTTGTGAATTTGTGTTCTGTACCTGCTTGAAAACATTGCTGAGATTGGGTTTTGCAGTGCTTGCTTGTGGAATTAGATTGAGGCCACTCAGTCATCAATTTAGAAAGCAGGCAGAGCATTTGGGACAAAGTGAACACTTCTCGCATTATCTTCACCATTTTACATTGCATCATGGAAATAACTCCAACATTATTTCAAGAGAAATGTTTATCTGAGAAGAGTCATTAAGCACTGCATATATGTAAAGGCCTTTACCACAAATTGAAAAGTTATCTGGAAAAGTTTTCTCTTCCAGAGTTTAACAGAACTGTATAGGTACAGGATATGTCAGTATATGATAATATTCTTGCTGTGTAAACCATTGCCTTGGTGATGTGGTTACATGTTTCTCTGTATTTGAAATTTTTTTGTCTACTCTAACCATTTGTTTTCTCTGAGGCTGGAGGTATTGATAGTTGGGCAGACTAAAAAGCTCATGACCATTAGAAGATAGGGATGGATTGGGAAGTGAGTGGCTAAGTAGAAGCTCTCTGACAGATTGCTTGGTTGGCTGTTCTTTCTGTCCTCTTGTGTGTTTTTACGGTAGAGTTGACCTGTTAGATGAATTTCATTGGCACCCATTAGTTTTACACTGCTTTGAAAGTGAGTGTAGAAGATTTGAGCTCTTCAAGACAAAACTTAGGTGCTATCTTTTGAGATGTGCTGGTGGGATGATGTTACTTTCAGTTAGATAAAAATGGTAGTCCCTATCTGCACAATTTATTTTGTGATTCCTTTTGCTGTTGCGTGGTCATTTTAGCATTGTGCAATGTCCAGCCATGTTTCAGAAGACAATGTTGTTTTCCTTAGGAGGTACAGAAGCAGATTGTGTTTTTTTTTTTCTCTCTTGTGCTTTGCTCAGGCCTGTTTGAAGGAACAATTTGTTCCTTCTCAGGTAAGAGCAGGAGCCTTCTAAAGTTTCTCAGGTAAGTAATTAGTTGCAAAAATTTTGTGCCCATATCAGCACAGATCCTTATTTCTGTTTGATTTATGAAATTCACAGCAGTTCTACTGCACACGTGTTTGCTGGAGAAAAACTAATATTTGGGTTTTTTGTTTTTCTTAAAGGTGATGATAAATTTGGCAACCTGCGCCCTGACATGAGACTGAATAGCTCCGAGTCATTTAATGGAGCTGACAAACATGGGGAAAGAAAAGCAGAAGAGTTGAATTTTGGTAAGATGAAAATTAAAGATGATTTTATTTCCCAGCTTTGTTTTATGAGAAGATTTGTTACATTTTTTTGTACAGGAATGAGACATGTTACTGCCATTCTTCATTTAAGAGCCATGGGCTCTGTGTAGGTGCATTGCAGCAGTACAGTCATCAGCATGAGCTATCTCTGTTGTTTATTGTGTTTTAACATGAGGACATGAGTAGATGTGTAGGTAATAACAGGATTTTCTTGATGTGTTCCTGCATGAATCCTAATGTGGAGGTTTCTCCCCAGAAAGTCATCCATTCTCTTCAGTTTACTTTGGTTAAGATTCTTCACCTGGGATTTTTTGCCATCCTCTGCCTCTCCTTTACTCTGTGTTTGAAGTCAGCAGTCAGAAAGTTGAGGTTAAGTGTGTCAGAAGAAATTGTGCTAAAGGGAACAAAATTATATTTGAGAAAGTGGAACCAGTGCTGATGAATGAGAAGACTTAGAGCAGTGAAGAAGGCTTCTTCCCTAGGAGCTGTGTGTATTTATCCCAGATCAGAAGAGACCTAGTGATGGTAATATGTTGTTAAAAAAGCTTACTTCAGTTGTTTAAGCCCATTGGTTTAAAGCATTTTAAGAAGTTGTTTCCCATCTGGGAGTTTTTTTTTTTTAGAACTTGGTTGCCATCTGCTTTGAGTTTTTTGCATGAGTCCCTTAAATGTGAGTGTTTCTCAGGTATTTGGTGCTGGACTAGCTGGGCCATCTTTTATTGTTGTGGTTCCTGTTAAATTTCACAAAATCTTGCCTCTTTTAAGTTGGTTTTACTGTTATTTTGTTCTCTCAAAATGGTTCTAAGAGGTCATTTGATGTGACAGGCATTACAACCATACTTTATCTTCTGCTTTCTCTGTGTCTAGTAAAACATCTCCTGATCCTTTCCTTTTGTAGCACTTGGCATTTGATAGTTCTCTCCTCAGCACTCTTTTGGAAGTAGATGAAAACATGATAGAGTTTTCCATGACCTGGATGATGTATTTGACATAGTTCAAATATACTCCAGCTAAGGTGTGCCATCTGATAGAGCTGAATTTCTGCTATGAGCCACACACATGATAGAAAGAGAAACTTTTGAAAAAATTCCTTCAGACTTGCTCCTAAAGTGATAGCATAGTCCAGCATACAGGGATCTGAAAGGAGATTCTCTTCAAAATGCACAAGAACAGTTTTGCTCAACCAGAATAACTAAAATATGTTCCATCATGCACTGCTGCAGTATTGGGACAGTTTCTGATACAATTAGCTCCACTTGCTTTAGCTGTGCTGCAGTTAAGGATCAATTGCTCTTTCTCACAGCCAGTGTTGATGGGCTAATGCTGCTTGTCTTGTTGGTGCACAGTGCCCCAACAAAAGCATTGTGATCATGGATTTCCCTGCCATGTTTCAGTGCTGGTCTTGCAGCTTGTTATGAAAATCATCATAGTGCAGTAACCATGAGTTTTTTGAAATGGTAAAAAAAAGTATAATGTGTGGGGACAGGTAGCCTTTGTTTATATTTCAGTGATCCTGGGTAAGAGAGGGGGAAATAGTTATGATTGTATTAAGTCTGTAATGCCAAGAGCATGGCATTGCCTTCTGTGATAGCAGCAGCTCTGCCCTGCTGCATGTGCAGTTCAGGCAGTGTAACCCTCACTCACCTCTTGCCTTTGTGTGGAATTGCTCCAAGGCTGATGGGAACATATCTGTGCTTGTGTTTTTATTGCATGCTGTGAGTGCAAGGGGCTTCTTTGGCAGTGTTGGTTTGAATGCAAGGGCATGGAGTGTTTGGTTGACAATCTTCTCTGTGTCCATGACTCAGCAGTTCTCTTTTTCAGATTCCTCCATTCATGACTTCTCAGAGACAAGTGACAGACCTGAGCTTGAGGTCACTGTTGAAGGTCAGTTCCTCTGGTCTTTGATTTTGTTGGGCATTTTTATATCCAAAATGTATTTGCCATTGCCTACATTTCTTGGCACTGAATGAAGGGAGTTGTGTAGCAATGTTCACTATAAATTTGATTGTGCATTGCTTGGTAAACGTTTCTGGTGAGGAAGTATTAGAAAACCAGAATTTTCTAAAGCATAATAGAATTACTGGGCTGGTTTGGAAAGGATACCAGACTGCAAATTGTATCTTTTTTGCATATTTTCCAGGCATTGGTAATGAAAAATACTCATTGAGTGCAGAAAATGTTCTAACATTGGTTCATTCTGGAGAGCACTGTATATGCTCACTGAAGTTATATGTGTGACATTTGTAGTTAGCACTGGCTTCTGGGAAGGATGGTACCAGGACAGAAAAGTGTGTTGCAGGTGCTGTAAGTGAAGCCTCAAGGTGTGTCTGATATTGATAACTATGAGATACAAACCTGTGCACTTACCACCTCCCTTTGTCACCTGAGTGGCTGTAAAGCTGCTGATCAGTGTCCTTGCTGCTCTCATGCTAGGATCTTGGTAGGAGGTCAGGTGTGTTTCTTGTATTTGTGAATTAGTGTCCTGTACCTGCTTGAAAACACTGCTGAGATTGGGTTTTGCAGTGCTTGCTTGTGGAATTGAGGCCACTCAGTCATCAATTTAGAAAGCAGGCAGAGCATTTGAGACAAAGTGAACACTTCTGGTATTATCTTCACCATTTTACACTGCAACATTATCTCAAGAGAAATGTTTATATGAGAAGAGTCATTAAGTTCTGTGCATATGTGTGTAGGGCTTTACCACAAAAGTAGAAGGCTTTCCTGCCAGAGTACAACAGTACAGGTACAACAGTATAGGTACAGGATATGTCAGTATATGATAATATTCTTGCTGTGTAAACCATACACTTGATGATGTGGTTACATGTTTTTCTGTATGTGAAATTAGTTTTGTCTGCTCTAGCCATTTGTTTTCTCTGAGGCTGGAGGTATTGATAGTTGGGCAGACTAAAAAGCTCATGACCATTAGAAGATAGGGATGGATTGGGAAGTGAGTGGCTAAGTAGAAGCTCTCTGACAGATTGCTTGGTTGGCTGTTCTTTCTGTCCTCTTGTGTGTGTTTAAGGTAGAGTTGACCTGTTAGATGAATTTCATTGGCACCCATTAGTTTTACACGGCTTTGCAATTGGGTCTAGAAGATTTGAGGTCTTGAAGACTAAAGCTAGGTACTGTATTTTGTTGAGATCTGCTGGTGGGATGATGTTACTTCCAGTTAGATAAAAATGGTAGTCCCTATCTGCACAATTTATTTTGTGATTCCTTTTGCTGTTGCATGGTCATTTTAGCATTGTGCAATGTCCAGCCATGTTTCAGAAGACAATGTTGTTTTCCTTAGGAGGCACAGAAGCAGATTGTGTTTTTTTTTTTCTCTCTTGTGCTTTGCTCAGGCCTGTTTGAAGGAACAAGTTGTTCCTTCTCAGGTAAGAGCAGGAGCTTTCTAAAGTTTCTCAGGTAAGTAATTAGTTGCAAAATTTTGTGCCCAGATAAGCACAGATCCTCATTTCTGTTTAGGTTATGAAATTCACAGCAGTTCCAGTGCTGTACACTTGTTCCCTGGTGAAAAAACACTTTTGTTTTTTGTTTGTTTTTTTCTTTAATGAAGCTGCTGCTGATGATGTTGAAGATGACTACCTGCCTCTTGATATGACCGTGAATAACGCCGAGTCTGCTAGTGAAGCTGGCAGTATTGGGAGAAGGAAAGCAGATGAGATAAATTCTGGTAAGATAAACATTAAACATAATTTTATTTCCCAGCTTTCTTTTATGAAAATGTTTTGGTTAATTTTTTGGGACAGGTATGAGACCTGTTAGTGCCTGCCTTCATTTAAGAGCCATGGGCTCTGTGTAGGTTCATTGCAGCAGTACAGTCATTATCATAGGTTACCACTGTTGTTATTCTATGACAGTGTTGGTTTAAGTGCAATGGCATGGAGAATTTGTTTGCAAATCTTGTCCATGTTCATCATTCAGCAGTCCTCTTTTTCTCTTTCAGATTTCTCCCAGCATGAGTGGTCAGGAGGAAGTGAGAATTCTGAGGATGATTTCAGTAGTGGAGGTCAGTTCCTCTGGTCATTGATTTTGGTTGGCTGGGGATTTTTGTATCCAGAAAGTGATTTCCATAGACTGCAGTACTTGGCACTGAATGAGGAGGATTGTCTGCCAGTGTTGAATGTAATTTGGATTGTGCACTCCTTGGTAAATGTACCTGGTGGGGAAGTATTAGAAAACCGCAATATACTGAAGCCTATTGGACTTACTTGGCTGGTTTTGAAATTATGCCAGACAACAAATTGTACCTTTTCATATTTTTCATGTGTTGGTAGTGAAGAATACTCACTGAGTGTAGCAGATGTTCTAACATTTATTCTGGAGAGTACATTGCTTTGGTATGTTTAACATTTGTAGTTAACACTACAGTTTTGCATATGCCCATTTGAAGGCACACATTGCTCCTTCCAGGCAAGTGGAGGAGCTTTCTAATGTTATTCAGATCAGTAATTTGATGCAAAGATTTGGTGGCCTGATAAACACAGTTCTTATTTGTTTTAGAGTTTTTGAATTCACAGCAGTTGGAATGCTGTACACACGTTCCCATGATAAAAAAACAGTGATAATTTTTTTTGTGTGTGTGTCTTCAAGATGACGATGACTACCTGCCCTCTGAGAAGAGACGGAGGAGAGCCGGGTGGGGTAGTGGAGCTTTCATTACTGGGAGAAGGAGAACAAGACAGTTCAATTTTGGTAAGATGAAAATTAAAGATGATTGTATCTCCCAGGTTTGTTTTATGAAAAGGTTTGTGTTTATATTGTGCTGCAGGAATGAGACCTGTCAGTGCCATCCTTCATTTAAGAGCCATGGGCTCTGTGTAGGTGCATTGCAGCAGTACAGTCATCATCATGAGCTACCTCTGTTTATTGTTAATTGATGTGATGATGTAAATAGACACACAGGACACTGGGATTTCTTTGTTGTCTTCTTGCATGATTCCTGATGTGGAGGGTTCTGCACAGAAACTCATCCATATACTTCAGTTTACTCTGGTTAAGATTCTTCACCTGGGATTTTTTGCAATTCTGTGTCTCTCCTTTATTCTGTGTTATAATATGGTTTGGTTTGATTTGTGGTCATTTTAATCAGTTTTCTTTTATAGGCTTTATACTGTGAAGAATATGTCTTTCAACCAAGTATTTGAGTTTTTAGTAGGAGTTCTGAAAATTGAAATAAATAAAAAATTTTGTATGGCTATACTTGCTACATGTTTTTCCCATGACAAATATCAGTTTTAGCAAAAATGACTTAAATTTTGAGAGCTGTTTTTAAAAGATCATTAATACCAGTAGGCCACTGAACATGTATCATTCTTTTTGGTTTTGTCAGGAGAACATAAGAGCATTACTAGAGGAGAATATTGAGGAGTTGGTGCTGCAGAAGCTTTTGTTCGATACCTTTTCTCAGTAGAAAAATCACTTAAAGCTTTGAAGATTGGCAGTTTTGGGAGTGAGGAAACATTGATTTGAGTTCAGATGGAGAGGAAATGGAGTAAATTATTAGGATGACAGAAGTTTTAGTTGAGCTTGACAGAAGTTTTAGTTGAGCAGTTGTAGACTATCTCCAGGCTTACCTTCTCAATGTTGCTTTGAGTTGACTTAGTTATCTTCTCTCTGCAGTTTTTTAGAAAATTTCATTTTGAGCTAGTCAGTGTGCAGTTAGATTACAGTGATTTACATCTCACTGATTATTTAGATATCTTAACTTTTGACTTCCTAAGTTGTATGGAGGATATTGCCTATTATGTTTGAGGTTTACATACAGGAAGTGGCATGTTGCTATGGTATTGCAAGATTTGGTTAAAACATGAAATGAGTGTCAGAAGTTCTGGGGAAAGACTATTCATTTGCTTTGATGAAAAAAGAGCAGCTTTTGTAGTTACAGTACTGCTGTTCAGGCATTTCAGAAAACTGCACCTTTTGTAATGAAGTCCAATATCAGATAATGGGACAGGAGAGAGGAGGTCATTCATCTATCATGAGCAGCTGCAGAATGATAAAGATACATGCACTCAGAAAACAGTGAGAAATCTGTCTCATCTCATAAAGACTTCCAGTATTTTACATAACCCTGATGAGATTGAGATGTTTGAGTTGGAGATTATTCCTGTATGCCTTGATTGAACTGATATCTGAAGTGGCCTGAGAATGAGTTCTTATTTTGGAAACAGGAAAACAAAGTGGAAAGCAAAATAATTTTAACCAGTCTCTGGTAAAATGCTTGCTAGAAATCAATAATCTCTGGGAGGTGAGATTAGATTTCAAAGCAATTCTCCACCAACTGTTTGAGATTAAAAATATCACTGCTGAAAGTCAAGTATATTGTCAGGAAAAATATTTTCCCATGTTTTTTTTTTGCTTTCTTAATAGATTTTATAAGAAGCTAGAAGCTTCAAGTTGTGCCTTGCAGTTGTGTTAAACAATTTTAATAGGAAAAAGTCCCCTTGTCTCACTATGGTCAGTGATGGGAATTATGTATGGTTTCCCCCATTTTAACACACTGTTGAGCACAGGTTTTGTCAGCCTGCAGCATCCTTGGAGTTGTTCTTTGTTTTCCATGCTTCATTTAATATACAAGTTTGGGAAGTAATCTTAAACATTTTATTCTGTACTTTTCTTTTTTTTCTGGGTGTACCCATGCATTTTAAGGTGTAGTCTGTGCTGTACTCAGCAGGCACCTGTTAGTGAGTGATCAGTAAAAGTACACACTTCATATTTCATTTATTGGTAACAGAGATTTTTGAAGAGATTCTCAGTTTTGTTTGTAGTCTGACATGTCCTTCTCTTTTCTTTGCAGACAAATGGAATATGCGAATTTCAGACCTGAGAAGTGAAGTTGAACAGGTGTTTCAAGAGAAGTACGGTATGTGTTACACACCCTTCCAAGCCATTGCCTTTGTCACAGCAAGTGACTGACTGCTCTTTGCCATGCATCTTCTTGTTGGCTCAGGAGCACAGCAGAATTGACAGCACCAAAGGACTAAATACTGTTAGAAGTCATTAAATTGAGGAAAGTAGTTTTTTTGATGAGCAGAGTAATTTCAAAATGGGATATCTCTGTTTAGCACCAAAGTGCGACACTTGATTTTATTTTTCAGTTGTGCTCAGTCTCCTGGAGCACCTGCATGCTCACGTACTTTAGACATCCACATTTGAGAGAGCTGTCCTTTCCTCTGCAGTTAAAGAATCCTTAAGTGAAAGGATCTTTAGAATGGAACTGGAGAGAGGCTGCCACTCACTGATTGCTCATGTTTTATTATGATTGTTTTGCACTACTAATTATAATGTTTAGCAGAGTGGTATCACAGAGATAATTGAGTAGAGCCACAAGCTAGTCTAATGTTTCTATTCTCCTCCTTCCTTACAGCTGCAGCTATAAAAGCAGAAGGCCCAGTGACTATCCCATATGGACTCTTCCAGTCACATGCAGAAGATCTGTATGTGGAAGGGATGCCAGAAGGGATTCCCTTCCGGCGCCCCACCACCTACGGCATTCCCCGGCTGGAGAGGATACTTCTGGCAAGGGACGGGATCCAGTTTGTCATTAAAAAGTAAAGAACTTTGCATTCTTGTCTATACATTACTTATTGTTTTCCTGTGTTCAGTGGTGTAAGGCTTATCCAAGAGTTTTTGAAATGAACAGGAATCTGCTGAGTGCAATGGTCAGATCTGGGGGTATTGGCAGCCCCTGCTCTGTGCTGCTTTTATCACTGGTTGCTTACATTCAAGAGGAACATGGTCTCTTCCATCATCCTAATGCTTGCTGATAACTAGAAAAGGGGAAGAAGTGTAGATCTACCTTTTGTCTCACTTCAAATCAGATAGCATGTACCTAGATTTAATTATTTATGCAATTTAATTATTTATGCAAAACACCACTGATCATCTGCTTTGCCAAATATGTCTTAGTTGTGAACAGAAACTAATTTATGTTGTTCATTGATTTTAAAATGTGTAACCAGAGCAGCTAAAAAACCTAGTTTGGCTCTGTGGGAAACATAGAAATGTTTAATTTTGTTTGTTCAACTGTGGATAAAATCAGATATATTTTTGAAACAGAAGTGTCTGTTTTGAAGTTTACTTTTTTTAGAGATTAAATTTTTAATTTGGATCTTTGTTTCTGGTTAAGTGTATCTTAGAGGTAAGTTTAATGGAAACTGTATGTTACCATGAAATGTTACAGCTCCAGCAGATATGGGTACTGGGCATGAAAAATGTTTTGTCAGTAGGTACCAGCCAGCTCATAGGATACTTTGGTGTTAGCTGGAATTTGCTGGAGATCATTATGTCCCCTGGGAGGTTTTTTGATTTTGATCCTTCAGCAAGTACCAACTTGAGGATGTAACTGGAGGCTAGTTTCTCAAAGTGTCTGTCACTGTTGAAACATGTATCTCAAATCTTTCAGGCCTGAACTTCTGAATTTGAATAATGTTCCAGTGGACAAGACAGCTTCAGGAGGTAGGTTTTCAAATGTGTGAGCTGTACAAGTACAGTATGATATTCCTCTTTCTCAGTCTTAGTGGTGGCTGCAATTTGCTTGTATAATACATTGCAAGCAATTGCTTTTATTTTAAATTTTCTTTAGCTATAGAGCTTTTCACTGGTTATCTAAGCTAATGTTATTGACAATGGATTTGATTCAGCTTGGCAAAAAGAAAAACAATGACTTAGCTAGGTGTTAGTGTTGCAGTTCCTCAGGGCAATACACTCTGTATTTTGTAGCAAGAGTGATGTCACTGGTTCAGTGGAGTTTTGTTAGTTTTAATATTCTGTCATTATTTTATGTTCATTTTTTCTAGTTCCACATTAAATCCATATTCTTACACACAGCATTTACATGTTACCTGAAAATGCAGGATGATTATGCATCATATAAATTGAACAACTGAAAATATAACCAAAATAATTAGGGAATATTGGTTTTGTTCTGTGTCAGCCTCAAATCCAGCGAGGGAGGAGTGGTATGCCAGAATCACCAGACTGAGAAAGACAGTAGATCAACTTTTCTGTAAAAGTTATGGTAAGTCCAGTATTATTATTTTCTTTTCTTTATGGCTTTGTATTTCTTGAAGGTTGCTTTCATTCTTTTCTTTGAATGTCTACATGAATGCGACCTTTGTTCAGATTTCTTTTTCAAGTATTTAGAATTCTGGAAGCTTAGTGAAAAAAAATGTTTTAGTAAACAAGCAGTTTACTTGTAATATATGTATTACCTTTCTATAAGGTAAATTCATAGTTTAGAAAGAAGTTGAGACCATGTATATATATATATATATACACACAGCTCTTCTGATTGCTCTTGATTCCTTCCTATTTGGATTTTTTTCATTTGGTGGTGAAAAAAGCAGCCATTTACTTATATCCTCTGCAATATCATCATTATTAGTATTAAAGCATTTCTGGGTGAATTTTTATGTTCTGTCTAATATGAAAAAAATAGTCAGCTTCATAAGAGATAGAATAAAATTCTACATAGTACTCTATAACAGTTTAACAACCTTGGATAAAACAAATGTATTATGCCCCAGTGAGCAGTCCAGCCTGGTATTGTGACTGCCCAACAGCAACATCATACCAAATTCCAAATTTTTTACTTTTCTTATGTACAGAGACTTGGATTCCATTGGCTTTAGATGTCCTGCATTTTTCCACATTTTCAGATCACAGTTGTAACAACCTGAGGAATTGGTATCAGCTAGCTTTTATTGAGGGTTGATTGGCCAGTTACTGATGTTTTGATTGAACAGTTACTGAATGTTATTTGTTCCAACAGCCAAGGCTTTGGGGAGCAGTGAGCCCAAAGCTGTTCCATACAGGATATTTGAATCTCATCCAACTGACCTCTATGTTGAGGGGCTGCCAGAGAAAGTTGCCTTTAGGAGTCCCTCCTGGTATGGAATCACGTGCCTTGAAAAAATAATTGAAGTAGGTGACAGAATAAAATTTGTGATCAAAAGGTAAGTCTAAACATGGAAGGTTTTTTAAGAAAGTCTGAACAAATAACCTATTTATAATTAAGCACTTGGTTTCATTAAGTTGTGAAGAATTTGGTGTCTAGTTACCAAATAGGCAAATTAAATATTCTGCATCATAAAAAGTGCATTTGCAATCCACACATGGATTTCAGATATGTTTTGCATATCTGCTAGTATGTAGACAAGTGTGAAAACATAATAGAAAAATTCTAACTCCTCAGTTCACTTTATACTAGGTAGTAGTATTTACTTTTGTGTCAAGAATAAGCAGATTATTTGTGTCCTGATTGCAGGCCAGAGCTTCTAAATCAAACTGCAAGCCAAGTTATTCAGCCCAGATCAAACAGTCAAGGTAAGACAGTTGCTTCTCCAGGTGGGAATGGAAGGGTTTGATGGGGAAAGAAATCTAGATCAATGCAGCATTTTTCAAGAAGTAACCCATGTGTGATGAGTGTGCTGGCATATTCTTCATGAGGGTTGAGAGGAATAAACTGATCACTGTGAATAAGCTACAAATTGTCTGCACTGGCTAGCACTCCTATAATTGGCTTTTATTTACAATAGAGAATGGGACTGTAGATTTTTTTAGTACTAATAAAAGGTTACCAAAGCATTCTTTAAATCCTCATGTTATACTCTAAAGAATGTTACTATACACTATGATGATTAATTAATTCCAGTTCTGTAAGAACCACTAAAATAATTCCTTCCTGCATCTGAGGGCTCTGAAGAACAAGTTGTTCTAGGGTCAGTATTCAAAGTTTATAACTACATTTAAACAGATTTTTCTTTATGTGGAGGTAATTATGTGTCTCATTGAAGCTGCTGTTAATCATTACTCATTGTGTGTCCCTGTCTAATCAGATGTAATTGTGGTGATAGTTTTCATGTTCTTATATTGAAAGAGTATGTTCAAATGTACTTCTGTATTTACTGCTGGTTGATTCTATAACAGCTATTTCTGGTTTTCAGGGAAAGATGATTGGAATTGCAAGATCACAAAGCTAAGAAACGATGTAGAAGAATTGTTTAGTAAGAAGTTTGGTAAGTTAAGTGCTAAATGAACTGTTCTGTTGCATTTTAAAATTCTGTGTTTAAATATTGCTGTATTTACTTAAGCAGAAAATATACTAGGACAGATATGGAAATCTTGACTCCTCATACCTGTGTTTTACTTACTCCTTCCTATAACTGACATAAATGTTTTTATAACACCATCCTAGGCTGTAATTTTTCTAGTTGTGTGACAAGATGATTGCACAAAAGCTTTTGGATGAAATGAAGTTTTGAAAATAAAACATTAGACACTGCAGGCCGGTATTAGATATTATTGGTAACAAGATACTTTTTCAGGTAGTCCACAGAAAATAATAGGGAATCTGTTTAAATAGATTTAAATGTTTCTATTTTTTTCCAGGAGACTTGTTAGCTTTGAGCAGTGTTTCTGCAAGACAAAATTCTTAAAATCACTTGAGATAAAATTCCACCCATTTAAGTCTATAATCTATCATTTGATCTTTATTTTCAGGTGAAGCTCTGGGGCTTTCAGAGTCAGTGAAAGTTCCCTATTCTGTATTTGAATCAAACCCTGATGCCTTGGTGGTTGAAGGATTGCCAGAAGGAGTTCCCTTCCGGAGTCCCACGTGGTTTGGGATTCCACGCCTTGAAAGAATCACACGTGCGAGTAAAAAAATCACATTTGTTATTAAGAAGTAAGTTTGTGATCCATTTATTTTTACCTCTGATTTTGAAGTTATTTCACTTCATTCACAGCAACTCTAGGCTTTAACTACTACCTAAACTCTGCTTCCATGAAACACAAAAAAATATTTTGCACATATGTTTTATCTCGTACAAGGACATACATTCCACATTAAATTTCTGTAGATATATAAATTGTGTGTTTCATGCATCAAGAATTGGAGGGGGGGGAAATAGTCTTGTACCTGGAAACTTTGTTCCTTTTTTTTTTTTTTTTTCTTGAAGTAAACCCATAAGAAAGTAAGTTTTTTGTGGTTGTAGTAGATGGAGAGTCATCCATGCTTCTAACAGCATTTTATTGTAGAGAACTGATACTATGTGATTGGAACTCAACTAAATTCCAAGAAATTGGTAACATTTTGCTGTATGAATTGTCTTCAATTGATTGCATTTGTTCTCTTCAACTTCTAGGCTTGACTTTGTCATTTCCCATTTGCCTCCAAGAGTGGTTAATAAATTAAAGACAAAAGGTAAGCAATTAAATATTATTTACTGCCATCCATTTGTAAATACTTCCTTTCTGCTTTTCCTAGAAGACTGAGAGTTCTTTGTGGTTGAGAAATACAGGTGTTGTAAATAAAGGGCATTATTTATGATCTAGCATAGTAGCCTCTAAGCACTCAAACCATAGATATATCTGCTTTTTTACTTGACTGTTCTAATGCAGATAATGGAATTTACTCAATTTTGACAACTTTTAATTGCTTCAACCATTTTTAACTGAGAGCTGTGAACTGCAGTAAATAATAATGGTGTTTTATAAGAAAATAAAATAATCTGTTGTCTGTAGAAAATTCAGATGTTAGTAGTTTTTTTGGGGTAGATAATAAAAAGTACCAAATCTCTCCTTCACACTTAGAAAAGCAAAGTCTTTTTTTCTGAATTAGTGAAAGATGTATGCGTGCCTTTTTCAAGAGCACCAAACCTACCTTTTAATATTGTGAGCCTCTCTGTATTGTTCAGGTTTTACTGGGCACACTCAGTTCAGTCAGATAGAATTCTTAGAATGCAGCTGTTCTTTTATTATGTGTTCAAGATTTGTGCTGTACACTTTGTGTTCTTTTGGCTTCCAGCATCTAGTCCAAGGAGTTCCAGAAGGTCACGAAGTTCTTCAGAGAATTCAAGTATCCCAGAGATTGAAGTTACTGTTGATGACAGTATGGAAAAATATCCTTAAATATTCTCCTGATGTTCTTTTATTATATTCTTCTATTTTCTGCTCTTCTAAGCTTTCATAGCCCATAAGTGACATACACCTGATGTAGCAAACTTTCACTTCAAGGCTCCAGATGCACTTCAATACAGAAACAAATTTATTTTTAATTTCTGAAACAAGCTGCATGCTGTGTAGATGATAAACTTAGGTTTGTGCACTTAGGTAGAGTGCTGGAGTTTGACTGCTTGCTTGGGCCCATTATTCCAAGCAGAGATGTGGGAACTGATGTAATCATGAGCAGAGAAATGACAGATGTGGTCAATAGTATTAAGTGCTTAAATACAACTCTAGAACCTTCTTGAAGTTGGTTTTTTTTTCTATTCTACTCTTGATTCAAGAGTAGAATTCATTTATTCTACTCTTGATTGAGGATTTCTCTAGTAATCAAGTTTGATGCATTATTCTTTTTGTATGATGTCTTGCTTCTGCTGTCTTTGTAATATATGTAGTGTCTCTTTTTAGGTCCTGAAAAAGCACAAACAACAAATTCTCAAAACAGTGGCTCCAATAAAAATGTCAACCAACAACAAAGAAGAGGAGGATTTTCTTTTGGTAAGTGTTGGGGAATTAGCACACATGCATTCCTTTAATGTTGGTATGGAACACCAAGATTACATATCATATATTTTGAGTTCATGTTCTGTTGTACAGTGAATGACTGTAGATCTTGCTTTTGTGTACATTCAGTTCTTCATTTTATGGAGTAATCTGCATTAGAGAAATCCTGGATGATATGTGGAGTATGCTGTACAAATGCAGCCCAGATGCATTAGATCTTATTGATTCAGGTGCAGAGTCAATTTTATATTTTTGCTGGTCTGTTACTGCACAGTGCTGCAGACCCTTGAAGGACTTTTCTGGTGCAGAGTACTACTGCATAAACCCAGCTAAGATACATCTGATTCATGTGCATAAATTTAATAAGCCCTCCACAAATTTGAAGTATGTTGCAGAGATATTTGAAATATTTTGTGTAATTGTGCAGAGATACCTAGGTGGGATGTAGGGACCAGGAAGGATTTGAAGTCATGATCTGTCAGACCTGATTATGCATGATTGCCATGATTGACCTCTCCAGTTCTGGAAAATCAGTAAATGAAGATCTGGACAGGGCTGGAAGTGATGTAGGTGTGTTCATGAATGGAGGGCAGAGCTTTCTGGCCATGGAGGCCCAGGCCTGTTAGTGCAGTGCTCTGGAGCAGAAATCTCACTATTGACAGCAGGGTCAATTTGCATCCAGAAAAGTTCTTCATTGTCAAATGAGACAAGGGACTGCATTCAAAGCAACTGTAAGTTACTATGTCTCAGTAAACCTTTTTTTTCAGCATACTTACATTCTGAGTTTATTTGCTTGTGTTTTTGTAGAAATTTGTTGTTATTTGCTTTATATTTTTTTAGCTGTATTATGCTTCTTATGCTTTCTTTTTAAGCTGTATGGCCATAAAATATATATAAGAAAGGAATTACTCCTACTGAGCCAGTTGAGAGTGAATGAGATACTGATTTGGCAGGGGTGGTATTCAGAGTTGCCTATAGTTTTCTTGGACTTTCCTGTTGCTGTTAGACTTAGGCTTTTTTTTTTTTTTTTTTTTTTTAATCTGCAACATTTTTAAACGTTAGACTGAGGTTTTAGTTTTGTAGACCAGCCATAGCCCACTTAGTTCAGCCACAAGTAAATTGGCTTAGTAATTGCTCTGATGGCTGTCAGAAACCAAATCCTGCCTAGATGGACATTTAATCTCACCACTAAAGCAGAAACTGTGCTGGAGATTAAAGTTCTCAGGAGAGAGGCATGTGTTTCAGGGCTCTGTCACTGAACATATGAGGAACTTGCTGCCACTGTTCTTCTGGGTGCTGGTTCAATTTTGTGCTATCTGATAGTAAATTAATCCAAGAGTGATCCAAATTTAGCTTTAATCACCTTTGCTTTATCTAGTGGCAGTATCTTTCAAAACTTCAGGAAAATGAAGATTCATGTGGATATAGTTTTGAAGAATGAAAGCCATTTTGCACATTTTTACTGCCATAGTAAATTGGTTATCAAGCATAATAATTTATTAAACATTTGTTAAAGTGTTTTTCAAAGACTGATTAATTGTGTGAGCATTGTTCTAATTCTTCCAATTTCCTCCTGGCAGAGTTGTGGAGTTCAAAAATCGCTAACTTAAAGAAGCAAGTTGAAAATCTTTTTAATGAAAAATGTGGTATGTTTATTGATCCTTTTTTACTGAGATGCCTTATGAACATGCAGTTAGGTGTATGAGAGGTGTTCATATGTTTATTCCATATGTTTATACAATCCTTATGTACCTTAAAGTTTCCTTTCTGAGTTCATTCTTCTGTATTGCAATCTAGTGTCCCATTTCCACAAGATACTTTACTTGGATTTGAAAATAGAGAAGTTGTAGTTGGATTACAGTTTTTTTAATGATCCACAGACAGAGTGGTTCCACATACTGGCACATTATTTTAAGCTTTCATCACTCTGCTTATAAATGGGACTTTGTATGACTCTGCATGATTCAAAACACGTTATGGGTGGTATCTGGAGACATGTGCTCCATTGTATTCCAACACTTTTAATAGTGCAGGCTGTTGGAAACTAGGGACTTTTGGAAGTAATGGCTTGTCATTACTCTTCTGAGTGCAGGTTTTTGCACTAATCTCACCTGCCCTTGGTGCTGTTCTCTAGAAGAGAAAGAGGCAGGATGCATTGCCTTCAACCAAGTGCCATACAGACAGGATAGTCCTGTATGCAAACCAAGCCAGTGGCATAAGCTGGCTGCAGATTACTAATTTTCAACAAATTATGATGAGAGTTACTGCAACAGAATGAGTTATGTTTGAAACTGTTCATTTTTTTCCTGCATACTCATAGCTGTCAAAAAAGGCAAATCCTGCTGGTTCTAATTAATGGAGTATGTATGTGCCAACGTACAACAATATCAGAGATATTCTGTTTCTCTACACATCAGTTACATAACTGGTACCTTACTAGCTCTCTTGCATTTCAGGGGAAGCACTGGGACTCAATGAGCCAATGAGGGTGCCATATGGACTGTTTGAATCCTTCCCAGAGGTTTTCCAAGTGGAAGGACTACCTGATGGAGTGCCCTTCCGCCAACCTTCAACTTTTGGGATTCCAAGACTGGAGAAGATCCTGAGAAATAGATCCAAAATAAAATTTATTATTAAAAAGTAAGGCTTTCATATGTTTTTGATAATCTGTTCTATGAGAATTGAAATTTAAACCAAAAAATGAAATTGTGTTGCTAAGTTGCTAAATTAGTCCATAAAATACATACTGGAATATTTTTAGTACTTGAGGAAATGGTTGGAAAGCTCTTGTGCAAGTGGAACAAGATACAATAATCTCTTTGTTCTGAAAGACTCTTAGACTTTGTTGTGAGAGGAAGAGCAAGTCCATATTTCTTAATCCATCACAATTATCACACTGTTGGTTTAGTTCCTACTGCAAGGCTATTCATAAAGCTTTCTGGTTGTGTATTGAGAGCTGAGGAATGGAGATTATTTTAATGAGGGCTGTAAGAATTTTCTTTCTTTTGCCTAGAACAGGTTTAGATACTCTTGTGCTGGTGCAGAAATAAGAGAAAATTGGCAAGAGAAGTTACAAGGACATGTAGTGATAGAGCAAGGGAGAATGGCTTTAAACTGAGAGAGGACAGGGTTAAATTAGATATTTGAAAGGAATTTTCACTGGGAGGGTGGCGAGGCCCTGAGCCAGCTTGCCCAGAGAAGCTGTGGCTGCCCCATCCCTGGAGGTGCTCAAGGCCAGGTTGGCAGTTTTGAGCAACCTGGTCTAGTAGAAGGTATTCCTGCCCATGGCAGGGCAAGAAACTGGATGGGCTTTAGGTTCATTCCAACTCTAACCAGTCTAAGATTCTGTGATTCTGTAGTTCTGTGAAGTTATGGAGCCTCTCAGTCATTGCATTCTTGTTTGACTGAGAGGATATCACTTAGTTACCATTTTTAGAAAATTGGATTTTCTTTAATGTTGATGTTATAATTTTATTATTGTATATAAAATGTTCAATCTGTTTTGCAGGCCTGAGATGCTTGAGGCAGCTGTCAAAGAAAGTTCTGGTAAAAGCGCCAAAAGTGAGTTTTGCAACTGCTTATCTTTCTAGATAACAGTTTATTTCAAGGGTTAAATATTAATTATGAGAGCAGCATGGTGTTAAATTCCTGAAGGATTTATTCTGTATTGGAGTTGCTTGCTTTGTTTGCTTTTTTATTTGTTTTTAAGATGGGAAAAGCCATTACCAGTTACTGTTTAACTATAGCTCTTAGAAGGGAGTATTCATTTTTTTAAGTTATGCACAAATAATTGTGCCTCTAATGTATTCTTTACTACATTCTATCAAAATGTAGCCAGTAATGTAGCATTCATAGGAATTATTCAGGTCTAGAGATAAATTATTTGCTCCTAGTATGTAGATCATCTAAATGACACACATGCCAGAGACAGGAGTGCAGACAGCCAGTAGAAAAGTGTGTCAGGTAGGTAGGTCATGGAATAAATGCTCCCATTTTGAAACTGAAAGTAGATCCTCTTTGAAAACTTTGCCAATATTTGTTATTTTGTAATATTTTCTTTATAGATGAGACTGAAGATTTTGAGCTCTCTATAAATGTTTTCTAAATTAATCCTCTTAGGAAAAAATAATTCCTCCAGTAATGCCAGTACAGCAAGGACTGCAAAAAACACAGCACTGAACAAAACTGGAGGTGTTGGAGACCTCAACATCATTCAAGTCACCATACCAGGTGTGTACACTGGCTGGTTTCACATCATCCTACTTCTGCTTATATTCTTCCTGATATCTGTTTAGTTTGAGAAAGTTTTTCCAATAGTCCAGCTGGTTTGCTGAAATACAAGTTCAGTCTAGAAAGAATATAAGTTACCTTTTGGTTTTGCTGAGATGGTAAATATTCAACACTCATTAATATCTCATCACTGACATCTCTAGAATATTCTTAGTCCAACCACCTGTTAAAAAGTATCCACATTTTTATGATGAAATAAATTAAATATTAATTTGTAGTTCTTAGCAACTTCCAGATGTCAGTGCTTGAGCTGAATTGAGTGACCATGCAGGCTGAACTGCTTTGTCTTAATACCAATTGCTGCTTTTCTGTTGCATGCTATAGCCATCTGCTGAATGATCACTTTGCTTTTACCTTTACATATCAGTCTATATTCTGTGAGAAAGTGAAGTACAATTTGTTGGTTTAAATTACTTTACAAAATCATCTCTAGACATCTCTAGATTCATCCCTAGAAGTGTTCAGGGACAGGTTGAATGGTGCTTGGGGCACCCTGGTCTAGTGGAAGGTGTCCCTGCCCATTGGAACTGGATGATCTTTAAGGTCTCTTCCAAACCAAACCATTATAGGATTCTGTAATTTCTTAGCAATTTCTTATTTTTGTGCATTTCTGCAATTTGGTCTTACCTCTAAAATGAGGAATGAAGACAGTGCCTATTAAGAATCTGTAGGATATACCTGCTTTGAGTAAACATGCAGGGATAAACAAGCTTCAGGGAGAAAATTTGTGCTTCATTCTTACCCTATTTTATCAATTTCTTGCAGGTGATGAAAGTGAGCGAGTGCCAAAAGTAGAGAACGCCAGACAGTTGAGAGAGCAAGTGAATGATCTTTTCAGCCGGAAATTTGGTAATTGCTTCTTACTCTCCATTGTTCTATAGGTGTGAGTGCAGTTAATGTTGTTCATAATGAAATTACTGAATGAATGTTCACTCACAGTGAATTATATGTAGGGGCATTAAAATGAACAAATTTGAGAATTTTGTATGAATGTTGTGCTTTGACTCCAAAAAGAATCTTTTGTAAATTTTGTAGTCAGTTTGTTGTTTCAAACAATGTCCTAAGAGTCTGGATTGCTTCATGGTTCCCCTTCCCTTTTCCTGTTCTCTCTTGTCAACATATATGAAATATTTATTTTGCTGGCAGTTCCATGGTTCTTCTTATGGCTTCATAATCCTGACCTCTTAATACTTGTGATTACATTATTTTAAAAATGCAATTTAACCTTTTTGCTGTGTATAGTTTTGTTTGCATTGAACAGTAGTAATGACCTGGGTTTCCTTGTCTGAAATTCCTTCACTTGTGCTGCACTGAATTGCTTTTCATAGCACTTCCTTCATGTAGCTGTCTCTTTTTATATCCTGTTCTCCAAGAGCAGAATCTGTGCTCCTCATATGCTGAGCTGTCAGAGTTGGAGTTGTGACTAATGCTCTCATAGTAATGTTCCTGTGTGTAATCCAGATCCTCATTTCTAACACTGTAATCATTTCACTGAAAACTGTGAGTTTTCATAGTTTCAGATCTGATAGAAAGCATGGTTTGAATTTTGTTTCTTAATTATTTTTCTTCAGTGTAATCATAAATACTGTAGGTTTGAAAATAAACATGACTCTCTCACTTAGGTGAAGCCACTGGTATGAGTTTTCCTGTAAAAGTTCCATACAGAAAAATCACTAACAACCCTGGCTGTGTGTTGGTGGATGGAATGCCTCCAGGTGTGGCATTTAAAGCACCAAGTTATCTGGAAATCAGCTCAATGAAGAAGATTTTGGAATCAGCAGAGTCTATCAAGTTTACTGTTGTTAGGTATGTAGTTGCCATTAATTAGATTGTGAGTACAGCCCCATAACTGGAATAAATGTGAGAGAATAGAAGTTGTGATACATCTTTAAATAGGTGTTGGCTCTTTCTGGATAACAATATATCAGGTCAAATGAAGCCCAGATGTTTCTGGCATGAATGAAGGATCAATTTAGTATGGCAAAGTCATATTACTAATACTGTATATTACAGCAACCTGTCTTTTGGGTTGAAATCTAATCATAATGTGTAAAAAAGTTCTGGACCTTGCTCTCCCAGTCATAATACCAAGTTTTGAGACAAATCCAGAGCTCATTGATTTCTATTCAATATTAAAAAATGCAATATTGTGCAATTACAGTATAAGGGAATTCCATTTTTATGTGTATATCTCCACAGACCTATACACACATATCCAATGATAACTTGTATGCATGAAGCAGAACAAATCAAACTTAGGAATCATTCTAAGGAGGAATTGAAAATAGAAATTGAATACTTTCTGTAACTTCTCAAATCCTAGATGACTTCACAGGAGTTTAAAAACTTCAGTTTATCTTCAGAGAAAAATTTCTTAAACAGATTTTACTAAGGGGTCTGAATTCTCAGCTTCAATCATGACATATTCTAACCAAAAGGACTTTGATATGTTTTTTAATTGAACCCTGAAGAAGAGGTGACCCCTTGCTAAATAGCAGGTGACTGAGGGAAGGGTTTAACTCTCCCCATATATATTACTTTTCAAAATGCTAATTTTGAAGCACCAATGAGCCCAAGAGCTGCTATTCCTTCTATTTTGCTTTCTTTTCATTTTTTAGCATGACCTGTGTTACAGAAAGTGTGGGGAGGTTACACTGGGAGGAAATGCCATGCAGTGCATTTTAGAACCAGGTTTGTTTTTTTTTTTGTTTTCCAGACCATTTCCAGGACTCGTGATTAACAATCGTAAGTATTTATGAGACACTGATGACAAATGTATTTTTTGTAACCCACCAAGATTCATTTTCTGCATTGTATCTTAGTGGCAGAGGCCCCAAGTTATTAAGGTCTCTGTGAAACTCTTGCCTGTGTATTTCTCATTGAGATTTCCCGACTAAACGTGTATGTACAGTTAACTTGAGGCCAGGGAGATAAATTTACATTTAAACAGCATGAGATTAACACTGACTTGATATGAAAATGCAAGACTCTGATTTTGTATTTTTCAGCTGCAGAGTCCCAAAGAAATTTTAGGATCCTGATTGAGCAACGTATTTACATGATAGTTCCTACATTGTAGCCTTAAATCCACCACAGTAGCAGTTAGTTAGCAAGAGCTTTCCAGTAGCTGCACAACCCTATTCTAGTGAAAAATTAGCATTCTGCTGAAACTATAACTTTTTAGAGAGGCATACTCTAGTTAGGTGAAGTGCCATGGCCAGTTTGGCCCTGACAATGAAATTGTTTGGGGTAGTGGGATGGAAAGGTATAGTATTTTGGTTGCTAAAATAATTGTGACTTTGTTGTTAGATGTAATTTAGGAGAAAAAACAAAGGACAAAGACTGTCACTGCAGTGCCCCTTGTGTTGTGTTCTTTGTGAGCCAATGTCAGATTAGAAATTCAGAGGCCAAATAACCTGTCACAAATTGGCCTTACCCAGCTTGAGCCTTATTTGTTTGTTCAAATGCATTCAGTGTATTCCAGCTAATGAGCTGAGGTCTGTGCACTGCAAGTATGAGATGTCCTCAAAAAGATATTGTAGTCAGGAGCTCCCACTGACCTGCTCACAGACCTAGGTGCACTTCTGAGGTGGGAGAGAGGTCTCTTTGCAAGGGGGAGCCTCCCAGGCAAGTAAATGTGTACTAGTATTTCCAGGGAATTCAGTTAGAAATTGAAGTACCCATGGAACTGTTGTCAGTTCAGCATAAGTTGAGCACATAGTGTGTGTTGGGACTGGGGGAGCAGATTGGTCATGGACCACATGAGCTTTAGGCATTAGCTGTGTCCACTGATTATGATCAAAATGATCTTATACTGATGGACAGATACCAAGGTGAACAACTGAAAGGCTCTGAGCCAACTGCTTATAAGAATGATGTCTTATTCTTCATCTGAAGAACACGTAGAAACTTAAGAGGAAATTT
The DNA here is from genome assembly GCF_903797595.1 of Erithacus rubecula. Lineage (NCBI taxonomy): Eukaryota > Metazoa > Chordata > Aves > Passeriformes > Muscicapidae > Erithacus > Erithacus rubecula. The sequence continues at coordinate 7,941,663 of NC_136674.1, forward strand.
TTGGTGCTTGCATGCAAGACAGGGAATGTTTTTCCTGTAACAGAAAGAATTGAACTGCATCTCAATCACAGTGTTAGTCTCCTGCTCATGTGACAAGTTTCAGGATTCCAAGGTTGTCCTTGTGTTTCATGTGAACTATTTTCATTGTGAAGTAAAACAATGATTATATCTAATCTTAGACCTGCTGGAAGAAACTGAAGCAGAGGCAGAAACAGCAGCACCATCAACAGCACCAGCAGCAGCCACAGCACTACCAGGTGATGCAGAGTGTGACAGGGGTCTGTGCAGGAGGGGTGGGGGTTGGAGTTCTGCATCTTACTGGCAGATGTCATTAGCAATCATGTCCTAGGTATAAGGTGCTCATGCTGAGCCATTTCATTCTGATAAATGGTGTGCAGCACTTTCATAGCTGTAGTGGAAAGTGCCTCTACTTTCTTCAACCTGTGCCCTTGGTGTGTTCCTTGATTTGATTTTTACAGATGATGAGTGAGCTGGGAAGAAAGATTAGTGGGAGGCAATGTGTAAAGGCAATTCAGTATCCATTTATTAATGTCCGCTTAACTCAAATGTGTGCATGTCTGCCTGTCCAGCCAGGTGAAGTTTGCCTGCATAGCTGGCAGTGGGGCTGGATGGGATTTCTGCCTGCTGCCAAGCTCTGTAACCCTGCTTGTGTCTGGGACTGCACACACATCCCCTATCTTAGTCTGAACAGAGAACTTGGCTTTGGGCTTTGAATTAACTAAAGCAAATGTGGTTGGGCAACTTTGCTTTGATCCAATACAGCTTCTGAACGTTCATATACCTTTTAAAAATGTGTATCCTAAGTTGGTGTAGTGGGGGGAAAACTTCTGCAATTGACTGAATAAATCATTACACAAAGAAACTGGGGAAACTAAGAGAAAACATCTGAGAGTAAGGGACACTTGTATGATGAAAATTATTATAAAGGAAAATACTGGCTCCTCTCTTTAGATGTGGAGATGTGGGAGGGAAGAGATCAGCTGCTGGTCTGTTGGTCCTTAACATCTGCAGTGTTAAAAAGGTTAAATGATTTTCCTAGAACATGTTCATCTACAATCCATGCAGAGATAGCAGAAAACTCCTCATGGAATTAAAGCACACTTCTTGTCCTCTGTTATGCACCTTCCCACTCTCCCCCAAACTACACATATTTGCCATCAAGGACAGTGCTTAGGAGAAGTGGTGACTCTTTAAGCTGTTTCAGTTTTGGTGTATTCTGTGCAAATGCATGTTATGTTGTTCTGGGTCTTGGTGACATGTCTGCCACAGTGAACCATTCTGAGAACAAAAGGTGTTACACAGTTGAATGTAATAATTGCATGAGGTTTTTTTATATTTTGTTGCAGACTATAGAAAGCTACACAAATTTATCTCAGGCAAAAAGATATTAGTCTGATTATTAAAGAAAAATGAGGTGCTTTTTTCAGGCAAAACTTAATTTCCGTAATCTGATTCATCTTGTTGAAACTATATTCATATTAATTTGACTGTATTTTTTTCATTTAAGAGCCAGGTGAACCAAGCCATATAGAAGTATCTGTAGGAGGTAAGTGTTTGTCTTCAGTTATTATCAACAAATATTTTTATGTAATACTGAACAAAGTTGCATCTGTTTTTAAAGTTACGTCAATCAAAACCCAGAAAAGGTGTTTTATTGGTTCCTGCCACACTTCTTCAGTTATAGTAATATCATGATGCATCATATGAAAAATAATTAGCAGCAAAAATTACCATTTAAATAATTTTACAAAGGAATTCTGTGAATTCCTCGTGGTTGATGAGTCATGGCTATACATAGGCTCTGAATGAGTGTTCATATCCTGAACATCTAGTTATTCACTGCAGTAGTTTCCACAGTTGATGCAAGTGAGTGATTGTCATCATCAGGAACTCTGAATGCCATTTTGGCTTGGATACACTGTGTTGGGGGCAAGGGAATGGAGTGTTGTTCTTTTAGCACTTCAGCTTTGGAAAACATCCAGCTTTCCTCTTGTCCAAGAATATACTTGAGTTCATTTTCAGATAGAATCATAGAATCATTTAGTTTGGAAAAGCCTTCTAAAAGCATCAAGTCAAACTGTTGCCCCAGTACTGCCAAGCTCACCAGTAAAGCATCTCTCCAAGAGCCACATCTGCACAGCTTTTCAGTGTCACTCCAGCACTTCCCTGGGCCAGGACTTGACAACCCTTCTGGTGCAGAAGTGTTTTCTGGTACATAGATACCTGTAAGACCAAGGAAGCTGCAGGCTTTGTATCCTCCATGTTTGTGCATGTGGTCTTGGTGCATTAGGAATCCTGAATTGCCCTGGGAGTTGGGATGTTGTTGTGTGCTGTGTGCTCTGCTCCTGTCAGTGCTGCCTTTGCTGTGCCCCAGCCTGTACATCAGCACCCTTCATCTTGAGACTCAGCTTTGGTTCATTCCCTAATCCTGCTTACATTGCCCCTAAAGAGAAAGCAGCAAATCCCATGGAAATTCCCTTTCCAATTTCCATTGCTTCACTTTCCCCCCTGTCATGTCACTGAGCTCTAAGCCAAGCCAAGTGAACATTCTCAAGCAGGAGTGCCACAAGCTGAGTTAACTGGTTCACTCCAAGGTTTTAAGTCAGTCTTTGTTGGAGTATGGACTGATCCTGTTGCAGCAATCAAGACAGAAAGAGGACAAACATTAGAGTCACAGCAGAGCAGATTTTAAGCTCACAGTCAGGAAGGTGGAACATCAGATGTCTTTTATCATGCCAAAACTCTATGAAATTGCTGAGGCTAGATGATGCAGGAGAAAGACAGTTGTTCCTGAATGCTGTCATGTGGAGGAAATTCAGCTGTGGGCCTTCAGTCTGATGGTTTGGAAGATAGAAAAGCACAGATATGAAGAAGTCATCCAAAACTGGCTTCAGACACTGTAACTACAGAAATGTTTTGTGAAAAGGCATACAGTGGCCAAAATCACTTCAGAACTAGGCTGGAAGGTATAAAATAATCATGTGGTTAAACAGCTTGGCTTGGTAGTGATGAATTAATCTCACCCCAGACCTTCCAAACAACTTCCATACAAACTGGAAATGCCAATTTCCTTCCAAAATCATATTCTCTGCAAAAAGAAGACAATCAGGCTCTGGGTCATATGGACAGTGCTACACAGACAAGATTGCTTTGTTTACCTCCAAGCATCCCTGCTTGAATAAAACTGTATCAAAAGGTGATGAATGCTTTAGCCAACATGATTTTTTAAAAAATATATAATGCCTTCTGTGTGTTACTGTGCTTTGAAAATTAGCTGGGGTTAAAATTTGTTTTGGACAGACTGAAGCAGAATAATGCAGAAATCTGTATCTAGTTGAGAGAGAAGCAGTCCTACAAATGCCAATTTTATTTCCATTCATTAAGAACTAGAGTGCTCTAAGATCCTAAGCTGCTTTATATTGCAGTGGAAACAGTAATTTCCACAGAATGAGATTGCTGTGAATATGCTTTTATTTTTTTTTATTAGTTAAAAAAAAATAATTAATGCTTTTCATGTTTTTATAAATTTTTACTTAAGTACAACAATAAAAAGATTGGTGGGGAAGTTCCACTTTTCTCATTCACCATTACTTTTTTAACAGATAACACAGAAACAGATTTCAAATAAAGCAAGATCCAGACCTGATGTCATAGACCTCATCAGTACTGGGTAAAATAATTTAATGTGTCTTGAAGTCAACACCTGTCAAGGAATAATATTTTTATATTTTTGGCTGGAGAGAGATAAAGTATAATATTGAATGTTGGAAGGTGCCAGTACTTTAGTTGTGAATTATTTTGTGTTTTAGTTGTCACATATAAGATGTCAGAAGTTTTGCACTTTCTTATCCAAATACAATATAAAGCACACTGTGTTCAAATTTGTGAGGAAGTCCTAGAAAAATGTGGCCTAAAATGTGTGATGGTAATCACATACCTCAGAAGCAGAGCAACTGAAAGCTGAGGGAATTAGTGTTCATGAGAAGCTCTGACATGGTTGTGTGAAAAAGCATTATTATTCCTGGTAACACACATATATTTCCAAATTGCAATGGAGCAGGAAAGCTCTTCACTATGATTCAGTATTGTCTGACCTTGGGACACTCTCAGTAAAACATTAAACTGTGATGACAAACCAACCTCCTTTACAAGTTTTCTTTATTTTCTTTTCATAAATTAAACTTTTATGAAAAGCCTAGTTTAATTTACAATGCCCAAATGTCCAAGTCTTTCTCTTACTCTATTTTTAATGTCACTTGTTCCTAAAAATTATGTTTTTGTGGTGGTAGAGAGCAATGTCAGCAATGCTGTCACTTCAGATCTTAAATGCTGACCCACATGGTTTGGAGACTCAGTGCTTCATTCAAAGAAAATGATATTACTTCTTCCCATTTCAGTTTTACCATGTCACTTGTCAATTAAAGGTCACAGAAATGTTGCCTGAGCAGTGGTTGCCCAATTTGATGCTGCAGTGGTTAAGAGTTTTGCAAGCTTTAGGCCATCCACTGAATTTATGCTAAAATAAATATTTGTTCTAAATCCTGGCAGGGAGCACTCAAGCACACATTTAATCTCATCTTTATTGAGAGCAATATTCAGCTTCTGCATGCTTGTTGAATCTAGGCCTAAAGAACTGGAAAATAGAATACAAACTGCTCATAGTTGTAATAAGACACAATGCTTCAATGAAACTAACTTATTTTTTATTTTCTCTTACCTAGTCAGAAGCTTCCTGTTCTGAGAAGAGCCTGCTGGGCCTGTGTATTATAACTGTATAAGAGAAGTATCTTCTATACAAACACTTTTATACTATTAGATAGAAATGTCTACTTTTTCAGCAGTTCTGTGAATTGATCTAAACAAAGAATGACTGTAGATTTGAAATGTCTGATTTTCCTTTGGAAGATATTTGAAGGACTAAAATGCATTGATGCAGCAGTGCTGAGGAGATGCCAGGGATTAAAATCAGCAGGGACTTAGTTGAGAATATCTACATTTTCCAATAAAGCTGAATTTCACTGTACCTGAATGCATCCTAGCTTTTGTAATGAAAAATTCCTGCAAAGAGTTCCATTTGTTTACTCTGGAGGAAAAAAACCTCCACGTTTGTTTTCAGTTATTAATTTAATGGGTCATTTGACAATAGTATCTGTATATTTGAGCTAATTTTTCCTGTTATATCTATTACAATTTATATGTTTTTCCTAAATAAAAGATGTACTGTTTCACTGGATGGTTAGTGTGCATTAATGAGATGGGCTGTGAAATGGTCAGTATTCCAGTGGGGATTAAATTAAACTGAAATTAAACCCCATCATTGTTTGTGCTGTACAGGACTGGCTATATGATAATCTCTAAAAATGCAGATTATTCATAAAGGTTCCTCTTTTACTGGTGTGAATTGGAGATGATTGCATTATGCACAAATGGTAAGTCATATTCCCTGGTTAAGAAATAATGACCTTTCTGATGTTTTTCATGACTTTTTATACATGCAGTATACTGTTATGTCTTTTACAACAAATCAAGTCCTGGCAGTAATTCTGTAGCAGATGGAACATGCTGCAGCATGGTTATTTCCTGCCAGCAAAGAAGTAAGGTTCAGTCATGCCTTGGAGACCAAAATCCAGCTCTGAGTGGGTGAGGTGATTATATCTTCAAGGAAAATTTTGAAGCCTTAAATTCAGTTGAATGCAGTGTCTGTTTCCTGGGAGCAACCTGAAATTCAGCAGGTAAATTCAGAGCAGCACACTTCTGTAATTCTGGAGATGAGGGAGACCCACAGGACATCTTGTGTTCCCAACATGCAGATCTAGGTGCTCCCACTTCAGTACTGGGACCTTGTGCTGCTGATGTCAGCAGGGGCAGGGTTAGCTCTGTGCTGAGGCATTTTGAGAAAGCTCATCCTGGTCCTACCTTCCTTCTCTCCAGGTAGGAGCTGGTGAGTGGTGCCATGCTGCCATCCCTGGCCTGTCAGCCCAGCCATGTGGCCACTGTCCACATCAGAACCACCAACACCTTTGCTTGCTGCTCACTTGAGCAGACATGCTGAGCTACTGAACCTCCAGCACTAGTTCAGGACCAGGTTTCACACTTGCTTCTGGACATGTTTAGAATGGAGAAATGAGATAATGTAGCTTTCCCCAGATTTCAGCTGGCTTGATTTTCCCTCCTGAAAAAGCAGGAGGGTTTGTTCCCTCTTTACTCACAGCCCTCTCTAGGAGGCACCTTTAGTACAGCTGCCTGCCCAGCTGTTTAATGCCACTGGAGTCATTGGTGTTCACTCAGAATGAGGACAGTGTCTCAGCAAAGGCACTGGGAAAATAAATAATTCCAGGGTATTGCCTTGTCAAGTGTGGAACAGCAGAGTGCTCTACTGAAACTTAGTATGCAGGAGCTGAAAGAAAAATGAAGTGAAAATGTTTGCAGTGGGTTTTCTGGAAGGACTGGTATCTTTACATGGTGTGCATTGTGAATGGCCTACTGCTGGGATGTGCAGTAATTCTCATGGGTGTGTTGGCATATAAGAAACACCTCCCTTGGCTCTGGAATGAATTAAACTGAAATTTAAACTACCAAAATCAAAAATTTCATTTTGAACAAAGTTTATCCTGGCATTCCTTCCATCTGCTCTTACATCTTGAGAGGTTTTGGTTCTAGTTTTGAGTGGAGCTGTGCCAAAAATGTGTCCATTTGCCTAAGAAACTGTTAACCTCCAGCACTCCATCAGCCTTGACTGAAATCCATCCTCTGAAGTCTTGTGTGTGCTGTTCCCACTCCAAAGCAGTGGGGCCTTGCTGAGGGCACTGCTACCAGCTTAGTCTGGAGGACATGGATCTTCTCTCTCAAAATGGGATCATGTGTTCAAATCCCAGCCTTGTTTCCCAAAACGTGCATCAGTTCATGAACTCAATAAACTTATATTGCAGCACCCTCCATGGATCCCATGGGCTGTGGGTGGATCTCTGCATCCCCCAGGGATCCCATGGGCTGTGGGTGGATCTCTGCATCCCCCAGGGATCCCATGGGCTGTGGGTGGATCTCTGCATCCCCCAGGGATCCCATGGGCTGTGGGTGGATCTCTGCATCCCCCAGGGATCCCATGGGCTGTGGGTGGAACTCTGCATCCCCTGTGGATCCCATGGGCTGTGGGTGGATCTCTGCATCCCCCATGGATCCCATGGGCTGTGGGTGGATCTCTGCATCCCCCAGGGATCCCATGGGCTGTGGGTGGATCTCTGCATCCCCCATGGATGCCCATGGGCTGTGGGTGGATCTCTGCATCCCCCAGGGATCCCATGGGCTGTGGGTGGATCTCTGCATCCCCCAGGGATCCCATGGGCTGTGGGTGGATCTCTGCATCCCCCAGGGATCCCATGGGCTGTGGGTGGATCTCTGCATCCCCTGTGGATCCCATGGGCTGTGGGTGGAACTCTGCATCCCCTGTGGATCCCATGGGCTGTGGGTGGATCTCTGCATCCCCTGTGGATCCCATGGGCTGTGGGTGGATCTCTGCATCCCCCATGGATGCCCATGGGCTGTGGGTGGATCTCTGCATCCCCCATGGATGCCCATGGGCTGTGGGTGGATCTCTGCATCCCCCAGGGATCCCATGGGCTGTGGGTGGATCTCTGCATCCCCTGTGGATCCCATGGGCTGTGGGTGGATCTCTGCATCCCCCAGGGATCCCATGGGCTGTGGGTGGATCTCTGCATCCCCTGTGGATCCCATGGGCTGTGGGTGGATCTCTGCATCCCCCGTGGATCCCATGGGCTGTGGGTGGATCTCTGCATCCCCCATGGATGCCCATGGGCTGCAGGGGCACAGCTGCCTCACCATCACCTCTGCATTGCTGCAGAGAAATCTCAGCTCTGGCACCTGGACTAGCATCTGGAGCACCTCCTTGCCCTCCTTCTCCACTGCCCTGGAATCTGCATATTGTTTCTCTCACATGTTCTCACCTCCTTTTCTCAGGCTAGGAAAAACTGTGCCTGCCCCATTTTGTTTTGATTTTCCTCTTAAATTTTCTTCCTAACACCACATTATCACAGAGGTGTTACCTTCATCTGTAATTGGCCCAGCTTGGCCAGCAGCACATCCATCTTCAGAGCCATCAGGGATTGGCTCTGCCAGACTTAGTGGAAGCTTCCAGCAGCTTCTCACAGAAGCCACCTCCACAGCCCACCTGCTACCAAAAACCAGACTGCAAAACCAACAGAACTTAGCTTGTTCAGATGGGACGTTACTCTTCTGAGGATTTTCTTCTAAAATCATGCTTCTTGACACGGATTAGCTGTGAGACATTTGCTGGAATACTCAGCAGTGTATCAGAGTTACAGATGGTGTTTTGCTGTGAATGAATCCTTCACGGACAGTGGCATCTAAAAACTCTCACAAGATAAGGAATGAGGAAACAGGAAGAAACATGTGAATTAAGTGGTTTCCTGTAATGTACTGTCTGTAATGCCATTTTAAATTTAGTACAAACAAGTGAAAATATGAAATTAGCTTTTATGACAAAGCTTATGGTGTTCTGAATAATCAGAACTTATGTGGTGACTAACAGAGCAGAATCCAAACAGGCCTGGATGGATCTTTTTTAGTATCTGTGGTTGCATAATTTTGCCTTGCATATAGGGAAGTCCCCATCTTAAAATAGTAAGAAACCAAATGTTAATGACCATTTACTATTGCACAGCTGCAAGTACCACACCAAAGTTCCAGAGGAGGGCTATGCTCAGTATTTAATGGTTTTAATGCAGCCAGAGCAAGCGTTTGCCCTGGTGCCTCTGCTGTATTTATGGCCCAGAAGTTGGGCTTAGTATAAACACACATGTAGGAGTCACCCTAAAACTGAAATAGGGCCAAACAGGGTTTTGGGGAAGCTGCAAGTGACAGAAAGGAAATGGTGATGGAAGGGGAGGGGCTCTTGCACACTGAGCCCGTGGGTGCCCCGTGCTGGCTGTGCTGTGCCCCAGGTGCCCCCCTGCCATTCCCGGGGCTCAGGGAATGTGTTCCATGCTTCATCCAGCCCTTCCAGCTCTGACTGACAGGGTAAAGGCGCCTCTGGCTGTCATACCCAAGGCACCTGCTCGGCCCTGTGCTGCGGTACCCTGTGCCAGCACGGGCCAGCATCAGCTGTCAGGGGAGCCCTTGGATGTCAGGGCAGCCAGCCTGGCCCTCACCCTTCACTTCCCCTGATCCCAGAGGTTATTTCCATCCAGGTTAGCCCCGATGGCTCCCAGCTGACCTCCTCCCCAGCCTGGAGCCACTGGAGGGGCTGGGCTGGGAAGCACCGAGTACAACCCACAGCGAGTAAACGATTACGGGAGCGATTGCAGCCCGAGTTCCGCTTCCCCGGGGCTTTAAGACGGAGCAGAGCTGTGCGAGCAGAGAGCAGCGGAGCAGCAATGGGGGACTCCTTCATCCGGCACATCGAGCTGCTGGGCTACGAGAAAAGGTTCTTCCCCAGCCAGCACTATGTGAGTACTCAGAGCACTCTGCCAGGGTAAAAAGCCTGGCCAGCAAATTTCCTTAGATAAATGTGAGGAGGGACTAAACGCTCCCTTTAAGGAGGTCATGGCTGATATTAACATAAGCTGGAGGCAGCCAGAGACTAAAACGTCCTGAACACACGAGAGTTTGGGCACCTGCCTCCTTTGCAAGCCATTGGTTGCTCTGCAGTCTTGGAAAGGGCTTTTTCCTCTTTGTTTCCCACCCACCTGCACGTGTCTGTCCCCTCTCCATCCATTCCAAGCACCCCTAATGCCCAGTTTATTTGCTGGCAAGGCAGAGCTACTTGCATTGGGGTAGTGGAAGGAAAACATAGAATTTTATCTGAAACTGGACCATCCACAGGGCTCCCCAGGCACAGGGGGTTTGGTGTCCCACTTGCCTGCAGAACTGCAGCCTCTGCTTTGCTCCTCAGGTCTACATGTTCCTGGTGAAGTGGAATGACCTCTCCGAAAAGGTCGTCTACCGCCGCTTTACTGAGATATACGAGTTCCACGTGAGTCCTCCCGGGACACATGGGCTCGGGGTGGGGAAAACGGAGGGTGAATGCCCCCTGAAATTACCCCAAAACAAACCTGCTTCAAAAGAGGCTCCTGGGTCCAGTCCTTCAATCTCTTCTGCCCCTTGAAGGTGGGAGCCATGGGCTCTGTGTCCCTGGGCACAGTGTGGGATCCAGCCAGCACATGCCAGTGGCAGCAGGGTGAGCACCGGGGAAGGAGTCAAGCTGGGGCAGAGGAGTGGGTGTCACAGAGTGCCATCCTGTCCCTGGTGCCATCCTCACTGCTGTGCCTGCTCTGCTCTGCAGAAAGCGCTGAAGGAGATGTTCCCCATTGAATCCGGGGACATCAACATAGAGAACCGGATCATCCCACACTTGCCAGGTGAGGGGCAAGCACCGTGCCTGGGGGGTGAACAGAAGTTGCAGCTAGCTGGGGAATTCCCTGGTGGGTTGAGCTGTGCTGGCTGCCTCCCAGACAGGTGCATTTCTTGTACATCAGGCTTGAAATCAAAACCCCAGAAAGATCTGAGCAGTGGCCGTGATTCCTCCCAGTGCTCAGCAGTGCTGCAGACCCGTCCCTGCTCTCTGGAGGTTGGGCTCCCCAGAGGCACATCCAGAACAATCAGCTGTGACCTCTATGACCCCTGGCTGAACTGAGTGGGCTGAGTTGAACCCTCTTTTTGCTTAATGCCCTTATGGCAACACAGATACTTTGTAAGAGGAAACAATGCAATATGTCTTCCATGGCAGAGAAGGATCTCCTGATCCAAACAGCTGACACTTTGTCTCCAAGCAAGGTGCAAGTCAGAAAATTTCCCCAATTTTTAAATTTCCTGCTTTAAAGGAGGCAGAAGGGAGTCTGAAAAAAGAGCTGAAGTTGTGGTCAACATCTCTGGAGGAGGAGTAAGCCTGCACTGTGCAGCAGTGTGGGTGCCAGTCTGGGGGGGTTCCATTGCAGATGGGCTAACACTACCATGCTGGGGCTATTCCTTATTCCTTATTCTTTACTCCATTTTCCTTATTCCATTTGGGGAACTGAGAGCACTGTGGACCAGACAGCTGTCAGACTGCTGGGGGAGCATGGCGTGCCACTGACCACACAAAAGCACCCCTATCATGAAGTTCAACACTGCTCAGGGTCAGGATTTCAGCAGTATTTTAGAGCTCTGGAGTCAAGAACATCATAACCAGTGGGATGGGAGGATAAACATATCTCCTTTGACTGCAGGCTGGTCCCCATAGCCCCTCCTGGTGCCCTATGCATCTGCTGTATTTATGGCTCAGAAGTTGAGCTTAGTCTGATCACACATGTAGGAGTTACCCTAAAACTGAAATAGGGTCAAACAGGATCATTTCTGGGCTTGCATGAGCTGTGCTCACACAAAGTGTCACTTATTGGCACACTGCAGCCATGCAGCACCTTGGGGCCAGACCCACTTGTTTGCAGGACAAGTTTAATGATTCAGAGCAGTGTGCTTGGGAAAGTATTAAAAACAAGGTGTTCTGTGTGCTTTTTCTGAGCCCTGTTTCCTCTCCCCAGCCCCAAAGTGGTTTGATGGGCAGCGCTCAACTCAGAACAGGCAGGGCACGCTGGCTGAGTACTGCCACACCCTGGTGAACCTACCCCACAAGATCTCCCGGTGCCTGCACGTGGTCACCTTCTTCAAGGTCCGTCACGACGACATGAACCCTGTCACAGACAGCCAGTGAGTCCAGCTGCCTGCTATTCTGAGGGAATCCTGCAGTCCTGGCCCTGGCTGCTGCATAGCCTGCAGGGAGGGTGTCACTGCTGATGGATGGGGTTGGTTGGCATTGAGCTGCCTTTGCTCTGACCTGTCTAGGATCAAGAAGCCTGAGGTCTTCCTCCTGCCAAAGGATTCCAAGAAAAACCTCACTGGTAAGAGGTCTCAGAGGGCTGCAAGTGGCTGCCTCAGCAGCAGCAAAGCCTGTTGGGGAGACAGGTTGTCATTCCATGGCAGATACCCTCCCTAAGAGCATGGTCACTGTGCCAGAGCTGCAGCTGTGAGGAATGAGTCACTGTCCTGAAATCCAGTTGTTTTGGGGCTGGAAGAGGCTGGGAGGGCACTTTGGGCTGTCCTGGGGCTGTTTTTGGCCTGTCTGGAATAGGGTGTTTCTGGGTTGGGGGCTGGAGGAGGGAACATCTGTCACTTCTCTCCTGCAGACATCACGGGCCCCATTGTGCTGCAAACGTACCGAGCCATTGCTGACTATGAGAAGAGCTCCACATCTGAGATGGCTCTCAAGGCTGGGGACATGGTGGATGTCGTGGAGAAGAGTGAGAATGGTGTGTGTCCATCCCTCTGGAGAGCCCCTGAGGGCCAGCACAGTCCCTGCCACAACTTCAGCAGGGATGAGCACTGCCCTTGCATCTTGTGTCCAAACACAGCATGTGAGATAGTTGGCAGTGAAGGCTGAAGGGTGAGAGGCAGTTCTAGAAAGCTGTGTAACATCCTGGCCATGCCTCAGCCTGTGAGGCTTCCTGCCCAGCACAACAGGATGAGCTGGTCAAGTTCTCTGGCTGCACCATGTCAACAGAGATTGGCCCCATTAGTGTCCCTTTGGTCCAGGACATGGAGATGCCTGCACCTGCCCTGGCCAGCACAGACCTGGTGCCAGTCCCCACCACCCTCTCTGCTCTTGCCCATGGCTGCTTTCTTTGCAGGCTGGTGGTTTTGTCAATTGAAGAATAAACGAGGCTGGGTACCTGCTGCTTATCTGGAGCCAATGGATGGTCCTGATGAGTCTGAAGAGCAGGAGCCTAACTATGCAGGTAAAATGTTGGGGTGACCAGGATGTGTGTGTGTGTTAGAGCACAGCCTGCTGCAGCTCTCCACTGAGATGGCTCCCTGCAAAGCTGGGCAATTCAGACTGAGCAGGACCACTGGGCAGGGAGATGCTGCTGTAGGAACTGCCAGGAGGGATAAATCTCATGCCTTAGGAGCTTCCCATGGCCTGCAGCTCAGCATTAGATTTGTGTTTTGGCTGATCTCTCCCAGCTGAGCTGGCTGGTGCAGGCTGAGGTGCTGGGTTAGCAGAACTCCATGGTGCAGCATCCAAATCAGGCACAGGTATTCACAGGGCTTTGCTCTGTGCTGTCCTTCCCAGGGGCTGGCCCTGCTCCTGCTTTCTGCACTGCCCTGCTGTGACAGCAGGGCTTTATCACGTGGAGCAGAGGCAAGATCTGCACACTTGTGCCAATTGCTCAACAGGCTTCAGCTTTGTGGGTTTTGCAACACTGGAACAGGCTCTATCAGCACAACACTTCCTTCTGCCTTATTTCACTGAATTCTGAACACATCTTGGAGCAGAGATAGATGTTCTTCCTTTGCTTGCACCCAAAAACTTTCTTCTGGAGAGATGGTGAAGGGGTCAGAATGAGCCATGGGGGAAGACAAGACTGGGGGAAGTCTGAATCCAAACCTGAGGCACCCTGAGTCTAGCTTAAAATGTAGGGTTCTCCTAATGCCCCTCAGTGACTGGGGAGGCTGAGTGCCCATCCCTGGGGTGTCAGCACATGACCCACCATCCCCATTTCGTGTGTAGGTGAAGCGTACACGGTCCAGAAAAGCTACACTGCTGTGGAAGAGGATGAGCTGACCCTCAAGGAGGGTGATACCATTGAAGTCATCCACAAGCTCCTTGATGGCTGGTGGGTCATCAGGTGAGAGATGCCAAGAACAGGTCAGGCAAGCAGCCCTCAGGCAGAGGGAAGGGATCACCCATGGTTCTCTACATCAGGCTCTGAAAGCCATGGCATCTTTGGTGCCACTGCCCAGCACTTCCTTGTGCAGGGCTGCTTCTCAGAGTCTGTTCTTTGCCAAATATTAAACATTGCAGCTGGAGATTCCTCTGCTGAGGCCTTCAGAAATATCCAAGAAGGAGGCAGATGGAAAAAAAATGTATCTGTTATTTTGCCTCTAATTGTTCTGGCACCTTTTGCTTTGCAAAACCTCAAATTTCATCCCAGCTTCAAGCAACATGAGAGGTAACCCACGTGGCACCAGCGAGGGACAGGCATGAACCATCAGTCATGGAATGTCCTGAGCTGGAAGAGTTCAAGGCCAGTTTGGATGGGGCTTGGGATAAGCTATTCTAGGGGAACTTGTCCCTGCCTGTGGAATGAGATCCTTTAAGGTCCCTTCTAACCAAGCCATTCTGGGACTCCGTGACCACCCACAAAAATGAGCAAATCTCTCTCCTGGGCTGAGCAGGTGATTGCAGAGCCACGACTGCAAGTGATGTTTCTTTGTGTTGCACTGCAGGAAGGATGAAACCACAGGTTACTACCCTGCCATGTACCTGCAGAAAGCTGGGGAGGTGAACACCTCTGTCAAGAGTGAGCTGAGGAACCGGGGTGCTCCTCCACGGAGGTAAGCTCTGTGTAGAGGGCAGGAGGACATCTCCCCCTTCCTTGAGGGAGGTGAAATTAAACCAGACAGGGTGTGGTGGTGTCACCTGCTCACCCTGTCAGTGAGGAACTGCCTGGAGAAAGTGAGCAGGGCACAGACAGACCAGCTCTGTGCCCCCAACTACCACCATTGCTGATGCAGGGCTACAAGATCCTTGCTCCTGCCTGTCCTCCTGTCAGGTGTATCTCTCCTTGTCCTTCTGCAATTTTTTTTTTTTTTCTGGGCTAATCTTGTTTTATTTTCAAATTGGCCATTTTCATGCTTCCTGAGTGTGTGAATCTTTCAGAGGCAAGGAGAGATTTGACTAAATGGACCTGCCAAGTGGCCTCATCTAATAGGAAGATTTGAGCTAATGCAAGGGATTCTATTTTGATTAAAAAGATAAAAGGCAATAATAACTCATGCATTTCAATGCAAAGAGAATGGCTAAAAAGGGCAGAACTTGCTGCTATCTCTTTTCTGCAAGATGACACGTCAGGCCTGCTATAAAATCTCTCCAAATGCAGTTTTGCTGGAGCATGAATTGAGTGTGAGACAGTGTGAAATGGTCCAGCTGCACCAGTTTGAACACAGTGATGTTTGCTGGTAGCCTTGGGGGAGATGAGGTGGCCTGTTTCCAGGACAGTGGCACGTCCCCCTGCCATTGTGACTGCTGCCTCTGTGGCACTGGCAGCCAGGCCAAGCCCTGCTGTGAAGGTGGTGACCTGCTGTTTTGGGCAAGAGCTTTGCTATGACATGAGGTGTGTGCTCAGACCAGGAAGGGGCTGAAGGCAGAGGCACATTTCTTTGGGAAGAGCAGGAGGACAATGCCATGGGGTGGACATCAGGAGCCACCCCACTCCTGCCATGGTACTGAAGACAAAGCAGGGGCTCTGCCTGCCTGCCTGGGGACAGCCCCCAGTGCTGGGGGTTCCCCTGTAGCAGCCCCATGCTGCTCAGCTTTCACTTCTCTCAGCAGTTTCTGTCCTGTGGGTTCAACACCACACATCCAGGTGCACACTGACACATGCCCCATGCCCCATTTCCCTGTATCTGACCCTTGAGTCACAGGGAGCCAAGCCCCACAGCAGGGACCTCAATTTTGTGGCCAGGATGGGTGCTGTATGTTCATTCATCAAAGAGCTATTGGTCACTTCTGGGACTTTCCTGGATAAACCTCATGCTCATCTGATCCTTCCAGCCTTATGCCCAATCTTCCTCACCAATCCCTATCCTTGCTTTCCAGACTTGTGCTCGGGGTTGACTTCAGGGTTTGCTTGCAAAGCACCATCCAGCTGCCTCTGAACACATTGTAGATTGTGTCTCACTGATGGCTGCCCTCAAGGGCTGGCATCCCCAGGCAAAAACCAAAAGCAGAAATTGGGGTTTGCGTGAAACAGAGGAGGAAGTGTGAGGAAAGAAATGTGTGGTGTGAGAGCTGCCAGCATGAAAACTGAAAGTTTTGTTTCTCACTCCTTGCAGATCCACCATCCGAAATGTGAAGAGCATCCACAGACAGGGCCGGAAGCAAATCAGCCAGGAGACCTATAGGAGGAACAGCAAAAAGTACATCCAGAAGCAGCAGAAGATGCAGGGAAATTTTCAGAACAAGGCCAATGTCATCAGTAAGTCTCAGTGGAGCTGGAATCCTGCAGGCATGGCCCATGGCCCCCAGCAGTGCTGGCAGCTGGAGCAGGATGGCACACTAGGGCACACCATGCCCACCTGCCCTTTTCCCATGGGGAAGGTCTGTGCAGGAAACTTTTTGTTTCAAGGAGTTTTCTTACCCCTGGCTATAGATCACAGAGAGCAGAATATGGTCCTGGAAGGAGGTCAGCCCACATTTGGGACTGTGCTTTCCTTTGTGCACCTAACCTCTCCAATGCTGCCATTACCATTGCAATCTCCATGGATGTTAGCTGTCAGCAGAGCCCCCAGAAGGAAGTGTTGTGTGAAGAATCATAGAATTAGAGAATTTGGTTTTGGTAGGAAGGGACCTTAAAGACCAATTTGTTCCAAGCTTCATCCAACCCTGCCTTGAACACTTCCAGGCACAGGGCAGCCACAGTTTCTTTGGGCAACCTATGCCTCACTACCTTCACAGGAAAGAATTTTTTCCTAATATTTAATGTAACCCTGGCTTCTGACAATGTGAAATCACTCTCCCTTGTCCTACAGTCCTACAGAAAAAATATCTTTTTTCATGAAGAAGAGAGGTAGACATTGAGGTAAACCCTTTAGATCTAGTAGTCCCCATGCAGTATCCATGACCTTCCCAGAGCTAAATATCTCTCCTGCAGACAGAAAGATGGACTTCCCTGAGCACAGTTCCAATCCTGACACCATGACCTGCAGGAGCCACTACATGCAGCAGGGACAGGAGGAGAGGCAGGAGCTTTGGTGGCCATTATAAAGCTGCTGAATGTTCAGGGGGTGGTGTGTGGTGGAGAGCTCTGACCTACTTGTACATCTTTTTAACTTGCAGTTGAGAAAAAGGAGCCAGAGGACGATAAGCCCAAGGCTCAGCCTGCT
The DNA here is from genome assembly GCF_903797595.1 of Erithacus rubecula. NCBI lineage: Eukaryota > Metazoa > Chordata > Aves > Passeriformes > Muscicapidae > Erithacus > Erithacus rubecula. The sequence continues at coordinate 7,958,637 of NC_136674.1, forward strand.
GTTCCTCCCCGTCCCAGCAAAGACCTCATCCTGAACCGCTGCACTGAGAGCACACGGAGCAAGATCCTGTGAGGATCCTGTCAGCCCCCAGCAGCCCCCAAAGCTTCATCTCCTCCAGCTCCTGTGCAGCCAGGGCTCGGAGCTGGGGATCCAGGGGGCTCTGGGAGGCCAGGGAGGCTGCTGGCCATGCCAGCCCAGCCCAGTGCCCATCCTCATCCCCCAGCACTGCCAGCCCAAGCTGTGCTGCTCACACTCTGAGGAGGCACCAGCCCTGCTCTACCAGCTCCTTATAAGCACATAAAGCCCTCATCTCTAGATGCCCTTCTATTACCTCTTTGTATTTTGAATTATTTTTGTGGTTTTCATCAATAAAGGAGAGACACTTGATAGAGCAGTGGAGCAAGGTGGCAGGAAAGGTTTTCCTCCCAGGTAGATACTGAGCACGGCAATGATGCTGGCAGGGAGGAAATTTAGTTGGGGGGATGAAAGGACAGCAGGTTCCTCCTGGAAGTGGCTGCTTGGCTCCCTTGGGAGCAGAGCAAGAGCTCAGTGTTGAGAGGGGGCTGCTCCACAGCCCCAATGTGGTGGCACAGCTGTATTTGGGTGTTCCACAGCCCCAGTGAGGTGGCACAGCTGTATTTGGGTGTCCCACAGCCCCAGTGAGGTGGCACAGCTGTATTTGGGTGTCCCACAGCCCCAGTGAGGTGGCACAGCTCATTTGGGTGTCCCACAGCCCCAGTGAGGTGGCACAGCTCATTTGGGTGTCCCACAGCCCCAGAGTGGTGGCACAGCTCATTTGGGTGTCCCACAGATGGACGGGGCTGGGTCTGGGCCTGCATGTAGGTTTGGGCCCGAGTTTGAGTTTTGATTTGTTTGTGTCAGGAAATTTAATCCACAAACACCGGAGGTTTATGTCCAGAAAGGAGACAGAGGAGTCCTTTTTGCTTTAGTCGAATAAAGGGAGAGGCCATGGGGCATTCCCCTGGGATCTCTCAGATTTTTGGAGGACACAGCCTCCCTTTTTATTCTATTTTCCCGGCTGCTTTTCCCTCTCTCTTTCCCCCTTGCCTGAGGTACTTGAGAGGCACAGACTGCCCAGAACACCTGATACCTGACATTCCCCTCTAATGCATAACCCTTCCTTTTAATTTTAAATTCTTATAGAATTCAGTTTTTCCCCATTACTTCTTTAGTCTTCCGATATCCAGTTTCATTTATCAGCAAACCCACAGCTTGTCTGTAAAGACAAATGCGACACTCCCCTCCTTTGGGTCTGTCTCCAAGCGCGCTCTGGGCTCTGGTGCAGTTTAGGCTGAGCTCTGGGTCTGTGTGCAGGTTTAGGTTTGGCTTAGGGCCGGGCTGTGGGCTCGGCTGTAGCGCAGGGTCCGGCGGTGCGGACCCGGCTCACAGGGCGGTGCTGCCCCTTTAAGAGAAGCGCGCTCTGGCGCCGCGCGTGCGCGCTGGGGCGGGGAGGGAGCGGCGATGGCGGCGGCCTGAGGGGAGCCATGGCCGGGCTGGCGCGGCGGCTGCTCCGCAGGGGCCTGGGCGCGGCGGCGGGGCCGCCCAGCACCCGCCAGCTCCGGGAGGCCGAGGAGGCCGCCCCGGTGTTCCAGTACGCGGGGAAAGCGGCCAAGCGCAAGGACCGCGTGTTCGTGTGGGGCTTCAGCTACTCGGGCGCCCTGGGCGTCCCCAGCTTCGTGAAGCCGGACGCGGGCTGGAAGAAGCCGCGGCGGATCCAAGGCACGCCGTACCGCCTGGAGACCGAGGAGAAGGTGCGCCCGGCCGGCGGGGCTGCGGGTCCCGGCCTCCGCAGCCTGGGCGGCCTTAGCCCAGAACAGCGTTACTGCGCCCCGTTTGAAGGCTTTGCCGTGATTCAGTGCTGTTTATCGATATAGCGCTATTGCTTGGCATGGTTGCTGTTTTAACTGTAGTAGCATATAGTTAGGAAATATGTGTTTGTAATTTTGTTAAAGGTATTAGAGAGCCTGGGATAAAATGAGCCTCTTCCAGTGGCTCCGTGGCTGCTGCCACCTGACCAAAACTTCAGGGTGGAAGGATTGGATCTGAGTTTTCACCATTGTGCTTATCACAGAAGATTTCTTTCTGATAATTTTTGCAAGACTATGCATGCCGTGAATTTGGGCTGCATGTGAATGTAGCTTAATGAAGAATGAATGCTAATGAACAAATAGCATGGAGTGAAACTTGCTTTTCTAAGCCACAGTTTCTAACTGCATGGTGTGGGTTTTGTCTGTTTTGACAGATATCCTCTGCTGCCTGTGGTTATGGATTCACACTGCTGGCTTCTAATACCAGAGACATCACCAAAGTGTGGGGCACGGGGCTCAACAAGGATTCCCAGCTTGGGTTCCAGAGAAGCAGAAGAGATCAAAGTAAGGATTTAAGTGTTTTAAAGACTTAAGGGGTGACACTGCAGTATGCCTGAGGTACAAGAATCTTCATGTGTTTGAAACTGAAAAACATCAGGAAGCTTTGATGCAGTCCTAGGCTGTACTTTATTTTTTTAAACAGGTCTTTTTCTGAAATTATCTGTTTCTGTGTGACTTGTCAATGTCAAAGTGTGCCTCTGTTCTGTACACTGCTTAATTAGTTTTTCATCTGTACAGGAATGTAGCTGTTTATTCTGCAAAGTGTGATGTTGGTTAATGTGTGACTTTGAATCTATAGTTTGATAGTAAGCACAGTGTACTTAATAAAATCATTTTGACAGGATGTTTTCCTCACTTCTGTTGCCTTTGCACTTAAAAACTAAAGTCCTCTGATCTGGAATTTATTTTTGTCAGAGAATCCAGAAATAGGTTAACTGGTTTGCTGTTCCAGCCCTACTAAGTAAGAGAGCATGTTTGGCAAGATGGGTTGAAAACGTGGTGAAGATCAGTGGGATTGCTACTGCTCCATGTTTAGTGTCCTCCCAGACAAGTTTTCCTTTGGAATATTGCTCATTGCTTCCTGCTGCTTCCAGCACTGTGTTGCTGTAGATGTTTCATTTCCAAGAGAATTTGCAGCCCTCTGACTTTTAGATGGTTGTATCTAAACTGCTGGTATTTCATGCTCACCCCCCTGTTCCTTCACCACTTCTTTGTCTCTTTTCTCCAAATCTCCTCAGCTATCAGTGATGGTTACTACAGATCCCAGTAGCATGTGTCTTTCTGCTGCAGGGAACAGAGAGAGTGAAAGGTTATTTTGCTTTGTGACTTCCAAGTGTTTCTAGACAGATAGAGAGTTGGTTGCCATTAAGTTCTTGCTCTGTGTGTGGCAGATGCCCACCACTGGCTGTTGTGCTGCATGTCCTCACATCTAGTAGTACCTTCCTGCAAAAGACCATGTGTAGATTTTTTAAATTTTGGTTTTTTTTTAATTTTAGGTAGCTTTGGGTTTAGGTTTATTTTTAGTTTTATTGGAGGCAGTGAGAAGCAGTAAAGTATTGCTGCCTGTGTGCAATATTGCTTTGGTCCTTTGCTATTTGATTTCACTTATTACAGTGACTTTGATATCAAGGCTTTTTATGTTCCCTTTACCTTTTCCCTAGTATTGATTTGTGGTTTGATGTTCTTCCCCCTCCAGTTGACTATAACTGATTACATGTTCTTCAAGCTGCTAAATCTTTTTGAAGTACAACATGTAATTTTGCATACACATTAGATGTCTTATTCCCTATGGACCTAGCCTAGCTAGTCTTTCTTGCATTCCTTATTTCTGAAACTGCTTATAATCTACTTTTCTTTAAATATGAATCACTAAGACTTTTTGTTCACCTTTCCTGATACATTTCTGTGATTGTTGCTCTTGTACCTTGTTTTCAATATCCCCAGTTGTACAGAATGTTTGTGCATGATATTAAGTTCTAGTGATCCAGCTGTATTCACCAAAGTGGTTGAAAATGTGAGTGAAAGCCTCAGCTTCACAATTCTGCCATCTGAACCCTTAATAACATTCACCCTCTAGATCTGGTGGACTTTTGTTGAGGCTGTGATTATTGGCTTTAGCTGTCTCCATAGCTTTTACCTTCTCCCTCCCTCTGTGATAAATCCCTGTCAACCTCTTTGGTTAGTGTGTTGGCTTTCTAAAATGTGTCTGCTTTTATAGCAAAGCAGAAGTGAGTGTGTGATTGTACAACAGGATCAGCAAATATATGCTGAATTTACTTTGTGGAAGCTGATGACTTAAAATTGTTCTCTCTTCCTTAAGCTAAGGGCTATGAATATGTCTTGGAACCATCTCCAATTCCATTACCACTGGAGAAGCCACAGCAAACTCGAGTCTTGCAAGTGTCCTGTGGGAGAGCCCATTCCCTGGTCCTGACAGATAGTGAAGGAGGTACAATCTTGCTCGTGCTGATGTCAAGGAGTACCTGGCTACGCTTTTACTAAAAACTTGGAAAATATTGTCTTCTGTCCTTTAGAGCTATATCCCAGATGGGCTGTTTGCACTGTAAATGGGATGCAGGCAGCTGTTGGCCTTTGTGGGATTGCTTCTGCAAGGGAAAGCCATGAGCTTCACCTGCCTCAAGTTGTAAATGTGTTGTGGGCTTTTTACTCCAAGGTTTGTTTTTCTAGCCCCAGGCCTGGCTGAGTGCAGCCTCTTTGTCTCCTTCACTCAGATCTGTTTTTAAAGCAGGTTTGGGTGACTATGGCAGTACTCTTGTGTTATTTCCCCTTTAAGTGCCAGAGTGCTGTGTTTAAAAAAGCAATTCCTTAATTTATAGTCCTTTATAGAGAAGATCCTGTTGTAAACTGTCTTTCCACATATCTGGGAACTCTCTGGTGCAGTGGCTTCAGTGCTGCACCAAGTGATCCAATGCAGCTTCTTGGTGGGGAGCTGGTTGGCTCACTGTTTCCCACTCCTGTGGGAATGTTGATCTATTCCTGAGTGTCTTTGGCAGTGGCAGGATGAACTAGGCAATTCCTGACTGTGACAGCCAGTGGGCTGCTGTGCCTGCAGCAGTAGTGCCAGGTGCTGTTGGTGAAAATGGATTCAGTCACTTTCATACCAGTGGGCTTACTTTGAAAAAAAGCTTATTTTTACATTGCTGTGCTCCACCTTTCAGACTTTACTGTGTGAAAATATTTTGTGGACCTGAAAAGAGGCTTTCAGGGGACTGGGGAGTAATAAAACTAGTGTGTTGTATCATTGTTTTTCAGTTTTCACAATGGGAAACAATTCTTATGGACAGTGTGGCCGCAAGGTTGTTGAAGATGAAATTTACAGGTGAGAAGTCAAAGATCCTGCACTTTCTGAATGCTGGAAACATAATTTAATGAAAACAACCCTGCAGAAAAGCCTGAAGGTGGAAAAGGTCTGGTAGTATAAGAAAGCCATCTAAGATTAAGGAGTCTAAGAACAGGCTTCTGTGCTGTAGGTGTGATACAAGCAGCCTGGCTTTGAACCCAGGCTGGGCACTGCTGACCACATTCACAAGAATCAAAGCAATGTCAGCATGGGACAGTTCTTGCAGGGCATAGTGAGAGAGCCCAGCTTTTTCAAACTGCTTGAGCTAACTGGTGTTAGTAGTTGGGATTGCTCCCTTTAGCTGCTCAGAGTACCTGTACTGTACCTGAGGATGTTAGAAGTGCCATTTAATTATGAAAGAGGCATCCTTTTGTTCAGTCTGCTGTAACTGTCCCTGAGTCTGCAGTGGTTTTCCTTCATTGGGTTTTTGTGGGTTGCACCAAAGCATATGCTCAAAGTGCTCTGTATGATAGAGTGAGTGCATAGTGGGAATATATTGAGTTTCTGGTTCCCTAGTAGGACCAAAAAAATTCTTGTTCGTTGCTGTGTGGTCCACAGCACTTGGTCTGTAAAGTTTGAGAAAACAGCTCATTCTAGACTAGGGACTGTCTTTGAGGGTTGCTCCTACCCCCAATCACAAGAGCTTCTATTTAAAAAGTGACAGTTTTTAACTTCCTACATAAGGGAATGTAGAATTATGTTCCTTCTTCATGCAGGTATTTTGCATGAAACTAAAGTGAACAAATTTCTCTGCTTGTGGTAATAAAGTGGCTTTCAGTAGTGGCAGGTTTACCTCTGTGTTTTTTGGTTGCAGTCTTCTGAAATCCTCTGTGTTGCCTTTTCTCTTCTTGGTGGTTGTTTGGTGTCCAGTGGAAGCCATCTCATTCATCAGCTGAAGGAATTTGACAGTCAAGTTGTCCAGGTAAGAGGATCATCTGAACTCACTCCTGAAAAGGAATTGGACACCAGCCAGGCTCAGAGGTAGCAGTCATTGGCTCCAAGCTGAGTTGAAACCAGTAACAGCTGCAGCACCCCAGGGGTCTGGGTCCAGTCCTGTTTACATTTGCACTAGTGATGTGGATCTGAATGTTCCCCCAGCAGATAGCAGATGATACAAAACTCTGAGGAGTGACTGATAAACCAGAGGGTGGTGCTGCCATCCAGAGGCTGGAGAAATAGGCCTACAGGAACCTCATCAGGTTCAGCCAAGTCCTGTTGCTGGTGAAGAACAATTTCTGACAGCACCATGGGTAGGGATGACAGTCTGGGAGGCAGCTGTGTGGAAAAGCCCCTGGGGTACACCAGGCTGAGCATGACTCAGCAGCATGCCTTGCTGTGGAGAAGGCTAATGATACTCTGGGCTGCATTAGGAGGAGTGTTAGCTGCAGGTCAAGGAGGTGATTCTTCTCTTCTCCTCAGTCACACACACTGTACTGTGCCTGCCTCTGGGCTCTCCACTACTTTTTTCCTGTTGTGATTTCTTGTTCCCTTTTGTCACTTTTATATTGCTTAGGAGTTTAAATTTTGTTTGGTTTTTCAAAAATGAGCTGTGAAAGCATCCACTTAGACTAGCCAGCATTTCCCTAGGTCAGGTTCCTGGGAGAGCAAGGGGCTGCAGGGCAGCAGAAGCACCTGCCATGGCTGCAGCATTCCAGGCACAGGAGCAGTTTGTTGGTGTGTCTGTGCCCCTGTGGGCAAACATTGCTCTTGTTCCAAGGAAGGGTCATTCATTTACACTCACCTGATGAGATTGTGCTGTGCTTCATCCTAAACTTTTGAATTAGGCTTGTAAAATTTCTGTTTGGACTTCTCATGGTTTTATTTTTTTTCATGGGGATTGAATGCTTGGTACCTGTTTGTACTTGGATAATAGCAGTTATGTGCTTAATATTGGTAGTCACTCTCTTAACTTGTTGATTAAATCCATTTAATCTTTGTTTAATTTTTAATGTCTTCTGTTGAATGGCTTTTTTCTTGGCTTTAATTCATGCCAAGCCTGTGGCAGACATGATGGCTAGTTCAACATAAATATAGATTTGAGAACAGCTGTGTGCCTGGAGTGCTTACATGGCAAAGAATCTTTGGCAGTTTGTAACTGGCATCAGGAATCATGTGGTTAGCATCCTGTGAAGGGAGAGCTCTTATTTACTCTGCTGCTCTATTGTGTTGTACTGCTGAATTGGGCTTTCTTTGCTTGTTTTGGATCTTAGAAGAAATCAACTGCAGCATCACTTTCCACAAAGAAAATTCTGCTGTTTTCTGTGTTGTATCTTGTGGTTCTTGGTCTTCCCTTTCTCTGGAGCCATGTGATCAGGAGAGAAGGGTCAAAATCTGAACTGATGGACATCATGGAGGTTCATTGCTCAATTTGTCTGTCAGTAATGCTTCACCAGATCAAGTGTGAACATGTGACATTTCCTGACTAGCTCTGACTTCTTGTTTGTGTGCAGGTTGTGTGTGGGCAGGACCACAGTCTGTTTAGAACCAAGAAGGGTTCAGTCTATGCATGTGGATGGGGAGCTGATGGACAAACAGGTAGGAGCTCAGCTCAGCTTGCTTTTCAGGGAATTGATGAATACATCAAGCTGCCCTGATTGAGGAGTTGTGATATGTACTTGTCATGTGTGTATGGACAGAAAGGAGCTGCTGATGTTGTGTGTGGATGTTTTCAGTACTCTTGTGTAACCAAACTGAGACAACCCAGTTCATTTTTTTGAGGACCTTTGGGATGCTTCCCTGGCAATCCAAGCATGCAGTCAGAGGAGAGTGGATCTGCTGTGTAAAGCTTCTGAGGGGATGTGACATGGGCAGCTTTGCTCTTCAGTTTGGTGGTGGCTTTGCCTTCCTCATTCTTGTTTTGGGGTCTGTTCTGCTCTTTTGAGCTGGCAAGTGCTTTGGTAGCTGTTCAGTGTTTTAGCAGGGGATCATTGGCCAGGCCCATTTTCTGATGGCTTTTGCTGCAATGAACTTCCTCCTCACAGTCATTCCTACTGTTTAATTGTTTTGCTGCTCCCAAAGGTGAGTTCTTCCCATGATTCTTTTGTGCCAATGTAGTGTAACCCAGCTTTCTTTCATCTGCATTCTGGTCTCTTTTCCAGGCAGCAATTTGCCATGTAAAATGTTTGCTTCCCATCCTCTTTTTCCATTTCCCCTGCTGTTGTCTAACTGATTGTGGTGTGCTGTCCACTCATGGCTCTCCTTGCAGAAGACAGGATGCAGCCAGCATGTGAAGCTTCATCTCTGTTGGGATATCTGCTTGGCTTGGTTATTATTCTTCAAACACTTTGGTCCATGCAGACAAAAGATATGAGACTCTCCAGGGTGTGATTGTATAAAGCTGTTGTGTACTCCAGAGGGGAGGCTTTTTTGGTTTTGTTATAGCATGACAAAAACGATCCTATGCAGGCATTAAAAGTGTGTCTGGAAAAAAATTCTTCATAATCTTTACTTTTTTTCCTTTCAGGTCTTGGACACTATAACATCACCAGTGTTCCTACTAAGCTGCATGGTGACATTGCTGGAGTAAACATTATCCAGGTCTCTTCCTATGGGGACTGTTGTCTGGCAGTTTCAGATGAAGGAGATGTCTTTGGTTGGGGAAATTCAGAATACTTGCAATTGGCATCTGTCACAGAAACCACACAGGTCAGTTGACCTGAGGGTATGTTTTTATGTGTTTCAGTTCAGCTGTACAGAATTAAAAATGGCATGTTTCTCCCTGTTCTGGGTTCTTTTGGCAGCAGATGCAAACACCACTAGCAGGCTGCTTTTACATAAGCTTACAAAACCAACCTGTCTGACATGTTTGTGTAGCTTTAGGGACAAGTATGTTTCCCTACTTTGATAGGCAAAGGTTTGTGTCACCTCACCCAGTTTGTTAATCTAAGACCCCTCTGTTCTTCTTTCTCTGTCCCATGGACTTTGCACCAAATTGAGACCCAGCTCAAGTGCTTTTGCTAATTTCAGAACAGGAGTTAGTTTTTTGGCTGGCTAATCTAGGATTTCAGGTGATCCTACTTTGAGCATAGTGCTGGCCCTTGGAAGTCCCTTCCAGTCAGCCTGCATGTGGGTGAATTTTGCATGGACATCCTTAGTGGGTTTATAACTGAGTCCTAAACAAATTGCAGTGTCTCACAGATAAAAGGTTTTTTTTAACAAACTTACCTGGGCCATTGGTACAGTGCTGCCTTCACACTAGGCAGTGTACTACTGAGGTAACTAGGCAGTTAGCTAGGAAATTGGGTTAGGAAATCAATCAATACTCAAGCTACTCTTGCCAGAAGACTAAGAGCAGACAATTGTATTAAAATGGCTTTAGCAAAATTTTAAAAAGCTTTGTTTCTTGTGCCTCTCCTGATGTCACATTAATGTAGGGCTAGATGCTGAGACCCATAAGACCTGAGGACAGTGATCAGGTTATGCAGTGTAGCAGTTTTCCTGGAGGTCTGCAACATCTGAAATGGGTGAATGGCACATTTGTCAAAATGAGCCTTAGCTAAAAGATAGATGCAGTCCAAGGTGTAGAATGGCAGAGCTATGAAATGGAAGATTGCTCTTTACTTATGTCAAGCTGTGGATGGATGTTGTGTTGGACTGGGCCAAATAAGTGCAATTTTCTTTAAGTATTTTTTCCCTATTATGTTCAAAAACATCACTTCAGACTGAATTTTAGTCATCTAATGCAGTGTGAAGACTTGAAGACATGCTCACCTTTTGACATCCCCATTGTGTCTGACTTTAAGAGCTGGGGATAAGAAGCAGTTATTAGTCATTCTCAGCCTTATTGCCATGAATGTGAGCTTTCCAGTAGGTAACTATCCACCTTGTCCTCATCTCAATGAAGGTTTTTTTTAATTTTGGGACTTTCATTAATTTTATTATTCTGGCAATAAAGGTTGTATCAGGAATCCAGTGTAGGTAAGCTCTAACCAGAGCTAGAGACCAAATTAAAATGTGTGTCTGGTTTGCAGTTTGCCTTGTCTCTGACAACTCTTCTGCAATCTTGAACAGGTGAATGTTCCCAGGCATTTGCCATTCAAGATTGGGAAGGTAAAGGAGGCTGCCTGTGGAGGGACTGGCAATGCTGTGCTAACAGGTGAGTTCACTTCTAGAATCATTCACTTTGGGGCAAGGCTGCACAGTAGGTGGATTGTAACACATTATGAAACAAGTGTCTTGTTTTCTGGAAATAGGGAAATACTGTGTGTTATGAGGAAAGCTGGGAGACTGAGAAACAGGATTTAAGAATATACTAGAGGAGTTGTTTTCAGTAGTGCAGAGCACTGCTTCCAGTGTGCCCTTCTGCAGACTAGAGCAAGAGCATGGCAGCTGTTTGCTCTGCTGATCTCTTTGGCTGGTCATGCTGAGTATTGGCCTATGATGAGTGTGGTTATAGGGAGGAAGTAAGAGAAGGTAGAACCCTTCAGACTCCATATGAATCTGGCATGTCTATAAATCATGAACTAGGATGGAGAGAAGAGAGTTCTGAGAACAGTGGAAGTGTGCAGCAGGTCCTTAGTGACTGTTGTTTGGACTGTCTGTGGCTGAGGAGCACAGCTGGAGGGTTGCTGCATGAAGAAATGAGGGAGGGGATTGTATTACTTCTTGAAGAGTTATCTCAAGGAAGATGTTCATATTTATAATGGGACCGTTGTGATGTCCAGAAATTTGAGCTTCTAATATTGAAGGGAACAGAGCTAGCTGACATAGGAAGTTACTCTTTTTTCTTATGCTGTCCAACTGTTGCCTTTCCCAGGCACCCAGTTAAGGCAGAATGCCAGGCAGAGTGACATCCAATTGCTTCTTTGGGCATGCATCAAAGAAGAAAGCCATGATAATAAACTCTCAACCTCTGTCCCATCAGTCAGTAAGCTGAAGTATTTTATCCTGTTCACTCTTGTATTGCCATTATTTCCCCATGAAAGTTTTGTCTGGAGGGCTTGGTTTGCTTGCATACCTTAGGAAAGGATTGAGACATTTGGATGGGGATGCATTATTTGCAGATTTCAAATAATCAAGAAGTGTTAGACTGAGCTGGAAGAAAAGAAAATATCCATTTGGTTCTGATCAACTCTTGGTTGTGGCATGAATTTCACAAGCACAGACTTTCTTACAGAATATGTTCTTATTGTAATGCAGAAGAAGGAAATGTTTTTGTCTGGGGATATGGAATTCTTGGGAAAGGACCAAACCTAATAGAGACAGCAGTGCCAGAGATGATCCCACCCAGCCTTTTTGGCTGCTCAGACTTCAGTCCCGACGTCCGTGTTGCTCGTGTTCGCTGTGGCCTCAGCCAGTTTGCAGCACTTACAAGTAAGTTCCTCATCCCACTGTCATGGAGAGGTCATGTTACTGTGTTATTGGCAGAAGAGAAAAAAAGCCAAAAATATTGTTATTTGTCTTAACACAGAAAGCTTTTCTCATACAGGAAATCTAGTAGATTTTTTCGTTTTCCTTTATAGAATGAGTCAGTCTGCTGCACTTCACCAGTTTAGAGAATTAATGTGATAAATGAACAAACTAAAACTGAGTCTAAGTGAAGCTAAATATCATAGAAGCTAGAGTTTCTTGGTGTTTCTGGCCAACTGAGCCTGAGGTGGGCAGACCTGAGCATTTAATATGCAAAGGTTATGATACTGTGCTCTGTACACCCTGTATGAGTTCCCAGCCTTTGAAGGATTTGAAATTTGAAAGTCATTTAATGTCAGGCAGCAGTTCAGAGATCCAGCTGGCAGCAGGAAAAAATGCCAGGGCTGGGACAAGCAGGTGTGACCCTGCTAGTTTGGTTGCAGGATGCTTGTAAGTGGGCTCCCCTTGGTATCAGAGTTAGAAACAGTGTTCTGATTAAATTGTACTGTTGTTATAGATTGTGTTTTGGCTGTTTCTGCTGTGGAGCTGGTCCAAACACTTCTGAGATCTGTGTGGTTTCCTGAGGAGCTCAAAACTCTTCAACTGTTGAACACAAGTTTTGCTTTTCCCTAGCTATTGTTTCAGATAGTCAAATAAGCAGTTTGCAGGTGATGGCTTGGGAAGATCTCAGTGACTTCCTTACTGGGTTTGCTCTGATGATAGCTGATACAGATCAACTGCAGCTGTCTTAACTTTCAGCACAAATTACTCACTTCACAACTGATTCCCTGGAATTTCTGCTGCTGCACTCTTCCTTCAAATGAAATTCCAAAGCAGATGATGTAAGAGGGAGAAGCAAAGACTTATGCACAGAACTTGTTTCTTGCAGTGCTCATTAGGCATAATTTCTCCCATGCAAGCACATTTGCTGTACCTTGAAGTAAATCTGGTAGCTGTCCTGCTTGTACAGCCTGTATACTCCCAGAAACACTGTAGCCACATTTGTCATCATCACAAATAGAATTCTTTCTGTTTAATAACTGGTATTTTCTGTTTTTTCTTTCTCCCATTTAGACAGAGGAGAACTGTTTGTGTGGGGGAAGAATCTGAGAGGGTGCCTGGGAACTGGAAGAATGGAAGACCAGTATTTCCCATGGAGGGTAAGAATGCTGGTGTTAAGGTCAAGAGTATAGTCTTTGGCTAGTTTTTGTTAGCCTGAGGGCAAGGAGCATCATTTGCTCTGTGGTTTTGTTGAGTAATTCTGAAAGGAGTGGAAGATGACTGTAGAAAGTGCTTTGTTTTCTAGAGATCCTTGTGTAGCCTGCTTGTGAGGGGAGGTATTCAGTAAACTTTTTAGTCTGCTATGCCAGTAATGATTTCAAATCCTAAAACAGCATATGGTGCTGTGCCAGCACATCTGAACAGTTCTCATCTCCTTCCTGTCCACCATCACCTGCTTGCTACCCTTACTGCCCCTTCCTTCCCCTTCTAACCTGTGCTTCTATTTGTATGTGCTGCAAAGAAAACCATCAGTATTGGTCAGCTGTCCAAGTCATTACTCACCTAAATTAGGTGAATGTTTTGGTCTGTAGTGGCTGCAGGTCCACATAGTGGTGAGCTTCCTGTGGTGTTGGGTCACTGGACTGTCAGGTTACAGCAGGAGATCCCTACTCAGCTGTGTCCATAGCTGTTTCACAGTGCTTCCAGTCCCACTGCTTCCTCCCAGATGGCTCTGAGAGCCAGACTCAGTGGATCTAGAAGAGTCTTTGGTTCTGGAGTTCAGCATTCAGCTCAGCAGATGCTCCTGGTCTCCATGAAGGCCAAGTAGAGATGAGGGAGGCAATCAGTTGGACCACCCTGGAGTCTCTGTCCATGTGTCTGAACTTGCAGTAAATGTGTTTCTGTAGTTTGCTTTCTTCTTTTTTTAAAAATGAACAAAACCAGACCAGCTCTGGAACATTTGCCTAAAATCACACTGCTGTGGCTGAGTGGAATTTGTGAATTCACTTCCCCAGATGTGGACATTGAGGTTATTCTCTTTCAGAGAGCCAGCTCCTGTCTGAGAATACTATGGCAATGTGCCAGGATTTTTGTCTGTGGCCTCCTGCCCTAGAACTAGTTGCTGTCCTTTCTCTTGGCTCTAAGGAAAAACTTGATTTTTAAACTCTCTTTTCCTCGAGTTTGAAGTCTGTTTTAAATGAATAAACTTCAAGGAGTGAGGACCTGGTCTCTTAGCATCAAAGCACAAACTGCCTTAGGCTGAGTTGAGCCTTTGCCTTGTTCCAGTTCTTGCTGATGAAAGAAGAGGCAAATCCCTGTGGTGCTTGGGCAGATCCTCTTCCTAATGTCTAGATTATGCTCTGTTCAGTCATGCTGCTTCTGCTGCTGAACAGATGGGCTGAGGCTACAATCTCCTCACTGCCTGCTAGTGAGCCTGCTCCTCTTGCTCCTTCCAAAGCTTTACATGCTTCTGTGAAGGAGAAGGAGGAATATTTCACAGCTCAGTGCACAAGCCTGCCTAGTTCTGAATCTTGCTCTTCTGTGCTGGCACTTGCATTGGTACAAATCCCTGTGAAAATAGCTGGCATGTAGAGTGGAAGGAGGGTGAGGAATAGGAAATACCAGGTGCAAAGTACCAGCTGATAAATAACCCACTCTGATGTGTTCCATGCAGGTGACTGTTCCTGGGGAGGTGGTGGATGTGGCCTGTGGAGTTGATCACATGGTAAGCCTGGTCAGGTCTTTTACCTAGGGATGCTGCTGGGTCTCAGCACCATACCAGGGTGATGCAAGGACTTGGTGATGAGCTTCTTGGAAAGGAAAACTCATTTTATGTACCCAAGTGACTGTGAGCAGAGACAGCCATGGCAGTGCTGGTGTGTTATCATCCCTGTGTCACTGGAATACTCAGGCCTGGCTGCAGGGAGCAAGCACATTCCCAAAGAGCATGGATATGCAAGGAGTGCTCTGGCTCCTTCATGATGAGCTCCCAGGGGATCTGAGGCCCAGCCCCAAACTGCTGAGCCCCTCTCTGCATGAAAATGGAGAGCATCTCTCAAGGAACACTGGCATGGGATGAAATCTACAGCACAGGACATTAATATATGGACATTTCCTGTCACCAGCTCTGGAGTGTCAGTGTTGATGAGAACCAAACTATTTCTCAAGGGAAAAGTTGGGTGTTTTTTTTATAACTGTTATGTGGAAGAAAGGTCATGCTAGTTCTTGAAGCCCAGCACAGCTGTCCTGTGTAGCCACCTCAGCTGCACTGTGCCCAGGCTGTTGTCCTGTGCAGAACCTGGATGCACAGCCCTTGCCTGCAGCACTGATGTGTCTGTGGGCTGTTGAAGGCTGTCTGTGTTAGTGCTAAAGACTGAACACCAAAAGAACAAAGAGTGAGAACCTGTCTGCAGGGGTAAGTGCTATTAAATGAGACAGCAGGCTCTCTGTGCTGCAGGAGGACAGATGGATGGTGGCAGAAGCCAATCTAGTTTATTGAGGGAGGCTGATATGAAATCACTGTGAAATCAGTGCTCAGGCATGGATGTGAGCAGTGCTCACCAGCCCTCAGGTGCCTTAATCTGCTTGTGCTGATCACACATCACTGCCTTTGGTTGGTTTGGATTCCCTGCACTGTGTTCAGCAGTATGGTGGCTCTCAGTTGCAGTTAGCTGGGGATTTCAGGGTTGCCTGGCAGGGAAAGGAGCTTCATTCCTTGGTACCTTCTTAGCAATAAGCTGATGGAGATGGGGTGCAACAGCTGTATCTGTAGCAGGCACTTACCCAATCTCACACCCAAGTATGGGAAACTGTCTGCTGTGTCCAAACATCAGTCTTGAGTCTTTTCAAACACAAACTCTCAGTTGTGTCTTTTCTCTCTGTGGGAGATACTTCCAGTGTGCAAACTATTTTGGTGGAATCCAAGCTAGTAGGTTTTCAATAAAGTGATGATAAAATCTTTATCAATAGTAATAGGACTATTCTTGAGCATGATCTACTCATGCACTGATTGGGTCTGCATTTGAACTGCAGCATTTTGCTTCACAGTTATGTGGCAAGAAACCACTTCTGTCAGCTGAGCCAACTCCATAGCTGCAGGGCTGGAGTGCTGTAGTCTGGCAGTGCATCCAGGGCCCCATGGGACACCACATAGATTGGCTTCATGAGAAGAAATACTGCATTTCATCAAATGAAATCAGTGTAAACTTCACCTTGATTAATGTTTTGAAATGTTTGCATACAATATAGGAAAGGTGAACCAAAGTACATGGAAACAGAGACACATCTCTTGAGTTGTTGATGTTCCTGTGTAACAGGTATTGCTGGGTGGGTGAGGCAGAACAGAAAGTTGCTGTGCAACTGGCAGACCTTCACTACTCTGAGCTCCCATTTGCTTGGCTTTAATTTAGACCTGATTCAAGTGACTGTGAGCAGAGACTGTGGGCAATGTGGGCAGCTTGTGATGCCCAAGCATGTCCTGTTGGCCTCATGGGAGTGGGTATGCCCTTTCAACTCAAGGAGGCTTATGAAACCATGGGAAACACATACAAAAACTCTGCTAAGAAAGGTGTTACAAACAGTTCCCTTCCTGGATGCTGCTGTTGAGTTGTGCTGGTTGGTGCTGGGCTCTCAGCTGTTCTCATTCACAGCTCTTTCCCAGTGCACCCTGGGGCTGGGCCTTCTCATGAGCTGGTTGAGTCCTTGTGTTGCATTCCTGCTGTACAATCAATTGCAAGTTCTGTTTGATAATGAGATGCCAACAAGATCTTCAGCCCTAAATAGAAGTGTTGTATGGTTTAATGCAGGGAGGGTGTTGGTGCCTTCATTACAGTGGTTGTGGGCATTCTCAGACATGTTGCTTGCTGGGAACAGGGTCAGTGGCAGTGAGGGCAGTCTGACAAGCAGCAGCACTTACCCATGTTTTGGTTACAGTGTGGGGGGAGCATTTTGACCTTAGCCAGGTGCCCCCCATCCTGCTCTGTCATTCCTCTGCCATCAACAGGACAGGGAGAGAGAATCTGAAGGAAAACGTGGGTTGGAGCAAGGATGGGAGCTGCTACCTTCATGGGCACAACAGACTGACATTGGAAATTTCCATTATTTTATTGCCAGTGAAACAGAGTAGGGTAATGAGGAATTAGTGTGTCTCAGTAGAAGTCCAACAGTGCCTTTCCCACACCTCTCCCTTCTTCCCAGGCTAGGCCTGCTTCTGACTTTCCTCCTTCCTTCATCTCCTCTGCTGCCTTTGCACCTACAGGGTTGTCTGTCCCAGATTCTTACTCCTTTCTTTTGGCTGCTGCTGTGCAGCAGTTTTTCCTCTTTCTAAAATACAGTTCTTTGAGAGCTGCTCCTGCTGTTGCTGATGGGGCTCAGTTGTGGCTCAGAAAATGAAAATACTCTCTTCCCTGCCACATTCCTTGTCTGTTGAAGGCAGATCCAACCCGTGTGGCTTGTGCTCCTCCTGCAGGATCAGGGCCATACAGGAGCCCTGTGCTGGGTTAGCTTCAGGTCACCACCACTGTGAACTGCAAAGCAACTTTGCATCATTTTGTCCTTCAAAGTATGGCAAAGTAGACAGCCCAAAATAAACCAGCATCCCTAAATATACCTGCAGTGAGGGAGTGCATGGGCCAAGCATGCACCCAGGGAGCTCCAGTCAGGACTAGAATAACCTACTTGATTTGGCATTGATTACACAAGTGATCAGCACTGTGCTTGGCTTAAAATAGCCCCAGAGGGCTTCAGGCCAGGCCCCTGCTGCAGAGCCTGTGCAGGAACAGCTCCAAGCACTGCAGCAGTTCCACAGCAGCTGAGGCCTGGGGCAGCTGCAGAAAGGATGGGTGAGAGGTTCAGGCTCAAGTGCACCTGCACAGGTTCAGGCCTCCACTCCCCTCCATCCCCAGGGGTCCTGGCAATTCCTGCTGGACAGTTGGATCCAGTGTGGCCCCTGGGCTGCCCTGCAGCCCCCACACTGCAGGGCTGGTCTCATCTGCCAGCTGGCTGCCCCATGGGGATAAAACATGAACACCTGCAAGACAAAGATTATCTTAGGCACTTGCTGTGTTACAACAGAATTTTCTCTACAGGATCCTTCAAAAACAGATGAGTCAGAGAACTAATAATTAGCCTTTGGCATTCAAAATACTCCTGAAACAGTATTACTTCACTGTGCTTCATCATAACTCATAAAAATCTGTTTTTGTAGCTTTTTTTTTTTTTTTTTGCAAGAGGCTGGAATCTCCCCCCATCTCCCTCCATTGCCCCAGCACCTCCTGCTCAAAGGTGGGAGCCTGGGCAGGTAAGGTAAGAAAAATACTGATATGAAAAGGCATCAGTGTCCTTGGGGTCTGGACAGCAGTTCAACAGCCTCAGTCCTGTTATTTACCTTAAGGTGCCATTTGTTTTTGTGGGGAGTTACAGGCAGTGCTGAGATTGTGTGGCAATTTCTGTGTTGATGTATTTGGGTTTTTGTTTTACTGGATTAAACCCTTTAGGCAGTGCTCTGCATTAAGGCTGCATTCCATATTAATTAGCAATTCCTCAGCAATTTCTTACATGAAAGTTTTATCACTTGATCACAAGAGTAAGCAATGGTTTACACTACAGTAAAAAGGAGATGCTTTTCTTGACTACAGTTTATGTAGATTAGCTGCTTCCCTTTAAACAGCTACTGTAAATGGTTAAAACTGTAATATGGTGATGATAGATCTGATTTCACTGTTTTTCTTGCACACTTCAGACAGGTTGTTCAGCTGTTTCTTGCAGACCATGTGACAGTGGTGCACCTGTGCTGCTGACTGAGGCTCAGGACCCACAGTGACTGCCCTAAAACAGTCCTTGAGGAGGCTGAGTTTGCTCCCCTGCAGGGCTCTGGGGGTGTCCTGCCAGGATCTCTGGGGTTTGTCCAGGGCATATTGCACTCTGCAGTGAGCAGGTGAAACTATGTCTGGCAAATACACTAACAGCATCCCACTGACCTCTTATTTTAAGGGAAGAGGATTGGGCAGGTTTGGTGGTTTCCAGAAAACAGCTGGAGGTGGAGGTGGTGGTGGGTTTCATCTGTAGGGTACAGTACACCCAGTGACAGAATCTGGACACCAGAGAGCCTCAGGGATGTGTGCTGGCCTTCAGAAATTATGTGTGTGAGACACCCAGCATGGCTGTAGGTGAAAGAAATGAGAGTTACATCTTGCAGACAATGCCAAGCTCTGCTTTATTTTCATCAGTTTGATCAGTACAAAAGCAGACAGCATAAGTTTCACTTTTTATTCTTTTTCAGTTTAATTACTTTACAAAGTACAAAATATACTGTCATTTATTTTGGAACATTAGGATTTTTTCTTTTTTTCTGTTTTGTTTTTTCATACAGTACATAAATCTCAGCTTTTCAGCATAAGACCAGCAAAGAAAAGCAGCGTGTGCACTTGCTGGGAAAGCAAAACAGCCACTTCTCATCTCCACACAATGTCCAGTGCATGATCCCAAGCTGCTGCCACCACTCCCTGTGCCTGGTGCTGTAACATCCCTCCTTGTGCAGAGGTCATGAAGGCAGCTGATGCATTCAGCCTCCCCTGTGCCTTGTACCCCCAAGCTTGCAGGAGCTGCCCACCCACAGTGCAGGGCCTGGCCCCACTGAGCCCATGGCACTGCCCAGGGGCAGCTGCAAGCAGCCTTTCCATGCAGGAGCTCTGCCAAAGGATTCCCCCACCCTGTCTGCTTGCATCAGATCTGGTAATTAAAGGGAAATAAATACACTTTTTTTCCACCCTCCCCAATGAAAGGCAGCATGGGGTTTCTGAGAGGTGAGCAGGGAGGAGAGGCTGCAAGAGTTTGGGGCTCCCAGCCCCACTTCAGCCTGCTTGGTGTGTGTCTGTGGCCAGAAGTGGTATTTCACTTACAGAGCAAATAATACATAAATAACTTATTAAATAAAAACTCCTAAAGGTTTGTGTTTCCTCCCCAGGCTGCCCAGCACAGCTGTTCTAAGCAGCCAGGGATGAGAGACAGGCCCTGATCCAAGCTGGGTAGCTTTGCACAGGAGCCTCTGCTCCTGGCAGTGCTAGAGATTTGGGTTAGTGTTGTGTAGGAATCTGGAGGGAATGTGGGCTCCTCTGGAGCCCCTGCAAAGGGGAGAAAGAGAAAAGTGCTCACACTTGTTGAAGCCACTCGAGGCACTAATGAAGGGCCCCCAAGGGGTCACCCCTGAACTTGTGTGGGGCACTGGGGCTGTGACCCTCCCCTCTGACCAGAGGAACCAAACTGCAGATCTGCACCAAGCACTGATGAGGACACTGAGGCTCCTCCTGCCCCTGGGCAGTGCTCCCTCAGCACTGACCCTTCTGGCTGCCCCATGGTGCCAAACAGCAGCAGACAAGCAGTGCCATGCAGTGCAGCCACAGCCAGACTCACTGCAGGCTGGGGCTGCAGCTGTGCCCTGGGCACTGTGGCACCAAGCCCCAGACCCCAGCAGCAGCAGGACCTGCTGGCATGGCTCAGTGCTGGGTGAACATGGCAAGAAAATGGAGGTGATCACCCACCCTCCAATTCTAATGAAAACAAGGGGAGAATGGGTTATGTAAGCAGTTAACAGTAAGGGAATGAGACTCTTCCAAAGGCTGAAACAGCTTCTGAATCTGCATCCTACTCTGAGTTACTGCCTGGCAGCCTCCTCTTCTGCCTCAGTGCTTGGGTCAGCAGGACACGTGTCCCCTCTCTGTCAGTGCCACCCCAGCTGCTGCAGAGGCAGTGTGGAGGAGGATGCACTGGCAGAAAATGTGGCTGCCACTGTGCTAAAATGACCACCCTGCTCCTCAACTTCATGCCTCACAAGCCCCAAAGCCAGGCCTGGAGCCCACACACAGGAGAGAAATAAGAGAATGCTCAGCCACAGCCAGCAGGGACAGGGACAACTCTGCTGGCTGTGACACCATAGGCCTGGCAGGGTAGAGTCACTGCCCTGTGTATTTCCAGGGATTAACCTGGGCACTAATGGCACTTGGATGCATCTCTCACATTCTCACTATCAACAGCCATTGGACTGGCAGGATTGTTTTTAGCAGCAGTTGCAGGAGGATGTTGGGTGAGGCAAGGGCAGCCCTGGATCCAGCACAAACAGAAGCACCTAGAAAACACTGCCTGGGATGCTGATTTGCTGCTGTGGTATCACTGGAGCAGTTCACACTGGAGAACAAATAAAATCCTGGAGGAAGGAAGCACTGACATGGCACTGGCAGGGATCCTGGTAGGTGGGGCTTGGGGGAGAAGGAGGGCATGACTCATTTTTAATTCTGTGATACAACTAAAAAAAATGGCTGAGGTCATTGAGCTGGACAGACAATTCCTAATGGTTGAAGGAGGAATAGAGTGCTCCTCCTCTTGCAGAGCCACCTTCTTTGTACTCTGAACCTCCAGCATCAGCACCAACCAACACACAATGCCAGAAAAAACAGGCTTGCTCCCAGGAAGGAAATGTTAAAGCTCAGGGATTTCTTCAAGAGCAGGCCTGGTTCTATAGGCTGTCTGTATATGCATTGCTGCAGGGGAACATCCCATGCCCCAGGGCTGAGCCCTGGTGGGACAGGTCCTGTGCTCTGTGCAGGCTGCTCCTGCCTGGAGACAATGTCCCACAGTTCTAAGAGCACCACCAGCTCTTTCAGTAATTTCAGTGATCTCAAAAATTCAACCCCATCCGAAGGCTGGCACTAGAAATAATTGCAAGAAACAGTGACAACAAAGGCTGCAGAATTTTTTCTCCTGTGCTCTATGCATAGGAACCCCTGGCTCCTTCTTCAGTGTCCCTCATGGCAAACACTCTGGCTTTTACCACTGAACACAGAGGAGACTGTTGCTTTTCTTCAGCAGAAGGGAAGTTCCCTTTGCATTGCCTTCCAGCTGATGGGAAGGACACAGAGGATGAGGAGCTCTATTTACCAGGGCTGTCTCTCCCCTGTGACCTGGCCCAGAGCAGCATCCTACTAGCCTGAGCCTGGGGCTGCTTCAGCATTTCAGCTGGCAAATGGAACACTGCTCTTTTGGGGCCTAAAGGAGCAGTAATGCACATCAGCCAATCTGGCCAGTGGGTGCTTCAAGCAGCATTCCCAGGACCAGGGGATCAGGTACCTGCAGAATGTTTTTCAAGTAACAAGAGAGCCAGTAGGAATCCTCAAGCTTATTACTGTAATGCAGAAAGCTGGTTTAAATCCTCAGGGTGCTGAAATAGAAGAAGCAGAAAGGCAGAGCAGGGGAACTCTAAAGAGCAGCCTCCTATGGCATCTTCCCATAGGTGCTGAGCAACAGACACTGCCTCTGCCACAGCCACACAAAGAGGGAAGAAGCAATCACCCCCCCAAAATGAAGGATGAAAGGAGCCTATTTTTGGCATTATGTTTGAGGGTTGGGAGGACCCTGTAAAACCACTGGGTCTGCCTAGAGAGGGACATGGCACTTGGTCAGCTCTCCTATGGTACAGGCAAAGGACAGAGCTGAACACAGGGGGAATGCCATGCCCCTGCTCTGCTCTCAAGCATATTTCAAAATTTCAATCCTGCCAGATGCCTGATGGGCATCTCTGTCCACATCTGCTCCAAAATCCACACACAGCTCATTTGCAGAATTTTGCAGAAAGCTAAAAATGGATGAAAACAAAACCCCAAGGAAGCCCAGGGCATTAAACAGCTGTTTTGCAACTCTCCTGCTCCATGCAGCTGGTTCAGTGCTGAGCTGGGCTGGCTGTGGCCACACGGGAGCTGTGCAGGCAGGGAGGAGGTGTGTGGCTGCCATCCCTCTGCCCCTCCCTTCACCTTGGCCACAGAACTTGGGCACTGTCAGCTGGGAGGAGATGCCAGGGGTTTGTGTTCCCTTGTGGCCAGACCCTCCACAAACTCAGAGCATGCAGAAGCACAGGTCATGGCTGCAGGAGAATTATGGAGCAGGGGAAAGCTATTCCATGTAATCTGCAGTAACAAGGTAACATTCATTCCCAGGCTTTGAACCTGAAATGACCAGTGCTGTCTAGGGAGACCAAGAAAGGATCTTGCCTTGTATATGTTCCAAAGAGGGACAGAACCTTAAAATTCATACCCTAAAATGAGAATGTACTTTGACACATACTTCATCCATTTTCCCTCCATACAGCAGGGGCTGTGCATTGCTCTGTGCTCACCAGAGCTCTGCAGAGGCTGTTACTGCTGCAGCCAGGATTTGCTGATCAGCATCCAGTGCACGTCTCACACTGCAGAACCCCTTCCTTCCCTTCACCTTTGCTAACTGGAGCTGGTAGTTCAACCCAGCTGTGCTATAAGGATTAAATAAAGAAGAGACCAAGGACAGTAGAATAACTCAGGATTATTTCACAGTCAAGTGTTTCCAGGGAAGCTGGGAAGGTCCTCCACCCTTGCTGAGGATGCACAGACTGTTTCTGTACCAGTTCAGTGCTGTCAGGATGCCTAAGGGTATTGCTGGCCCCTGACAGATGGCAGGGTACAGACAGACAGACAGACAGACAGATGTGCTCACCGGGAGAAGGTACGGAGATCTGGAGAAAGGTTTGCACATTTCAGCCAATGTAAACACACCCCAGTTCATGCCACAATGTGCAAATACTACTTGGCAAAGGATTACTGGGTTTTACTCTCCTGCAGATAATAAAGTTTAATCCAATGTTTGCAGGCAGGACTGGAACAGGTAAGTGAGATGCCTTAAGCTGCTTATTGGAGATGTCCACAAAGACAAAGTAACAGAGAGAGAAGAAATCCTCATCAGAAAATGACTCCTTGTCCATAAGTAAATGTTGCTGGGGGACACCTTCTTTCAGGAATTAGCAGCAATGCTCAGCCTGAGACCAAACAAATAATTTCTCCCCTTTCATGAACAGAAAATCCCAATTGCCCAGTGCTGATGGGAACACTGTGCCAGTGCAGCAGCCAGCAGATATTTTAGGTACCGGGGGTTTGGAGGGGTGATGCTACCCACCCTTGCTGGGATAGTGTGCCTGGGACAAATGCATCCTCTGGGAAACTGGGCTGAGCATGGAGGCTGGGCAGGGTGGGGTGATCTGTTCCCATCAAAAGGAAGGAAAGTGCTTTGGTGTTCACAACAAGCAGCAAAACTTTGATATATGTGAACAACTAAAAATGAGCATATTAATTCTTTTGCATCACTCAGCACTCCACCTATCCCTGTTTTTTCCCTACTTTTCCCACACCTGTCACTAAGAAGGATCTCTGCAGACCCTGCACTGCCAACATGGATGTGTGGGACAATGCCAAATCAGCCTGGGCTGACCCCATGGCTGCTACAGGCCAGCATGGCCTGAAGCCCTGGCCCTTCTGCAGCCAGGCAGTCACTGCAACACCAGCTCACACCAGGGATGGGCCCCTTGGTAAGAAAAAGAATTGTATAGCAAAGCTGAGAAAAGATGGAAAACTGCTTCCCAGAGCCAAGCTCTGATCAAGCACATGCAATTCAGCCTTTAATGTCTGAGACAGCTTCCCAACCTCCACAGGATGTCAGAGTCACACTACCAAACCCTCACCTCACACACACTGTGAGACGTGTGGGGCAGCTGCTGGGGTACGTGTCAGGAGCTCAGGACTGAAGGCAGCAAATCCTGCAAATGCAGTGCAATGGCAGAGCTCTCAGCAGAGCTGCTCCCTGCCCCCCACCCCTCCCCTCAGGGGTCTGCACATTCCTGAAAGCATCCAGAGCACCAGGAAACAACTGGGTGCTCAGGGAGCTGCACTGGAGCCTGAGCAACCTCCTCTGCCACATACTCCCTTATGCTGCACTGCCTTATTTCCTTTCAGTGCCAGCAGGACAAAACATGCTTCTGAAAAATAAAACCATCCATTTCTGTTGGATGCTTTGATCAGCTAGAGCCATCAGGACCTCCCAGCAAAACCTAAAAGTCCCCACACCCAAGTCTGCATGACACATCTTAAAAAGTAAATCCCTGCTCAGTGTCATGTGCTACCCCAAGCAGGACCTGACACCAACAAGGTTTTCATGAGAGGAGGATTGATTTGTCTCTGACCAGCAACCTGTGCCCTGGGAATGGGAACAGAGAACTTGGAGTTTACAACACATTTGGAAGGAGCAGTACAATGAATGTGCTTTATAAATGGCATTGTCATTAAGTAGTCTTAATACTTATGTCACCCCCTGCAGGTGCCACCATCTCTATGCTGCAGCCAAACCAAGTGTTTCCATTAAGGCCTCCCCCTGCAAGAGGCTGATGTGTGCCATCTACAGCACAGCATTGCAGAAACTCCAAACTGACTTCAATGCCTGGAATGAAACCAAAGGGCAGCACTTCCCCCCACCCCCTCCCCTTTGTTGAAGTATAACTGAAATAGGAAAACAGGATGTTTTCTGTTTACCTGCATGGACCCCAAGTGCACTCCTGGTCAGCAGAAATCTGCAATGGTGAGATGCAAAGACCATGCACTTCCAGTGACTGGGTTCAAGCCTCTTCAGCCTTTAACGGGAAAAGACCCTCCAACACTTCATCTATTTAAAAATAAGCTACTGATTTCAGCTCCTCACAGGCTAACAAGTGTGAATTCCCAAACAAATACCAGGGCCTGCTGAGCCCTGGGCAGACAAACCCACCAGGAAATCTCTGTCCCCAGCCTCGTGCAGAGAAGGCAGCAGGAACCAGCTCATTTTGAATGCTGGTGCCCAGCCCAGGCCACCCTGGCTGCAGGAAAGCTGGAGCAGCTGTGTCCTGCTGGGGAGGGCAGGCAGTGCTGGCACCTGCTCTGTGCCTGCAGAGCTGGGAGCACCACTGGAAACCCCCAGCCAGGGTCTGGGTACTGTGCAAACTGACCAGCCCTACTTACAGGCTGAGACAATTTGGGGCACAACTAAAACATACAGAAAGAAAAAGGAGTGAATTTCCTACAGTCTCTGTGCTTGAGGCACCAAACTGGAGAGGAACAGAATTTTCTAAAGCACAGAGGGAAATCCAATGCTTCTCTCAGCAAGCAGAGGAAACCCAGCTTTGCTTCAGGCTGACTCCACTGCTGCTCTTCACAAAACATACGCAGAGAAAAAGCAAGAGTGGAACTAATATTCATATTGCCCATTACTTGAATTAAAAATAAATGGTGAATAAATGTGAGTACAGTACTCACTACACAGATATATAAGAGTGTGTGCCCAGAGTGCACACACATACACTCACACTGTGTCTGTATGTGGACCTGTATTGCTTGGGTGCCCACTTGATGTATTGGATACAACCTTACAGACAAACATGGGTATTTACAGGTGTGCAATAGAGACACTGTGATTTCTATGGAAACACTTCAGATGTATGCACACACTTGCTCAGCAGAAAGGAATTTGTAGTCAAATTCTAATTGGGTTGAGGGAAAAAGACAAAACCCTATTTAACATAATATGGAAGTGTTGAGGGCTTCTAAGAAAATAAAGGCCTTGCTGAAAGACAGAGAGTGTATGAGGGCCATGCTCTCCTCCCCTGCCTACCCATTTCTGCAGGGCTGGAAACACTTTTGCATTTTTCTGTTTGGTGAATTTCTGTGACAGGAGAGGAGAGAGGCCCCCTCTCATTAGCAGCAGCCATGGCCAGGGGGAACTGCCCAGAGAGCTGAGCAGGGATGCTGAGGCAGCACTGGCAGCTGCAGGCAATGCAGGCACCCAGCCCAAGGGTGCCCCACTGCCACATGTTCCTCCTGTATCAGTACTGAACAGCATGCCAGGGACACTCAGACATATAAGGCATTTTAGAAGAGGAAAAGACTCTCCAACTTTTTCCCCACCCCAAAGGCTGGGTGTTGAGAGAGTGGGAGCTGTGGAGCAGCTTTAGAGCCCCCTACTTTGTGTTCACTAAGCACTGTGGTGTTAATAGTGTGGTGGTATTATTATTATTACTATGAAAATATTTAATGAGGCCCCTGTAGGGCCCTTCCTGCAGTGCAGGGCTCACACACTGTGCAAGCTTGCATTGATCCTGACTTCAGGCTGGCTATGGGGACAAGGTTCCACCAATTCTGGCCACATTTGGAGTATCTCAGTTCCCACCAGAAAACATATGAAGGGAATACTAAAGGGAAAACATCAAGTTGTCTGAAACAATCTTCCTGAATGTAAGGACAAAACAATAAAAGGAAATAAAAAGGTGAAGCCAATGATGGTGACAGTGTCAGAGTCCCTCAATGGCATTTTACATCCTGGGAATTTTTCAGGCCAACTTTCCCATGCTGGGACATCAACCTTCCTTTGGAAGGTTTGAAATACCACAAAGCTTTCTACAGATTTCACAAATATAAGGTTGATTCCTTTGGGAAGAAAGTTAAATTACAAAAATCAACCTCTAAGATAGCCTGAGTGCAATGTTAGAAAATTAAAACCTATTTTTTTTTTTGCTTTCACTTAAGGCTCAGTAAAGTTGTTGCTTGTTTCAAATTAATTCCTTCCTATCCATGCTGAAGTCCTTTGGAAGCAGTGCTGGCAGATGCACAGCAACACATGGAACTCTCTGAAACTGGCATTTCCCAAAGGTTGACAAAACCCAGAGCAGAAAGTAGCCCCTGTCCTGATGGCTCTGTCATTGGCCCTGTCCATGCACACAGTGAAAACAGGCTCAGCTCAGCTGACCAAAACCTTGGTTGGCCACTCAGCAGCTGTACAGCAACTCAATGCCCCTGTCCCCCCAGCCATGCCAGCAATCTGCCACCCCAAGGAGTCCCCCCCTGACCAGCTATGGGGTGAGAAGCTGCTACTGCCCTGGCTGCCCACCCCAGCCCAGCTCAGTGCCCACAGCCCTGGGCAGTCACAGCAAACATCTCCAAATGCTTTCAGCACTGCACTGTGCAGCCTGTGCCTGTGTCCTTGCAGCACGAGACCAAAGCATCTTTCCAAACAAACATCCAGAGGTGCACAGTGCCACATCTACAATAAACCTTCAGTCCAGCAATTTGGAGTGAATATAAACATATCATGGGACAATTCTGAGAACTCACATAAAGGAACAGCAAAACATCCTGTTTGGTAAGCACTGAACACGTGCCTCAGTGCTCCTCAGCAGGGATGCTTTAGCTCCACTAGGGCCAACCAGGGGAAGTCATCCATGCTTTTTCCCATGGATGCTCTGACTCCTTACCTAGATGCCACACAACATCCCACTGGTGCAAAATCAGATTTGAAACCTGGTGTTTGAATCCAGCAGCAGCAGAAACCAAAACTGCTCGACCCTCCAGTACTGTGAATGCAGAACTAATCAACTATCTGTGTGTGTGCTTGAATGTCCTACTCACCAGTACAAACCATGGCCACAGCATGATCCCAGTGCTTCCTTACTGCCTCCAGATGAATGCAAAACCCTGGCTCACAGCTGGATATGGCACAGCCTCAGGAAAATCCTGCCAGAGGCTGTCTCTGAAGCACAGCTGGAAAACCCTGGAAACTGCAAGATCTGCAAATTATGTCAAGACTGAAGTGGAAGAAGTGAAGACATGCAAGATATGCTGGGGCTGGTAATCACAAAAGCAAGGTGCTCTGCAGACAGCTTCTCCTTTCAGCAGCCCTTGCTGCATGGTCACACGTGAGGCAGACTGCTGGCAGCCACATCCTGGGTCACACCAGAGCACTGGGCTCTGCTGTCCTCACACTGCTGGCAGTGGCCATGGGCACAACCTGGACTCTGGTGCCACTATGGCCCTTGATGCCTGGCCCTCAGCTGTGGTACAAGCCAGAAAAAACACACTACTGCTGCCCCATGAGAAGAGCCCTATCATATTTTAGGCATTTTCAGCACCATTCTGCTTTCCCCAAACAGCAGCAATTTCCACCTGTGTGATGAAGGAGCTGATGAAAAACTGCAGGGGGTCCCCACAAGACTCAGGCACCCTCCTGGCCCTGGCAGGGGAACCTGCTGTGGCTCTTGGCCAAGGTGGCCTGGGATGTGCAAGAGCAGCTATCCAGGGGCTCTGGGCAATCCTTTGTTTCCCCATGTATGCACACTGGATGGGAAAAAGCCTGAGGGGACAGGAGAAAAGCCTTCCCCCTCCTGCTGGCCCTGGGGAACAAGGGCTGGGGGAAGGCTCTGATATGGGATAAGGGGACAGCAGCTGTCCTGGAGCAGGGGTTATGGCAGGAGAATACTGGGAGCAGTGAGAGGGTGACTGGGAAAAATTGACCAAAGCCAGACAAGTTTCAATGCAGACACAAGTCTGGTGACACCACCTGCCAGGAGCTGGCCAGAGCTGAGCTCCCCTGCCCAGGCTTTCTCAGAACAGCCAGACTTTGACTGCAGGAAGAAAGAAAAAAGGGGAAATGTCAAACAACTGGATATCTTCCCCTTTTCCAACACCAAACTGTTCTGTCAGGGGAAACAGAACCCTTTGCATCCCATCTCAATGCAGGCAGTGATGGACAGTGCTCAGGAAGTAGGATGTGAGGAGACAAGCCAGGATTATGCCACGTCCTTGCAGTTTAATTCCAGATTTCATTTTGTTTCTGGTTTTCAGGGCTCTCTGAGCCAGAGGCCTGTCCATCTGCTCTTGGCCCATCCCACTGCTCTTGGCAGTGTGCCCACAGCCATCCCTGCTGCCAGTGGGTGTCCTGGGCAGCTCCTTCCACACTGACAGCACAGCCAGGTGCACTTCACATCAGGAAACCATAGGAACTCCCCTTCCTCCTGCCCCTCATTCATAAATTTAATAAAATAACAATAATAATAATAATAATAATAATTAAAACAAAGGCTTATTGGAGTTGTTTCTCATCAACTTTCCACAGTCTCTTTTCATGTCACTCTCTGTAATCAGATTTTTCAAGAAATACTGTGAGAAAAAAAGAATAATAATAATAATAATTATTATTATTACTAGAATAATAAAAAGCATCTGGAACCAGCTCAGAAGATTTCTAATGCTTTTCAGCTTGACTGACTTGGAGTGCATTGACCACACCATTTATATTTTCTTCAGGTACCTGCAAGAAAACAAAAAGAAAGGTCATGTTCCAGGAAAAGGGATGACAAGTAAAGAGAGGAAAGAGACAAAGGCAGAGCAGTCCCAAGGAGGCAGACACTTTGCTGTTTTTTGCCCACCAGAAATTCACTGAGAAAGAGCTCCATGTACAAGGACGCCCCTGTTCACCCATGGTACCCCCAGAGCAAACACTGTAAGAGAGATGCAGAAGGTTTGCTGTGGTATGATGGGTGCTGGTAGGAGCCAACTATTTTGGGCTTTCTCTTTGTCTCTCCTCTTCCTCTCCCCTCCTTTCCCTTCCTTTTGTTGCTGAAGCACTTGCACACCAGGAGCTCACTCATGCAAGGTGCCTGTGCTGATGGATTGATGTAGCTGCCTAAGGGCTCCATGAGGCTCTCAGGGCAGCCTACAGGTTTGGAACCCCTAAATGTGGAGGGGAAGACCATGGTGAGTGACAGGAGAACACACCCATCAAAAGAGGAAGGGTGCTACCAGTCTGTTTGTGGTGCATCTGTGCTTTTTATCCAGTCTTGTGAGGAGACTTAACCATAGAAGTCTGTATTATTCATGGGTGTCTTTTCAGGCTTACTGCAAGAAAAACCTCTCATAACAGAAGATGCAAAAAAATCTCAGAGTGACTGTCACTGGCAGAAAAGAACATCAAAAATAAAGTTACATCTGGCAGAAAAAGTATGTCTGACCTCTACATAAACTCTAAGAAACTGGCAGCTCTTGAAGAGTGGAAAGAGGACTGATGGAAAAATAAATTATCTGTAAGATGCTGCAAGAAGCCAAAATAATTCAGGTCAGTGTCTTGGCCAACAAAACCACCCCAGAGCCAACAAGCATCCAGCCCAGCCAGCACACCCAGAGCAAAACCAGGCAAAAAATGGCCAAAGGATGGAAGAGTTTGACAACTAGGACAGCACTGTCCAGGTGAAAAGGCTTTTAAAACCATAAATAAAGAAAATGGGAAGTAGCAAAGAAAAACACTGCAATACTGCTATGAGTAAGAAGACCTGCAGACCTGCATGGCCCCTCTAACAGCTGCCAGCTGCTGGGAGGCAGGGACTGAGGGGCCTGCAGGATCTGAGAACTCTGAGAAGATCTCAGCACTCTGGGAAGCTGGAGCTGCCTGCAGAGTCATGGCAATTATATGGCCTAAGTTTTCAGTACATATCTATTTTAACTGATAGGGCTGAGCTCTCCAGATATGGCTTGACATGTAGAAGCACTCTGCACCTTCTGCTGTGCACAAAAAGTGCACACCTGGGGCCACACAATGGGCAGAAACGTGAGGCAAAGCTAACAGTATTGATTTTTAAATGGTGTTTTATTAGCTTATCTTATCAGCACAGTTAATATTAAAAAAAAAGAGACAAACATATATAACACTTTGACCTTTGCTATCTGAAATAATATTTACTTTCACTCTTTACACACATGACCTATCAGCTGTGAATGGTTCACACCAACCGTGAAAAAACAAAGTAATGAAAAAACCCCCAAACCTGCTTTGATCTCATTAGAGCTTTTACAGGTCAAAAGTAGGACCTGAACAGTGAATTTGCAAGTGATGGAGAGAGAGGTATAATGAATAAAGGGCACATTTAAGGAAAAAAATGAATAGCATGAAGCAGCTGACTCCCTCCTTCAGGACCAGGGAAATGGGTTCCAAGACAAATGCCATCCCATCTGTGGCTACAGGCATGGCATTTTCCCTTTTTAGGGGAATTCCTCATTTTTGAGGGTGTCTTCTTCACAAAGAAAGAGCAGAGCTAGGCCCAGAAAGTAAAATATCCATCAGTAATGATGAGAACTCTCTAAGGATGGCATGACTCATGTGTTGATGACTGTGCTCCAAGTGCTTATGGGCACTCATGAGAACAAACATGGGAACAGCCTTATCTGCTCCAAAATCTCTTGCTGTGCTGGCCATTATTGCTTGTTTATCAAAAAATAGGAAGATGCAGGGACAGCAGAGCTAATAGATGGGTCTCAGATAGCAGAGGACAATGCAGGCATCAAGAGATGAAGGTCTGCTACTGGTAGACTGTCCAAAAAGTTCCCAGCACACAAAGGCACCTGTGATGATCCACCCTTAAGGGGAAGGAAGCACCTAAGGAAGCACCTTCCCCTTAAGGGAGGGCTGTCAAAGCACTGTCCTGAGAGTCTAGAGCCTACAACTATTTTTGGAGGCAAATGTAAGGGTTTGTGGCTGTTTCTAATAAAAGATACAGATGCAGTGGAAGAAGCTGCTTGGGGAGGTTGTGAAGTCTCCATCACTGCAGATCTTTAAGGACTGAGAGCAGCCTCTTTTGAGAACAACCCTCACTAACAGAGCTGGCTTTGGGTAGGGCCAGGCTTGGCTCAGGAGCCTCTCATGCAGGGCAGTGACAGCCAGGAGGCTGAAGACAGGAGTGTGCTGGGCTACACTGCAGCAAAGGCACTCCAATGAGCTCTCTAGATGAGAAGTGACATTCTCATAATGAGTTTTCTCCTAAATAAAAGATCCCCCCTACTCCAAAGAAGCTGTATTCATACTCACCAAGGCATGATCAAACTTAAAAGTACTGATGTAGTAGGCTGGGATGTCAGCTGCAGCCAAAGGCTCAGAAATCTGAGCAACAATTCCACATTCATCTGTGGGGAGAAAAAAATCAAACATTGCCTTGAGGGCTTGCAAAAGGCTCAGAGCTCACCAGCTCTGTGCCTATATACAGAGAAGTTTGTCTTCACAAGCTCCAGTCAGAAGGAATATGGGTAATAAAATGTATTCTTTCTCACAGAATCAAGTTTTTTGGCTACAACAATACATTGCACATTTAGTTTTATTACCCTCTTTTTGCTACAAAAAAACCACACATTCTCCAAAGGCACAAAACCATTAGAACTGGAAAAATTTAGAGGTCCAAAGAAAGGCACTGAATGATGTGCAAGAACAAAGCACAAAGTCCAGCCCCATATATCCTTTACATTCATTTTTCTCTATTATTGAACACTTGTTTTTGTTGCAGTATTCAGACCAGACTCTTAAAATTTCAGGGGACATAGAAATAACAAGAACACTCCTGCAGACATGAAGCATTTGGTCTATGCTACTTAGGACCAATATTCTTTTGAGTAGAGGAAACATGCACGCCTGGATGTGAAACATCTGTGAACAAGACTTCCACTTGGACTGCTATAAACCTATAAAAAGTCTACTAGAAACACAGAATTACACAAGCACTGCACTGGAGTATGACAGTGCTTTATGACCACTGATTTCAGTAATCTACAATGAATTTCCATGTCACCTTTTAGTCCAGTTTTTCTCTTTTACCAGAGCTCCAGTGTAGCCACCTCCAAAGTCCAGCAGACAAATGCAATGTAGCTGGAACTGTTGAGCATGCAGCACTTTCAGTATATTCCTTAGTCAAACTTAATAGGAGTCAGGCTTCTATTTGAAAATCTCAGCTCACAAAGTCATGGTAAGCTGCTGGCTCTTAAAAAGCATCAGCCTCAGATGGGTTTTTCCATACCCCTTGAAGGCCCTGAGGGGACTGCCTGCACACCAACTGATCCTCCAAATGTTACTCACCAAAGCCAAGAGGCTGCCCACCAATCCGCACCATCTTCCAGAGCTCACCAGATGCACTTGTAAACAACAAATTATTAGGAAATCTGTAAAATAAATAAATAAAGAATGCCAAACATAGCAATTAAAACACAGCAGTGTGTCAAATTCTGCCTGTGGGGGATCTGCTCTTCCTGCATCCTTGAGATGTTTGAAGCCAACAATAATGGGGAGTAGCCTTGGCAAACTGGGAAAAGTCAAGGCAGGTGGGGCAGATGCACCTGCCTGACCTTCCAGGCATCCTATGGCAAATCAGCATCTGCTGCTGGAGGTGGGATAGGTACCCAGAGAGGCATGGGAAACATTTCTAAGCAACAGGCTATGCCCCAGCTTTACAAATGCTGAGACTGTGAAGGTTTGATTTGAGCTGCATTTGGAAACACCTAGGGATGGAGTATGTTTCCATACCTGCTCCCAGGAATGTGAGCAGTAACTGCTGGGTTTGTGTCTGAGCACCATCAGTGGCTTTTTCCATACCATCCTGGGGGGCACCACTGCAGAGGTCCCTATTTCTTAGCAGGGGAAAGGAGACCAGAGGCTAAAAGATTTGCCCAAGGTCAAGCAGGTAGCCTGTGAAAGAAGAATTGGCCTCCAGATTTCTCACTCCAGGCTGAAGCTCCAGCCCTCTGGCTCCTCTTAAGACACACAAAGGTTTACCCAAATAAGGTCAAAGAAACTTTCAAGATTTCAATTAATTTGATAAACAAGTCCCTGGGGCAGGAGACTTGCCCCCAAGAACCAAACCCAAACTGCACTCTATGCCAAAAGCACACCTAAGCAGTGCTGAGTACAGCATCCCTCTGGGCTCCAGAGCTCAGAGCCTGCTGTGCTGCACAGCTGCAGAAGCACAGATACACACACACACACACAGGCTGGCTGCTCACCAGCTCACTCCCTCCTTGCTAGGCAAACAAATCATGGGCTCCCACTGCACAGTGATGACTCAGGACATTATCATCATAACAACACTCACCAAGCCCATCTATGTGTAAAAGCAAAGCAGGAGGAACCCATCACTCACATCCCCACCCTGTTTTTGGCCTTTAGCAGGAAAACTTCAAACACCTACACCAGGTTTTCCTTTTGGGTTTTGCTCTTAGAAGCACAGCTAATGAACAACAGAATAAAAATGTCTAAATCACTTTGCTCCAGTATTCCTCTTTTGAAAGTGAGATAACCCTACAGACACTGATTTGTGATTTCACTGAGGGCTTGGACAGATCAGTCCAAAATTTAGACACTGGAATTAAAATGGCAGATTTTACTCAGAAAAGTGACAGGGTGTACAGGCCCCTGACACCCATACAAAGACAGTCCAAATTATTAACACAGAGGAGTCTAAGCTGCTTCCTGCTCCTTTCAGAACATCCCTTTGTTTGAAGGTCCAGGTTACTCTAAGACCAAAGCTCACCTCTGCTGTGTCTGGACATCCATGACCAGGGAGATGTAACCCTCAATGAGAGAAAAGGAGAAAAAGCGAATATGTCCCGAGTCTTCATTGCCCACCACTGAGTCCTTTACTCTGAAGAAACAGAAGAGAACTACATTAACTGCAGCTAGAAGAGCACATAAAAAGGTTTTGAAAGCATATATAGCCAGTGAAACCAGGAATGTTCTTACAATGACTTAGGAAGTGACACTGAGTCCTCTTGTATTATACTAATTTGATTGGTTTTATTTTTATTTTGCAGGTGGAAAACTATCCAGTCCCCACAACTGACAAAACTCTCCATCCCTGCCTCAAGGTCCCCTCACAAGAGGCTGTGGGCCAGGAGCCACAGGCAGCAAGGGGCAGCAATCCAGCCAGCTGTAGATGCTCCAGCCCTGTGAGGATGTGCAGCACACTGAGCACAAGGCTGCTCTTACCTTCACTCTGAAAACACCCAGCTTTCCAAAGCCAGCAGATGTATTTGGACACTCTCAATCACCTATTTGGTTTCCACCTGTTAGAACAACCCTCTTGAGCCTGTGAAACCTCCCTCCCTCAGTACAGAGTGCTGGAGCAGCACAAGGCCACAGCATATCCCTGGGCACCCCAGAGGAGCAGTGGGATCTGTGCCTCCAGAGTGGGCACATCTCTCCTGGAAGCCCCTCTCCCTGCAGGACCTACCCATTGGAGTAAAACATGACATCCATGAGGAGTGTAGCAACAGTGGGAAGGGTATCTGGATCCAGGCTGGTGACGCAGAACATGTTACTTGGGCTGGAAAGAGGATGAATGACAGGCCTCTGAACTGGAAGAGACACACAGACACACACAGCTGTGAAGCCACATCTGCAGCAGGCTCCTGTCTCCATCACTGGTATCCATGCACTGGCAGTGGTCACACAGAAAACTGCCAGTATTTCATTGCTGAAGCCCTGCTGGCTCTCAGACAGGGAATGAGGACTGTGGATAATCTTCCCCTGTGCTGCTCTCCCTCAGGTATAGGGTGCTGTTACCCTCAATACCATGTCCAGCTCACTGCCCTGGGGCTTTCAGGCCATTGGGAGAATCCACATGAGATGAGGGGCAAACTAAAGGAGGTGCCAAGAGAAACTGAAAAGTGGACAAAAATGCAGGCTTCCACCATTAAAAGGCAGGGCTATGGAAGGCATTTCTCCAGCCGTGGTTGGTGGCAGTCCATCTTGTTTTCCCATATTTCTGGGGACCTATTTTGCCATAATATCTTGAAAAATTAAAACACAGCTGCCACACAGTAGTTTGTCTAACAGATTGCAGTCAGTGGCTTTTTAGGATTTAGCAGCCAGCATTTAGGCACGCAACACTGCACAGTGATGCATTATCAACATGCATTTCACTGTGCCCTTTCTTGATGTCTTTTTATTCTTTAACACTCATTTTCTTAAACAAGGTGATTGTTAGCTCTTGAGTGATGAAGCTGAGTGTCACTTCATAATAATTGATCCCTGCTTTGTCTGATTATGGGCAAAAAATTACACATGTCTGTAGGCAAACATATGTACATAAGTTGATCCTTTTCCTAATTGTGTCCTTTGGCTTGATACTTGTTCATCTAACCTGCAAACATCCTAAGGTTCTGTACAGCCCTGGCCTCATTGTGACCTTGATCCTCACTGACATTGAAGTGTGTAAATTGAAAAACAATCTTCTCTGTGCATTACTGCAATACTTGAACAAGCTTTTAGAGAAGCCATTTTTCTTTGGAATGTTGAAGCATGAAAATATGGGATACAGACATCATTTTTGCAGCTACAATGAACTATACTTTAACTTTCTGTCCTACTAAAGGCATGTCTTCTCTGGAAAAACTAGCATTAAAATGCCAACATTTAACCAAACTTACTAATACTGCTCAGAAAGTTAAAAACCTACCCAAATCCTTGGTTGCACTGGGATGGGGTTGTAAAGTTATAATTTTAGCACAGGATAAATATTCACTCAAACATTGAAGGAAGCTAGGAGGCAGGACTTCCACCCCATGTGTCAGGGAGACCAAATCCCTGGCAAGCTGAGCCTGTGCTGGTCCTTACCTAGTTTTGGTTTGACAAATCCATTTGTTACCCCAAAGTCATCGGCAGCCACAGTCTCCCCATTGACTACTCTGAGGATGGTGAACTCGGCAGCCAGCGTGTGCATCACGAAGGGCAGGTCTCGCTCACGCACCTGAAGGTGACAACAGGATCACCTGGTGATGGCATGCACCAGAAATGACAAAGCACTGCAGTGGAGGGAACATACTTTAGTGCACAGCAAAGTGGACATGACTCCTGCTTGAGCCAGTGGATAGTTACATTTAGGTGTATCTTAAGAGAAGCACCTTTGGTGATATCACTGTGAGTATCAGTAGGATGAAACATCAGAGTGCTTTTATGACTGTAAAACAATTGTGGAGATTTCTAAGTGGGAGATGCTTCACCTCTTTTCAAGCATTTCTTCAACAACTCAGCACTGCCTGTTCTTTGGTCTTGTTTCCTCAGGAAATAAGGCTACGTTGTATAAACTTTGAAGCCTCTTGGACACCACCAGCCAATCTAACAGCAGACACTATGTTCCTCTAACTTTCAGAAAACCAGTGTCTGAGTGATGGTGGGAAGTGCTACCAGTATCTCCATATCAGGAGAGACTGTAGTGAGCGCTCAGCACTCTCATTAAACACCAGACAACCCATGACAACAAATGCTTCATCCCATAGCAAAAACTCCTGAGATGTTGGAGACCTAACTACAAGGAACAAAGCTCTGGGGAAAGCAGACTTTGGTATTTCTGCCACTCCCAGACAACTTGCTCCCAGAATTGTCCAACTGAACTTAACTCTGAGCAGTAACTCTGCCTGGTCCCCTCGTGTCCTCTTACCAGGATGAAGTCCGTCTGATAGGTGGAGAGCATGAACACTGAGATGTTTTGGTCAGCTAGGGGTGCTATGACTGACTTGGCAATTTTGGTCACTCCGATGGGCTGGGAGCTGGAGAAACCACCTCCACCAGACACCACGTTGAGGGCAAGCCATGTTGCATCGGCCACGCTCAAGTGTTCCGAGGAAGGGAGCTCTGCAGAGACAGAAGGGGAGGACAGAAGCTTGTTTAGAGGCAGAGAGAGCCATGTGCCACACTATGTGCTTAGCACAGAGCTCAATGCAATGAGTGACATGAGCCCCCTTATCCCAACCATGCTGCTCCACAGCTTCGCACTGTGACACTGTTTCAGTATGGATTGCATCAATTTCCATGGCAGGATTCACACCCACTGTCAAGGACAGCACAGGGAACTGCTGGCAACTCAGCAATTCACTTGGATGCCAGTGACCAGTTCTGTTGACCTTCCCAACTGGAAACAGCCTGTGGTGCCTGTCCTGGTTACATAAGGAGAGTGCCAATGTGGGTGTGAACAAACTGTGTATTCTACTCCCTTCTGCACCATTCCTGACAAACTGTTAATTATAGGTTGTTACAGGAGCTGCCCATCCCACACCTGACACCCCAGTGTACAAGCTGGGTGTTAAGAGAAGAGGCAAACCCTTGGAGGCAGGGAAGTATTTTTTCTTCACACCAATGACCCAGCTATGATAACTCCCCTCTTGGAAGCACCAGCACAGTCACACCCATACTGAAGGGGGTAATCTCTACTGGGCACCACCAGAATATGGGGTGTAATTTTGATCATCAAGAACCCCCCAAAATATCCTATAAACTCACACTATGACATCATTCCATTGTGAAACTCCACACCTGGGGGAGGTACTGAGCATTCCTGCCTGAACCTGGGTGTATATAATCTTGGCACCACCATGGGATGGATCCAGAGGAGGACCAGAACTTCCACAGGATCACAGCTCTCGATTGCCATCACTTCAACAGGACTGTGATCAGCACCCTGACCAGCAGACTGTACTCTGTGCCAGTCTTCTGTTATCATTGCATTTATTGCAATCTTTCCATTAAATTGTAACTCCAACCTGAAATCTCTCTCAAGGTAATTCCATTGGGATTGTCCCACTGGTTTGCTTTCAAAGCAGCACAGTGTTCTTGGACTTAAATCTTTATCATACAATTTCTCCAAACATTTTACTCAAGCTGTTCTGGCCTCTTTTTTTTTTCTGTTTTTCCACTCTAATCTAAAGCCAAATTTTGTACTCTTGGACTGGAAATAGAGGTTGACACAGCAGCCTGTCAACCTAGACTTTGAAGATGCAGAGCAGGCACCCTATGCATCTGCAGGCTCCTGCCTCCATCTGTAAAGCACAAGAGCCACACAGCTCTGCAAGGGATGGATGGATGGATGGATGGATGGATGGATGGATGGATGGATGGATGGATGGATGGATGGATGGATGGATGGATGGTGTAACACATATACTAGGATTATGAAGTAGGTACTTACTAAGATAATGCAAATTACTTTGGAAACATAAAATACTAAGAATAATCCCATTCCACTTGCTTCTAATCTGTTGTGGTTAAGTAGTTAAAAATCTGTAGGTAAACCATTTAATACAAATTATTAACTGTTTTAAAAAACCCTTAATGTATTAACAGAAAAACAGATGCAGACTCTGGAATGAAGGCATACACTGCTCTAGGATTCTCTAGATTTTAATTTTTTGTTTGGCAAATTATAGAAACAAACAGTTCAGATCCAAACTAACAATTGTATAATCTCAGCTAAATCTACATGGCCCAAGGAACCTGATCTCAGATGCAGATCCAGGCAGGAAGGGCACAGCAGATGTTCCAGGGGTGGCCTCCACACTGAGCTCAGAGGTGAGATGCAGTCAGGAGTCTGAAAGCAGGAACCTCAGCATCCCTGCTCCTGCAGTCAGAACTTGGCACTTCAGGCAAGTGCTTGCAGTTCTCCATGTGCACACTCCTGGCTCCTCCATGCTGGATCCTTTCTTTGTCCTTCAGTGAGACCTTAGGAGTTGTTTCTGTACAGCCTCAGACACCGTGTAATAAATTCCTAACATCACCTTCTCAGAATCCTCAGGAACCACTTCCCTGAGACACTGACAGCACTGAAAACCCAAAATGATCTGAATAACAAACATTTTGCTCTCTTCAATAACCTCAATTGTGTGGAGCATGAAAACAACCCACAGCATACACACTGCAAACAGTGGGGACACTGAGGGGTCTGCTTCTGCATTTTGATGTTTGGCTTCATAAGCCAATGTTTCTGTTTTCATAATTAGAATTTATATGGAATAAAAACTAGACACCAGGGAGAGGGGGCAATTTTGTGCATTAATCAACAGCATATTGTATCAGAGAGACCTGTGCAAGGGGCTTGAGGCAAATGATTGCAGCAAAATACCATTTTTCTCATCAGCCCTTTGCACCTCCAAACCCAAGCTTCCTGCATCACCTGGCATGGAGAAGCTAGAGCTCAAAACAACTGCTGCTGAGCTCCATCTTTCAGGGTCCTGCTCTCACCTACTGATCCCACTTGCAGCAGGCACATCCCAGGTGTGCCCAAGTCCACCAATAACTCCCTGCTGGCAGCGAGATCACAGCTCATTTCCTGCTCTGTAAACAGAGTAGATGATATTCCTGTTTTGTACAGGTGGTAAGGATGGCAACTCATTAAACACCAGTTTAAACACAATTTTGTGCCAGGGATGTGATGGAAGATGCAGTATTTAGTGGTGGACAGAGGCATTATCCCATTTCACTCCAGCAGCAGCTGCACTGGATGAACTGCCCCAAGACTTCATGAAACTCTTCCTCAGGGGGAAGGAAGGCTGATTTGCTCATTACACTCATAATTACTTGGAAGTGTTAATAATTTCTGGGTTTATGTGTTTAACAGGCCCTATGAAGTGTGACAAGGGCCATTGCTTTTACTTAAGTAACCTGCTTCTCATGATTCAATTAACTT
Source organism: Erithacus rubecula (assembly GCF_903797595.1). NCBI lineage: Eukaryota > Metazoa > Chordata > Aves > Passeriformes > Muscicapidae > Erithacus > Erithacus rubecula. Next base: position 7,999,144 of record NC_136674.1, read on the forward strand.
GGAAAAATATATAGGAAGTGATTGAAATAGCAATTTTGGACACTATTTTCACTAGGCAGCCAAACAGAAAAGTACAGCCCAAATCTGAATGAAACAAACCTAGGGTGAAGGTTCAAAAAATTCATCTAAACAATATTAAATAAGCCACGTGGGATGGTGCTTTGCCCAGGAATCTGTTGAATGCTGTAAACCTGAAGAGAGCCAAAACCATCAGTTGTAACATTAGTGCAGACTCAGTGAGGCAGAGTAAGGTAATAAATAGAGAGCGAGATGAGGAATTGCCCACGTTCCAACTCACCATTGCCACTTTCCCCACAGGAGAACAGAGCTCCAGGCCCCCACAGCTTCAGCACTGCCACATGCCTTGTCCTTCCATCGGGCAGAAATCTCTCTGCTGGGCTCTCAAGATCCTCTGGTTTATCAGAGTGCAGTCACTCCCACTTCTGATCATGGGGGACATCTCAACTCTGGCTGAAAAAGACCTCTAAAAGGTCAGAGATTTGGGCTTTGTTTATTATAATCAGGGTTTTCTTTTTGACCTTTCATTGGGATGAAGTCTTAAGATTTTTCTGATTTTGCTGTGTAAGGCTTTGCAGAGTTGCAGAGAAGGCACCAGGAGCAGTTCAGCTGCCTGCAGGCTCTGTAACCATCATTTGCTGTCCAACATGACAACTACAACAGTCTGGAAGAGCAGGGTTCCAGACTCAAGCTGTCATTCCATCCATGGTCTCTGGCATGGAACACCACCAGCCTCAACAGGATGTGATCATTGAGAGTCCAGGATGAATTTCCCTGGCAATGTAATGCTGGACACCAATTACTATGGGCTCCAAAAGCCTGTGGGGCTGCTCTCCATTGGCACAAGTATCAAACTAATGCCAGTCCCTGTGCAAACCAAACCCAGCCAACATGCCAAATAACATTTAGGGTGTGAGTAACTGCTTATTCACAGCACAGGTGATTTACAAGGTGAGGAGTCTATCCAGAGCCTCACTGGCCCATCTGGCAGCCCCAGCCTCTGCAGCACATGTCACCCTGGGATGTGAGGTGGTGAGTATCATATCAGCCATAATTGGCTCCTGAGCTCCAGTAATCAATATCATTTCCAAGGAGGACAACAAACATTGGCTGAAACCCAAATACAAGTGAATTGCTGCTGCTGGAGCACTATGCAATGCTCTAAGTACTGTGAGCTGCTGCTCCATGTGACACTCCCAAAATATCCTTGGGAGGATGCTGGGATGATGATGAGATTCCAGCTCATGGGTCTTTGCAAGCAGCCAAGGAAATCACAGAAAGCAGGGAAGGAAAATCTCCATGCTTACAACCCTGACCAAAGAGTCAGTCTGACAGTGTCAGTCTGCACAACTGTAGAAAAACAACATTCTTTCTGCTTGTATTTTCTACCCTGAAGACTCCCGAATTTCAAACACCCTGCATAGCAGGAGGGACAGCACTGGGAGAGAGCCCTACCTCTCCAAAAGAACACTGAAAAATGTGCAAAATGCTCTGAGAAAGGGCAACACCACCAGAGCTTTTTTCCTTTTCTGTACCTACTTTAAATGAGTCCACATTTCTCATGGGAAGGTTATAGCTAAGGAGGAAATAACTGGAAAATGCACAGTTCCACAACAGAAATGCACTTCACCTACCCACACTAATATCTAGATGAGTCCTGTGCTACATGCTGCTAACTCCCTTCCCACCACAAAGACATTCTGTGAGCTGTGTTCTGTGGACTCTTCCAACTTTATGGCAATCAGACACCTCTCAGCTTCCAAGTGAAACTGTGAATAAATGATGGATTTATTGTCGTGCTTGGAGAGAAATGAAGACCCTCAGCTGGTTTCCTCCTTTGGTGTGGTATGTTGGATCATCTCCTAAGCACTTACCTTCACTCAGGACACAAACTTTTACACTAGAGTGGGATGCTCTGAGTGATGTGTTACTCCCTGATTTCTTCTGGTACTCTGAATGAACAACTGCTCATTTGATTCATCATTATGAGATTTACTTTTGCAGCCATAGTTAACTCCAAATATTAAAAAATAATTAAATTAAGATATATTGCGGACTTTCTGACCAGTGTTCTGGCTTTAGAAACTTCACATTGTACTTATTTCACCTTTAAATTTCCCTTTGCAAAAATGGCAGGTAGAGTCTGGCTTGCATTAAAAAGATACAGAAAAAGACTCCTGCAATAACAGGACCCCACTTGTAAGTCATTAAAAATATAAGTGCTGCTAACTGCAAAAGTCATGATAAACTGGGAGAGCTGTTGCCCAATGCTACCAAATGGCAACACAGTTCATGTGTACATATATATTTAATAGAATCTTTATGTTTAGTAAAGGGTTCTCTTCCCACTCCCCACACCGCTCTGCAGTTTTAAAATCCCATCTTAAAAAGAAGTGAGAGATTATCTGAGGCTGTAAAGCCTGATCCAAAGCCTGGGCATCTTTCCAGCTTCCCTGTCAGCAGCACCCTGGAGGAGCTGGAGAGGCCATGGGGAGCAGCCAGTGGGTGCTGCCATGCAGAGTGTGCCATGCCCCAACCATCAGCAGGAGCTGGGATGCCCAGGACCCACTGCCAGCACCCAGCTGCTGTGTTTCCCCTGACATCTGCATGAACACACGTGTTTGACCTGGATATCTCTGCTCAGGAAACATTTCAGGAAAGTTTTATTCTTGCAGGCACTGTGGAAATTTGCCATATGAGCTCAAGATCCTGAAAGGAGGGTGGGTGGAAGGTAACACCTGAATCTCGTTTCTTTTGAGAAATCAGGCAAAGTGAATATTCCTTTAATGTTGTAAAATGGACTACTCTGTTTCTCAATTTCACACAGAAAGCTGTGTGAAAGGGGTTAAAGCAGGATAAAGATATTTATTTATTTATTTATTTATCTGTTTTTATAGTGTGCTAAAATCCAGAAAGAGCTCTAGAGCTGGTCCAATGGCTAGCTTTGTGTGTTCTGGTCCTTACTCCTCTTGCAGTATAGAAAGTTTTCCTGCAGAATACTTTGCTCTGCTGCATGGACAAGCCAGTGATCCAGCACTGTGCTTCCTCCACAGGAGCCCACTGGGGCAGCAAAAACATCCTGGAGATGTTGCACTGCAAATCCTGACTTCTCAGAGGATGCAAACAGCCTCTCTTTTGGCCTCAAAACACAGGCTGCCAGCTTTACACTTAATAACTGTGAGCAAAGATTTTTGCTGCCACATAAATTCTAAGTAAATCCTGTGGGCAGTTTGCAGCAGAGAGAGGTGGCTGCCAGGTGGAAGGCACTTGGTAGGAATTTGATCTGAGTGCCCCCCACACAGAGCACTCCCACACCAAGGGACTTATCTAAGCACAAGAGCCAAGCAAGATGAAAGTCTGTCACTTGGCTTTGAGCTGGGGAACACGATTATTAGGTCCAAAAAGTTGTTGCTTGTGTGCACAGGAGGAGGAAGAAAATCCCACAGCTTCAATTCAGCCAAAATCATCTCACATGCCAACAAGCTTGAGATCATCCTGGGGACAAGTCAGCAAACCCATGACCAAGCAGCTTTTGCTGTTTTTTCCATTCATGCACTGTTTGGTCAGCTGTCACCTTCCTCAGAGGACAATACTGGAGGTGATCAGAGAATGCTTTGGGTGGGAAGGGACTTTCACAAGCCATCTAGTGCAACCTTCCTGTGATGGGTAGGGATGTCTTCAACCACAGCAGTTTGCTCCAAGCCCCATCCAGCCAAACCTTGAATGTGTCCAGGGATGGGGCATCCACCACCTCTCTGGGCAAGCAGGGAGGCTGTGCCAGAGGCAGGAACAGAAGTTAGCTCTGCAAACACTACTTGAGACATGAGGAGTGCAGTGCCCCCAGCACCATGTCTCTGCCTGCAGAGCACTCAGGCTCACACACAAGCCAGCAGCAAGACATCCAGGGCATGGCAGGGATTTTTAAACCTCCACATGAGCTACCAGCAAATGTGACAGCAGGTTTCTCCAGGATTGCAGCAATAGGGACTAAGCCCTTTGCTGGAGGGAAGGACAAACACATTCTTTATTTTATAAAAATCAGTAGACTCAAACTTTAATTTCTGTGTCCTTTATTGCTCTTTGTGCATCTCAGATTTGCTCTTGATGCACCTGGGCATGTGCCTGGGCATCTCTGCAGGAGTGGATTTACAGCCAGGGAACCTTGCCACCTCTAACTGTATGCTTCTGTGTTTCTGACACTTTCTCCTAACAGAGCATGCAAAACTGAGAGGGTTTTTTTATTCCAAATACCCTCAACAGGGAAGCTGTGAAACCTGTCATCTCATTTTCCTATTTAGGTATTATCCCACTCACACAACTGTCAAAAGAACATTAGGTTCATAAACTCACACACTCTGCAGTGAGGAACTAACAGCTTGATGTTTTATATATCTGGCCTCAATGCTTCTGTGCCTCAGTTTCCTACCTATAAAGTGGGCACAAAGCCCCTATTCCTTCTAAATCTTGCTATCAAGACCCAGCTGACCTGTTCAGCAGAGGTTTATATACATCTCACAATTGAAGCATTTCACAGCATGGAAAATTCCCACACAAAGATTTGAATGTCTAAAACCAGTTTAGAATGGGAGGGACTGGGAAGTTCTGTTCTGACCTCTCTGAGTATCTTTTCTTAGTCTCTGAGGGAGAAAGATGTTCATGCTAGTGCTATTCTAGGGATAATCAGGTAGGTTTGAAAAGCAAAGGTCTCTTAATTCCACTATCAAGACCATAAAACAGACAGAGAGAGGAAAAATGGAAGCAAGGAAATGAAAAGACGAAGTAATGCACTCTGGAGAAAAGCAAGCACCCTGAGCCTGACAAAGTCCCACTCTGTGAGCTCTGAGCAGCTGTCTCAGAGCATCCAGTACAGACCAGCTCTCCCCAAGCCCACGCCCCCTAGGACTGTTCCTGGGAGGAATTTCAAGCAGTGCATCTTCCCTCACTTCTCACATGACATTTATTTTGTACTAGTTCTTGTCTGCTGCTACAGATTTTCTTTCAATTTATGGAGTAATTAACTCTAAAGGCTATTTACAGATTTACACTAGAATGAGTGAACATATCAAATGCGATTTTCTCATGTTGTCCTGACAATTCAATACAATCTCTACCCAGTACAATAACCAGTTTGAATTTTCAACTATTCATGTGAATAGGATAAATTACATACACAGGGTGTTACCCATATGATTCGGGGTCCTATGTCCATTTCATGGAAACCACTGTTACTAGTCACACACAAGGGAGTCCTCTAAGCCCATTACTGGAGAGCAATGATGAACACATTCATCCCACCTTTATTTTACAAAAATCTGTAGACTCAAAATATTGCTTTAAAGAGCACTGAGGTCACTCAGGGCATTTTTTCAAGCCCCGTTCTCAACCAGAGAGAAAGGACTCCTAACTAGATACATGAAAGGATTTAATACAGGGTATTTACAGCCACCTCAGGAACTACAGCAGACACCGTATCAGCTCAGCCATCTTCACTTGTGTTTACCTCATTACAACATTCACTGAAGCTTCAGTGTTCATGTAAACAATCTGCAGGGGCAAGTGAATATTCTGAAACAGATGGAAACTTTTAATGTAAAGTACCTACTTTTCCTAAACTGTTACATCCCCTATCCCCTAGATCACAACTATTTCTGCAACCACTATGATCCAGCAGCTCCTGAGCAAGGCCTTTATAAAAAAATTTAGTGAAGGGAGACTACACTGCTGTAAAGTTTCTCCACTGTTATACATCTGTCCACATATCTGCATGAGATAGGAAAGTCTGACAGGAAAGTGCTGGAGGTGTCACCTGTGAAGATGGAGAAATATTTTTACCATATCTGTATTTTTACCACGAATGGTACAGTTACAGAGACATCCCAGGCACAACAACTGTACCCTGGGATGATGGAGGAGGACAGCATGGCATTGCATCTCTACCTATTTGGGAACACAGGCACCACTTTCTCAGTAGATGCTAAAGGATCCTTACCTCTGCTGGCATGGATACACAGCCTTAATAGATTTTGAGGGATGAGATGAGGTAGATCCTGAGATGTGGCACTGTCCTAGAAAGTTTAGTAGCTTGTCTGCTAAAAGCAGCAGAAGTGGGAATGTATTTATGCTAGTTCCAGAGCTGGCAAGGGAGCATGTGCTGATTAATATTTTTTTCTGCTCAGCATGTCCTCGACTATATTTGTACAGAGCAGAGATGACGCCATGTGGCTGACTGATCTATTTACACCTCTGGAGTCCCCCGCTCATCCCCATCCCTGTTTCTCAGTTAAGGGTGCAGACATGAATCTGGGCTAGTTCCAGCAATCCAATACACCTAGCACACCACTGGGACTGGACAAACCAGTACCTAATATAAGCTGTTTGATCTCTCTACTGCCTGAATATGGGCAAGCAGAGGAAACTGAAAAAGCCCTTCTGGAGAAGAGCTAAATACAGTGAATGTTATTGTTAGAGCCTGTTGTGAAAGCAAAAAGCAGCAATAGCCAGATTGATAATCTTTGCTGCTCTTGCTGACTGTAAGAAGCAGAGGCAAGAAATGCAGTGTTCATAAATGCACCATTTCTGTGCAGCTTTTTTCTCTTTTTTCCAGATTTCTTTATATTCCTTGCCCAGCTGGCTTCTGGCTTGATGTTTAAGTAGAGCTGCAGGCTATTTCACTGGTGCTTTGTCCCTGTCAGACAGAGACAATCCATGTACAGAATGTTGGGGCAGTGGCAACAGCTGCAAATGGATGCTGTGAGTCCATCAGGGTTGTCTGGCCCCACAAGATATGACTTACCTGTCATACTCTGTCACTAGCTTGTGAGGTGATCTTGAGTGTATCACATCCTCTCCCATAACTGTGCTTTCCTTTCACATTAAATATTTGGTTGCCAGAGTCCTTCTCTCTTGCACTAAATAAGTATGTGAAATATTGGCATCACAGAGCATCTGTGGCTCCTGGGTGTTACAGTAACAGCACCAGAATAAAGTTCAGGAGGTGTGATCTGGCCAGCCACCCTTGTGTACTTAAAGGAAGCAGCTCTGATTTACTTGTGTGCTGGTATTTCCATTTCATGCTGTTTTCCCAAAGCCTCCTGTGTCTGCAGCAGGGTGGCACCTCAGAGCCATCCCCAGTAGTGCCTGTGACAGTGAGGTGAGGGGTGTCCATGTCTCTCCTAACCCTCTGAAGTGGGAAAATCAACAAAGGCTGCAGAAATCCAAGCAGCTGCTTTTTCTTCATTAGGCTCCAATCTAAACCCAAAACAAGTGACTCCTTTCATCTTCATCTGGATAGCAGTTGGACTAAAGAAAAGCCAGAATTTCCCAGGTGGAAAAGAATGTGTTTGCAATGCAAGCCTCCCTTGCAGAAGAGAGAGATTCAGCCATGTGAAACATAATATATTTCCTTTAAATCAGCATATATTCCTCCAAGTCTCAGCTTCCCCACCCTCAAGAAAAGAATTAGCATCCCTGTGCTGACTCAACAGAGGGCTGAACTTAACAACCACCAAGTGCTGCACTGCCTATCTCTGCCTATCCTGCACTAACCTAATACCTAAGCAGTGGCATGTTCTTCTACATATCTACCAGACCTGCTGCAGCTGAAGCTGCTTCACCAGAGGCATCTAGCACAAATCTCTGAAGACCCACAAGAACTCATGTGCCTGTTTTTTTCCCTTCCCCAGCTCAAGTATTTAGTATCTGATGAGTGTATGCATGGATTGCTGCTATTGTAATTTTCTTCTGGCCTTGTGTAAGCCTTCCTGGGCTGCCTGTGGTCCTTCCTGGGCTGCCTGTGGTCCTCCAAAGTCCTTCACTTGGGACTGACATGAAGGTTGCAGCAAGCAGTAAAGTCTAGGTGAAGCTGTGTCCTGGGTGGATGCACAGGACTGCTGTTTTTGGAAGTGCTGCTGCAGTCCTGTGTTCTGTCACAGTGAAGTCCTGTGTCCAACCTGGGTCACATCCAGAACTATGGGCAGGCCTCAGGCAGGGAAATGAGTAAGAAATGCCATTTTAAACAGTCATTAACTTTACATGAAAACACCATGTTTTGCTAAATGCCTGCCTACCCTCCAGGAGATGTTCTGGACACACAACACTCACTCATGCCACCTTAGAGCTGTCCTTCCCTTCAGACTTAGACCCCTTTGGGTGAAATGCTGCAGGCTGAGGCATGGGCAACTTGGATCCGAGTCTGTGAAGGGGCTGCTTTTCTGGAGGGAGATAGGTGTTACATTTTACAAAATCTGCTTATGACTGAGGGGTAGACAACTGCTCCTTGTTTCTACTTACATGCATACACCACCTGCAGACAGAAATAGGATAGCAAAGCTCATCCTGCTCCCTGCTCTGGAGGGGCACACGTAGGGTGCAGCCTTGCCAGCACCTTTAGCCCCATCCTGCTCTCCACCACTGCTGCAACACCAGCCTTACCCTGGGTAAGAAAAACAACCACTGATTTTATATAAAAATACAAAAACAAGTCTTACAGGTAAACTGAACCGATTTATCTCCAGCATACAAGCTGGAGAGAGAAATGAATGCAGATGAGGGTTTTTTTTACCTCACCTCCTCCCACCAGTGCAGGAGTTGGCAACATTACATCATCCCACACCCCCGCCCCTCGGATCAAACCCTGCAAAGCACAGCTTCTGCTGAGGCTGCTGGAAGCAATAGCCAGGAAAATTAACTCTCTGCTGTGCAGGATGCACTTCCCAGTGACCAATACTGACCCAGTGCTGGATTGTGTGGTCAGCTGTTACAGACAGGGATGTCTGAATCCTCAGAGATGTGCAACTCCAGTAACTTCTGCCTCAAAGTATTTATCTAGCTGAACAAGTATTTTTATAACCGGACAAAAAGTGTGAGTTGCTCCCAGTCTGTCCCAAATGCAGGACTAAAGATGGGCAAAGAAGCCACCTGATACCTCAGGGACTAGGCTAACAGTTTTGATAGAGGGACACAGTATGAGTGAGCAGGATTATCAATTTCCACCCACAGACTTCAATTACACAGAGTTGGGTACTGTGAGTGTCCATTTCCTCCAGCCCCACGTGGCCTTACACAGCAGCTGCTGGCGGAGGCACAGGCATCTTATGGAGAGCAACACAAAAGCTTTTCTTTGCAGGAAATTAAAAAGCAAGGAAACAAACATCAGCACTTGCGCAAGCCCCAGACTGGCTCAGATGGAAAATTACCTTGAGACTGTTTGTGTTCCAGATCAATGGATCAGCTGCAGTGCGGGGCAATTAGCACCTTGAAACTATTCAGCAAGTCAGGGGTGGGAATTTGAAGGGAGATGGCGAGGGAAGGGTGAGAGCAAGTAGGAATAATAATACATTTTTCTGGATAGAAATGTCAATGCCTGGTGCTGGCTGAGCCCAAGCTACAATGAGAGTGCTGGTTGTTGGATGCTTTTGTAGCCAGGCAAATGGGGGACAGAGAGAGCTGCAGGGGCTCAGACTACATCCTGGGAATGGGTATATGGCCTGAACATGGAAAGCAGAGCCCTTCTTCTGTCTGCAAGTAAAGACATCTCCTCCTTAGTTATACTATAAGCCTATTTTCTGCTGTATCTAGCACTCCAAGGAAGGCAAAATTACTCTGTAAACAGATCCTCCCTAAGTGAGGTGGGAGGGCACAAGGTGCAAACTGGCCATTCAACACTTCAGGCAGGCACCAGCTTGGTTAGGGCTGCATCCAGGTCTGGGACCAGGCTCAGGACCAGCTCCCTACAGATGAGTGAGTATCCTCAGAGGGGCTGGGTGGCCATCTCCCATCATGGTCTTCAGCAGCACACATCTCTTTGTCATTTGGGATGCTATGAAGATACTGGTCTGATTATTCTGGTCACTGTTCAGAACAGGAAGATCTCATTCTTTCCTAAGTGCTGACATACATGCAGCATGCCTTACTGCTGCTCTCAGAGAAGGAGGGAGGGAGGGAAGCAGGGATGATGGTGGCTGGCTCCAGTGTAACCTCTTTCACTTCTTTACACAAATCACATCTCCAAACATCCAGGAGAAATGAGACATTGCTCAGATGGGCCTTGTTACCCAATCACAGGGACAAACAGGAATCCCTTCTCTTCATGTGCTGGGGAAGCACATGGGGGCTTTGCCCACTGCTCCTGAATATGAACCAGTAAAACAGTCAGATAACACAGACACAGCTAGGATTAAAGCAACTGCAGAAAACTTTGCTCCTTTCCAATAGGTCTCTATTATTAATCCAGGATGAAAAGCATCTCTACCCTAACAGTTTTCTGTCATTCAATTTTTTATTATTATTATTAGGTCTGCATCCAATCTGAGACCAAGGCAAGCTACTGCAAAAGAGTTTGAGGCATTGATGCTCTTAACACTTTGAAATCATGCTAATCTGATAAGGCACTGAGAGACTTATGCAAGTAAACAAAGCTGGAGCTGATAAAGGACCATGAGAGCCAGAGCACACCAGGTATTTAGTGCTGGGAGAGGGGAAGGCAGGAGCAGTGCCCAGCACAGCTCCCCACAGCCCAGTGCCAGAGCTGTGGCAAGGCTGCAGAGCAGCTGGCATGGGGAGGGAAGGGAAGGCAGCCTGCCCCAGCCTCCGAGCACTGCAGCCCATGACAAGGAACACTACACAGCAGGATGTGAGCACTGCTGCTCACAGCTAGAATCTGAACATTAACATTTTATCACAGCACTTCCTTCGTCAGGACACAGAGAGATGGAGCTGGAGCACAGGCTAGAAACCACGGATAAAACCAACCAAGACAGAAGAGGTAGCTGAAAATGAAGCAAACAGGACACAGAAGGGTTTCTTCTTGCCTCTGCATAGTTGGATGAGGCTTAGCAAAACGAGAGTCCTCTCTGCATTGCCTATGGCTAACTTTGGTGTTCCTGAGACAGCCAGGCTTTTGAGTAATCCAGTGCTAAGTGCCATTGAAACAGCATTAGCAGTAATTAAAAATAAGATTCTTTCAACACCAGGCAGTGTACTTTGGAGGCAATGTTATGATGGCTCAGGATTTTACATCTTTATTTCCACCCTGGGATCAGTGCAAACAGTCAGGGAAGAAACAGGCACAAAATTCACTTTCATCAAGATGGTTCTGAAGTGGAAATGTATTTTTCCCCTCTTTCTCCAGAACAGACAAGATAAATACAAATATGGAAAGGGACTGACACTGGAAAACAGGAGCCTTCCTTGGAATGGAAAACATGACCCCTTTCCCTCTGAGTTATTATAACTTTGAAATTAAGGGGCTTTCAAGCAGAGACAGAGGAAAAGGAATAACAATTCCTTACTAGTATATAGGTATATAATAAGGCAAACAACAATGGCAACAACAACAAACAACAATCCAAATAACAACCAAACCCAACCAAACAGAAAACCCAGTCAAGGCTCTGAGCGCCGGCCCTGGCTGCAGTTGCGGGCACGGCCGGCAGGGGCGCTGCTGGCTCCCGGCGGGCAGGCTGCGGGGGCTCCCCGCGCCGCCAGGGGGGCGCTGTGGCGCGGCCCGGGCCCCACACGCTGATGGCGGGAAGGGATGGAGGGGAAGGGATGGGGGAGAGGCTTCGCTCCGCAAACCCCCCGGGCAGCCGAGCCCGGGGCCGCAGCGGGAACCCCGGGAGCAGCGGCAGCAGCGGCAGGAACCAGCTCGGCCTGGGCAGCGAGAGCGGCTGACACTCGGCAGCTGCAGCTGAACTGCTGTCCCGGCAGGCAGGGAGTGCGGCTGCAGGGCAGCCATAAACCCGCAGCAGCGGCAGAGGCGCGGCGGGGCTGAGCAGCAGCAGCCCGGATCGGAACAGCCCGGGAGAGGCTCCCTGGGAGGGGAAAGGAGCTCGGGGATCCCGGGGGTTCCCCTGAGGCACCCAGCAGATGGTGAAATCCCTTTTTTAGCGAGGCAGGCTGTTAATGAGGCCCAGTGCAATGGCTGCTCATACCAGCAGAGCTGCGCTCACGGTAGAAGAAAGGCAGAAGACAGAACCCACAGCGGTGGGGAACTCTCCCCACAGCGACCCTAGGAATGCTGAGAGAACAGAGCCAGCAGCTCCATCCAACCCCAGCCCAATTCTCCCAGTATCTCTGCCCCTCCAGAGAACCCCAGGTAAGAGTGCAGCCAGCCACACCCGGGGGAAACTTTTTTTGTCTCTCCTAAGGACCCAGTCGTTATTGTCTCTTAGCAACAACAAAAAAAAGGAGAAAATTCTCTAAGAGAAAGAAACAAAAGGAGAACTTCTAAACTCCAATACCCACACAGACCTCAAAGAAGTACTTTACTGCATAGGTGAAAATAACTCTGCAAAAGCAGTTTTGTTCAGGGCAACGGTAATGGTTAAGAACCTGGGAAATTAGAGATAAAACCAGAATATACGAAGGAAACCAGAATGGTTTAAGTGGGAAATCTCCTAAATGGAAGAAGCAGTTGGGCTGTGTTGGTCTACTAGAACATAAACATGTAACGTGCTTATGTGCATCGCTAGACAGGCTCCTCTAGAGAACATGTAAGCACACAGCTATGCTCTCTCCTCCTGACCAGCACCATTTTGAGAGAGGAGCTGGCTTGCAGGACAGAGTTTGTCTTCAGGCCACACATGTGAGTTGGCATCAGAAACATTAATCTCCTTTTTGACCCCAACAAGTTGGTTCATTCTATTTATGCATTTTTGATCTGTAACCCACAACAGAGGTTTTTGGCCCTGTTGCTGGAAGGTCAGGGAAGGATCACAGAAGAGCAAGTCCCAGGCACAGAGCACTCACAGCATAATCCATCAGCTCCCTCCGTCAGGAATTTGCTATGTTTTGAATTCAAAGAATCTCTTTCAAAAACAACAAACCCACTCAGGCATTCATGCCAAGATGGCAAACTGGTGAAACAGCACAGGGAGGATCCCACATTCAGACAGGGAAGCCAGCCTTACAGAGATGCTCAGCTACAAGAGCTGTGAGGAGATGGGGAGTGGGATGGGATGGGGTAAGATGGAAAAGGCAGATTCATGCATGAAGAAAAACATCCTCTGAGAAAAACTTTGCTCCTGCCTGGCTCTAAGCACACTGCTGGGCAGCCTGTTTATCAGCACTCCTGCCTGGAGCAGGACCAAGTGCCTAAAGAGCTGATAGGGAGCTAAAAACCATTCCCTGGATTTCCTTCTCCCTCCAAGAACCATAAGGCATTTCAAAACTTGGACCCTTCTTCCATGAGGTGCCGTAAACTGATTATTTCTGGCACTGTTTTATTGAAGGATTCAGTAGGAGAGTCCAGGACATGTACCAGAAGAGAAGGAGATTCAGCCAGGAGGACAACTTTGGTCCTAAGCCATTATGAAATAAATCAGGAACAAGAGGAACAAGAGACAACTACATGAGAAAGAGCCACGAATATCAACAGTGTAGGGGAAAATACACCAGATGATGCTACCAAATGTACATTCTCTCCAAGATCTGCCAGGTAAACTCAAATATACATGTTGGATTATCTCAGAAGATGCTGTGGGAGAAGGTGGAAGAAAGCTACAGGAATGGGTTTTCAAACAATAGAAAAGCATCAAACTGGAAGAGATGGCACTTAAGAGTTTCCAGTAGTGGTATTTCTAAAGACTTAATTCCCAAATGTCTGAAGAAAATGAATACTGGGGCCAGGAGCTTCCCCTTGCACAAAGTAAGCATATATTTAAAGAAGCAATAGCAGAGAAGAGCTGGGTTGTATATTCCTTACTGGAGACAAGCCATGGCATTCTGTTTTTCAGGGCTCAGGCTTACAAAAAATCTTCCAAACATGACATTTCATGTCACTAGGCAGTACCAGGGGATTTTAACATTACCATTACTTCGTCACAAGATCAGCTCTCCTGCAGCTTCACTCCCCATGGTGAAGGACTGACTTTCCTGGGAAGGGATAATCCCTTCAGGATAAGAGCATTTCAGAGAGTAGGCACACATCTCCCAGTCTTCTCCAAGCACACTACTGAACACATACAAGTGACAATACAAGAAATAAGTATGATGGTGATTTTCCCTGGATGGATAACAGCATCTTCTCCCCTCTGGAGGCCCACCTCCAGGCTGTGCTGGATATAAACAATCAGGTGTTCCTCTGGCCATGGTGGGTGAAACATCATCACTCACCCACTCGCATTCTGGCACGTGAATAAACTTCCCTGCAGTTTGTGTTTCTCAGTAACCCTGCAATAGTAGTCATGGTGACAAAACTGGGGTCCTTGGCAACACACCAGTGATGCTGCAAATCTACGATGACTAATCCTAAAAGCTTAATTTACAGAAGTCATTTAAATGCTTCAAGATATGCATGTCACTGCAGGGGGTGATTTAACGGCTATGGCATATTTGGTGGTGAAACAGTTGTACAGGAGGAACAGCCAGGGCATCTTCTGGCCATAAAATTACATGGATTTTTAATGCAAGATGTAGACTAAATACAATTTAAAGGAAAGCCAATTTAAACCCAGGCACAGTAATAAACCCAGCTGATTTCCAGTCAAAGAGTTGGTCAGAGCTTCGAGATGAAACAGTGTTTTGAAAAACAATCCCACACAATATCACTGATACAGTACTCCCTGGTTTATTTCAGCCTATTTAGAAATGTAATGAATGCTTTCCTCAATGCATCTTGCCCATAAGCATGTAAAACCATGCAGCAGACCCAACTCCCAAGATTGGCCCTATTAAAAGCACACTGAAAACCTCCAATGCAGTGGTTTCCAGCTTTCCAAGGACAGCCAATGGTCCAGCATCTCCATGCTGGCTGCCCCTGTGCATTTCCCACAGGAGAGCACATGCAGGACAGTGGATCTTGTTCCTTATCCAGCGTTTCAGACCTCCAGCTTTTTAGAATTAAAAGATTTATGGTCATGTCTTCAATTCATATGCTGCTGTTGTCACCAAGGGAAGTGCACCAAAGTGAGTGTATTGTGAGTGCTTGGCTGGCCCAGCAAGGCAGCAGTAAATCCACTGCCTCTTTTTTCCCCAGATTTTACATTTTTCTTTTCCAACTGTCTGCCACTTGTGACCCAAAACACAAACAAATGGAGAGTGGTTTCTATTCACACACACCTCAGCAAAAAGTTTTTGCATAGACTCTCTCCCTGTCTTCACACAAATAAAGGAATAAGCACTGTACACTGTATCTTACCTCACAGAAAGCAAATCATTCTGGCCTGAGTCTGTAGAGTCCTAAATCTGTATCCCAGAGTGCTAATTATGACTCACCTAATTTGCTGTGATTTTGAGCAAGCATCCACATCACTCAACAACTACCAGAGACAAGCATCAACACACAACCAGGTTAAACATCTGATCCCACATGATACAATTTCTGTGTCCTGATCCACTACTTTAACCCAGTACCCACTGCCCTTCCTGCACAGGCATCTTCCAGCAGAAAGTCTTCCTGCACGTGACCAGGAGCTAGGATGTGAAGCACATTCATGTGACAGAAAGTAGGCTCCTTCAGTTAAAAGCAAGCAGACAAAAATACCTGTTGGATAAAATCTTAGTTCTACTTATGAGGATCTCCCCCCAATTAAAACTTGACACAACATAACTGCACTTGTCATTGCAGCTGAGTTGTAGCCAATGCATGCACAAAGCACTGTTCATTTCCTTCATTATTTGTCAACATTTCTGTTCCTGCAGAAGAAATTGAGTTTAAGTAGGAGTTACATGCGCTCCTGCTTCATTCTGTTGCTGCAATAATGCAAGAGCAATAACAATAACTACAATAGGTACTAATGACTTATGCACCTTCAAGAATAAAACGTGTCACTTGATGTACACAATGCTTATGTGGATGCAGTCACAAGATGCTTCTTGCCTAAAGTCATGCAAAACAAATACTCTCTAAGTCTTGAAGACAGACTAAACCTTTGCTCTTCTGAAAAACAAAGCCCCTTGCTGATCCCATTTGGGGATTGAAACAGTGATTCTGGAGGGCTTGGACAGTTCTCTCCTCACCTGTTATGTCTGCAATGGAGCCATTAGTCTCCTTGACCACTGTTCATTAACAGAATGCATCTACTGTAGTAACAAAACTGAATATAGATTTATGCCATTGCACAGTATTAGTACTTAGGTACAGAACAATACCATGACTTCCCACTAATGAAGGACAGAAATGGGAATGCTTTACATCAATTACAGCACAGGATGGGAGTCTAAACCCTGTTTTCTGAATCCCTCTGTGTGAAGTTGCTTCAACCACAGCTCAGCTTCATCTCTGGTGATAACATGTCTACTACCCTCCCCCAGCACTATCACGAGGTTTTAATTAAAGCACTCACACAATTCTGTGATACATCATGTTATTTACAATATTGTAAGGCTCTGTGCAGACTGAAATCCTGGATATAATTTTTTTTGCTCGTGGATTTTTCAGTCAGCACTACTAAGTCTTCAGTTGTCCAAATCAAGAAACCTTGCTGGGTCCCTATCAGTGGTGCAGCTCACAGCTGATGTCTGGGTCACCTCCCTGCTGCTCCTCCTTGGGTCACTTTCAGCAGCCTGTCATGTTCCTTGTGTCAAGGGGACAGCTGTCACACTCACCCTGTGCAGGGCATCAGAGCTGATGTCTACTACGCTCCCTGGAGAGGCTGCCATGCCCTCTAGCCCTGGCCAAAGCACTTCCATCCTGCAGCACTGCTCAGCCTGGGCTGCCCACTCTGCCTCTGGAAATGGTGCTCCAGGTTCTGCACAGCCATGTTGATGCTGTGCTTCAGAGAGGAAGGGCAAACCACGGTCTGCATCACACCAGGGTCAGCTGTGGGGTATCCTGGGGTGCCCATTTCTGCAATTGTAGCTGGACTGAGCATTTGGGCATGATGGCAGGTCCTGTTGGCAGTTCAAGGGGAAGCTTAAGGAAAAAGGCAAGTTACTTTTAGCCACAGCTCAGCTACAGGAGAACAACCTCCTGTAAAACATTACCTATGAAACTGTCAAGTTTTCTATGTCTGCAGCAAAATCTAATCCCCGCTACACTTTACACTCAGCTTCCCCTGAAACCCAGCATGTGCCACAGACATTTAAAGCTTAGTTGAACAAAGCATTAGGAGAGAGGCTCTATGGACCAATGGCATGGTCAGTGGGATGTGCAGAGAGGTGACCTGAAGAGGGATTTACCATTTCTAAAACTCCAGTTAGAAGAAAAAAATCAAGAGTGGACAAGAAGAGGAATAAAAGGCAAAAAGGGTTGCTGTGCTTCCCAGGGGACTTGTAAGCTCTTCTCAACATCTGCAGAAGGGGTTGGACCCAGAACCAGAAACACTGGGATGATGCTAGTTAAATGCTTCAATGAATTGGAAGTTATCTTCCAGTATATTTTTAGTTGGCACCAACAGACATTACATAATGGCTATTATATAACAGCACTACAGCTACAAATACTGTCTTCTGAGCTTTTTGTTTGGTTCTTTTCCTTTCTTTCTCTCACCCTCTTTTTCTTCATGATCTTATCCTTAGTGGGGGATTGATCAATAAATGCACTTTACATCAAATGAGGCAGGCAAATCCTTAAGAGAAAAAACAAATGGAGTAAAAATATTGCTACTAAGCCTGTGAGCGCTTCTCTCTTGCCCAACCTTAAACAGAATTAACTATTCCCAGAATAGAAATTCCACTAAGGCTTCCCTGTAGTTTAAAGGGACAGGCTGTGATTCTGTGCAGACACTAAATTTTTCAATACCATTTTTTCTCTATCTCACAGTGATAGTTCAGAAGACAAAAATAAGAGGGTGGGGGAGAAGCACTACATAAGAGATGCTGAGGAAAAACTGAAGGTTTTTTTATCTGCTGGTAAGATCGTTGCCTGTTGGTGCTCCTTTAAAATCTTCTTTGGCATATTTTTATCTTTTCTTCGTAACAGCCATACTGGCAGAGCAACAAAGACTTTTGCTTCCAGACTATGTGCTACATAAAAAAGAGAAGAAAGTTTGCAGAAGCTAGAAATATTTCCTTTCCAACATTTCCTATCTCTGAACCTAAAGAGAGCCAAAGCAGGTACACTGCCTCTGAATGCAGAAATAAAATCAGTTCAGTGGCACACTACAAACTCCCATATCATGTCACCCTACCAGCTTAGGCAAGGGCCCTCTGTGCTTCTGTAATTCCAGTACAGAGCTTTCCTGACAAACACAGCCCTCCCAGGACTCCTGCCTTTCTCATGCTGGTCCTCTAAAACAAATGAACTCAGTCCAGGAAGAGCAAGAGACATAATCTGACAAATAATCTCTTCTTTGCTAGCAAGCTGCTCCCTTCTGTTGTTTCTCTCTTCCACCTCCCTAAACCTGGAAATGCCACTCATGCTCTCCTGACCTATAAATAAACTGAAGCCTGGACTACCTAGATGGGAAGGCAGCATGCTGTGCACTTCACTGGTGTCACACACAGGAACAGAAACCACCCTGGGAGAGTGGAGAAAGAAAAAATACAAACAAATGCAGCTACTTGGAGAGCACTGTGTGAGCTCAGGGAGAGACTTCTTGGCTTTAAAAGCCACAGCAGCACACAGCAGACCCCAGTACCCACAGCAGTGCTCTGAACATCAATTACACACATTACTGTGTGGAAGCACAGCCTGGCAGGGCTGCTCCTGTGAACATGAGCAAAAACCCAAGAAAGCAGGACCAAGAGGAAGCAGAGATATGAAAACAAGTTAGCTGGCATGACAGTGTTAGGTCTGGACTAAAGCAGTGCAGTTAGGGGAGAAGGAATAGCATACTAAAACTTAACAAATATACTAAGATGTATTATTGCATGGAGAATACTGCCTTGTTTTGTGGACTTCTGCCACCTAGATATTATGATCTTCAACCATTAACCTCAGGAAATTTGCTGGAAAAGCTGGCTTGAGAAGTTGTTTAGAGCTGTGAAGGCATGAATGCATGAGACTTCTGCAAGTAGTCCGTGCTAACCACAAAGAATACAGTCCACTTGTCATTCAGGACTGAAAATATTAAGAGAATTAAGTGTCAAAAGCAGTAGGTTTACTTGCATTTGTCATAGATTTCTTCTCAACACAAACTACTTAGAGATTTTACAATAACTGATCACTTGTAGCACTGAAAAATAGCAAACACACATTCAACTGAGACAAAGGTTCATGATTCTCAGGAAAAAGACTCCTAGCTCATTTCAAAGCTCCTCCCTGCTGAGCCTCCAGCCCCAGGTGCTTGGGATAAAGGCCCTTGATATGGTAACAGTGGTGTTGCTGCTGAGTGCCCTTCTCAAGATCAAAGCTCTGCAGGCAAACATGGCACAACTGCTAAATCCCTTGTTAATGAACCCTTTGGCATGGCTGTACTAAGATAGCAGTGGCTTCCTCAGGCATGTATGCAAAGCAGGGAGAAACAGCATCCTCAGGAATGCACAGCTGAACAGATGGAGGGGCACTGTTTATCCAACAGTGACTGCAGTTGCTGCTGCAGCACTGGTGCCAGAGGCACAGCAAACAGCCTGTCCCCAGACAGTGCAGCCACAATGGCAGCACGCCTGGGGGTTTTCCTGCCTGCAGGAAAGAAAAGGATGTTTCATTTAAAAGGAAGGGAGCAGCATACAGACTGTGTGAACTTGTAAAAATCAGCTTTCACTCTGACATACTCAAATTTTTGGCCAAGGGAAACCAGCTGGACTTTGCAAGGTGATCTCAGTGAACCCAAACATGCATTCCCATTCCCACCCAGCCTCTCTGCACATACCTTTGTGACAGCCTGACATAGCAAACCTCTCTCCTGGGAGAGCAGCAGGGTTATCCCTCATAGCCTTGAGGCATAATTCACTGAGGTTCAGTTCCATGGTGTTTCTGAGCTCTTTGGTTTCTGACTTTTAAGAGACTTCCAGGGAAGTGCATACAACGGGATTGTGGAAGAAATCCTACTAACCAGCTGCATGTCCAAGCACGAGCCTCTGCAAACATGCTGCTGCTGCTGTGCAAAAAAAAAAAGCCAACTCCACTGTAAAGACTGTTCCACTGGATTTAAGATGGAATTAAAACATATTTGACTCATATAAGTAATATGTATTAAATTTAAGAATTAAATAAAAAGTCTGAGATCAGCAAAATATGAACCATTAATCAAACAGACACTGTAAACAACTTCACTGTGAAATCTCTACTGATTAGCTTTGGGCCCTCAGCCAAGAAGGCCTGTGAGCTCTGTTTCACTGACATGTATTTTTAAACAACCTCCAGCAAAGAGGAGCTCCATTTGGGGCACAGAATACCAGCTTTGGGGGCTGGGACCAGTGTCTGCACAGATCATCTTGCAAAACATCTAGCTGGATCCCAATTCTACAACTAAAATACTGTGCCCTGCTCCTAAATACTGCCTAGCTTCTACAGCAGAATTTGCAGGGCATAACCACCTCCTTCCTGCACTCACACAGTGCACTGCTGTCCCTGTTTGGTGATGAGAGCTGTGTACATTTGTAATATACACCATGCAGACAAAAAAACCCACAGGTGAAAGATGCTCAGGTAAAATAGAGCCAGTCTATGGCAATTAGCCCTATCATTCCCAATTGTATTTAATGCATCATCTGAAATCACCCAGCAATAGAGAGCCTGCAGCCTCTTTAACAGCCTATTGATTACATGTATTGCACAATCCATGATGCAAACTGCTGGAAGCATCTCTCAGATTGCATTAACATCTCCTGCACCTCTAGGCATGCCAAAATCTGCCCTGGCTAGGTAAGGACAACTGACATTTTGTCAACCTAGTGGCCCCTGCCTACTTGTGCTGAGCACATTATGTATTAACTTCTCTGTTTGCAAATTGCCCAGAATGCTCCAGAGACAAGAGTTTACACTTGTAACAAACACAGAATTAAGCTGACAGTTTAAAAAAATAAGTAAAATGTTGCTTTCCATTCAAATTAGGGAGAATAAATGATTATTTATAAGCAAAGAACTTCTCCTACAGAGTGTTTACTCTATCCTGGAATGCATCAAAAGGTGTCTGCATTACTGCAGATTGTCATCAACAGAAATGCAAATGTTTAGAAAGAGGGAGAAACAGAGGAACAAGATGATCTTTTCCTTCCAACCCAAAGCATTATATAATGAAAAATAACACCAGTTAAAAGGTTTTTCAGATTGGTCTGTATGAAGGAAAATGGGCGAGCAGTGCTCATCTAAACTCTGCCAAAGCAGTAACCACTTAAAAAGTACAAAAGCCCTGCAGCACGGGGGAAGGACAGGCTGCCCAGTGCTGGCCCCAGTGGGAGCCCAGTGAACCAAGCACTGCTCAGCGAGGAGCAGGCAGCAAACACACTCCTCTGTTCTGCCAGAGCCACCACTGCCCTCCCTGACTGTGACCCTGGGGGTACAACCCCATAGTCAGTGCTGCAGCTCATCCAGATCCTCAAGCAGAACAAGGCACAGCCAAAAATATGTCTGGAAGGGCCAATTCTTGAGCCAGAAGCACCACTGTGGCTTGGCTTCTACCTGCCCACCCTGCAAGACATACCAGATGGAGAAAACAAAACCCTGCAGAGGAAAGTGAGGTGCCAATTATATATATATATTTTAAAAGAGCAATCAGAAAAGCAGCATCAAGATGTTCAGCATGCCTCACCAACTGATAGTGGGTTGATATAAGATGCAGTTTGGTTTGAAATGCTTGCACGATAGAAGTTTTTAATCTAAGTTTTTATTGATCACTTGCACCAAATGGAGCAGACACAGCCATACTCCAAAGCGCCCTGCATTGTTTCCAAGAGGTGTTTCTTGTCCCCAGGAGTTTACATTTCCATCTAATCCACAGAGACCAAGGATATAAGCAAAAATGCTTTCTGGCTGCTTTCAGGAGCATGAGAAGCAAAGGAGAGCAAAGAAGAGGAGCAGAAACAAGAATAGTTTAAATTCATTTCTTCAGACATGATCCAAGAAATGCAAAGTGGAACTCCACTGAACATTGCAGGCAATCAAAAGCAAAAGTCAGTCCCATGACAGGGCTTAGCAGAAACTCAGCACAAGCTCTCAAGCAAAGAACCAACCCAGACATCTTCAGAATAAACCAGTTCTGGAAGAATTGACTGAGAGAGGTGATGGATGTCCCAGAGAAGGAGGTTACAAAGTGGTGCAGACTAACACCCTGCTCCCCAGCTTTACCCTCTCCTTCCAAGCTGCTCAGTCTATGGGCAGACAGGCACACAGCCTGTCAGGGACTGAAATGGTTCATGCCTTTAACACTGCTAGCAGGCAGTTTTGCCCAGTATAGTAAAAACTGTATAAAGATGCTACAACCACGGAAGCCTTCTTGAAGATGCCTGACTGGAACTTTGGACTGTAAGTTAAGCTGCCTAGATAAGATAAAGGGGACACTATTGTTCAATCATCTCAGGTCTAGGGAGAAACAAACAAGACTGAGAGAAAGCAATGCATCCACAAGAAAGCCAAACCCAGCAGCTGCACTGAGAATCACCTCTGGCTGGGTTTGGGGTGGGGGAGACCACAACCCACAGAAGCCAAGTTTATACAGCCTCCCCCTGAAATGAGTGGGGGAGAAGGAGATTTTGGGTGCATGACATAACCTCTGGTCAGAGGCACTGAACACCCATCCTCCCTTACACAAACTGGCCCAGCTGTGGAACACCCAACCCATAGGACACATCCACAGGACATTGACATGAGAGGCAGATGAGGGGTGTCATAATCCATCAAAAACCCCCCAAAGCACCCCCCAGACTCATTCCTGAGGCTTTGCACCACAGGACTGCATGTGATGCAAATGATGCAAAATAGTCTGGCAAGAGACTGGGCCTTGCCCTGGGGGATGTACTAGGGCATTCCCACCCTGAATGTACATATTAATCCACTGGATTCTGTGTTTTTCAGGGGACATTCACCACCAAGACCATTGAAGGTGGAGTGGATCCATGGAACATTGTTGGGGTCCATGGAATGGTGATATTTTCTTTATTCTGCCTCTCTTTCTGTCCCTGTACCTCTTTTCCACTTTTTTCTCTTCCCTTTTCTCTTTTTCTCTCTCGTTTTTACTATTAAATAAAACCCTTTATTTAATTTAATATTAAATAAAAATACTACTGACCTTGGCATATGGTCTTGTTTGCACCTTATTTTGGGTAGAGGCATTTCTAATAACTTTAAAACTGGATCATGACACAGCCCCAGCAACACCTTCACACCTCAGCATGCTTTCAGCTTAGACTCTTTGCTTCAGGCTGTCCTCCCCAACTCTGTTCCCAAAGTGCTGCCTTGACACAGCTAACCTCTAATTTGTAAGAATTAGAACTGGACCTCCAAATCTGGAGTCCTAGAAATCAAAGGATAGATAACTTTTTCAGCTCTGCTGTGCCCCACTGTTGTTGTGAAATGCCATGGGACAGCATGGTATGAAAGAAAGCATAGAAGAGAAGCATCTTGCAGAACAAAGCTGCTGTGTTTGTATTGGACTCATATGACCTCTTCCTTAGAGTAAACAAGTCTAGACCTCTGAACCAGACACAGCTGGAGATGGATCTCCACTCCCAGAACCCCCAACTGATCCTGAGGATGAAAGGGAGCAAGAAAACACTAAAGATGGGGTTGTTGCAGCCCAGTCTCTCCCAAGTGTGACACGGTGCTTCAAACACATAGAAGCAACTTGCACTCGAGTTAATCATCAATAAACTACTTATTTGTTTATTAAGCTTTTATAACTTCTCTCTATATATGTCCATGATGAAAAGGGTGATCCTTCTTCTCAGTGTAGCTGGACATCACCTGTACATTTTCTCCATAGGGTCAGTTTAGCTTGGAAAGCAATACATTCACCATCAGTCAGGGATCCTGCTCCACAGTGCTGGTCAGTGCTCAGTGGAACAGCCCATCCTGCAACTGCTGCAAACCAGCTGAAGTGCTAATGCATGTGCCCCAGCCCCTCAAGGAAGGTTAAAGACCCATTTAGCACCTGGTGCTGAAAATGGTGGTTCCTTGCCGACAACTCACAAATCATCATCCTGCAGCCTGCTTTACTCAACCACTCTGGCACGGTAACTGAGGATTTATTTTACACTTAAAAATGTTTAAAGTGGTGCAATATTGAGTGCTTTGCAGGTGGGAGGCTGCCAAACAGAGGTTGTCACAGGCAGGGACACAATCCAATTTATCATGAAACCACTATTTCTATTCCTGCCATTTGCTTTATTTAGTCTCCAGCTTCCCACAGTGGGAAGGACAGGGCTGTCTCAGCCTCAGCCACATTCACCACTGAGCCAGGTGCCACACCAATGCCAGAGCTCTGGGCACTGGAACAGAGCTCAGAGCAGCACTCCAATGATGCAACTGAATGCCTCATGAGGCACATACAAGAGGAGGTAAATTAGCACAGGCAATCTGAGTTTTTAAATAACCACAGGCACTTTTAGTAATAGTTAAACAAAATGTTCAGAAACAAAACCAGCACAACTACCATCTTGGGCACTGAAAGCTGCTGAAAAACTGCAGTTATATTACAGCTTCATGGCCTGCTGCACATGCTGCTGCTTTAGAGCCAGCCTGTCTCCTGCCACATGCATTCAGATGTAGCTGGCCTTTTCCACTGCCCTGAGCTGATCTGAATGAAAGACACTGTTTGTTGTCTGGCAGGTACTTGCTGCCTTGTGTGTCCTCATGGGCAGTGCAAGGAGCAAGTGCTCTAGGTGGCAGATTTCTGCCCACCCACAAACTCAATATACACCAGCCTGTTCCTCTGTCTTCTCTGCCCTCCTCCCACCACTCCACCCCAGTCACCCTCTACCACACCTCAAACTGCATCATCTCCTCCTATTTTCCTTGTTGCTATGTCCATCTTTACTCTTTTTTGTCTCTTCTTGTCACAAGAGAGACAAGAGACAGTGATCCTGTACCCTGTCTTCCCTGACACTGGATCTATCCCCTCACCCAACCAGCCTGTCTGTACCTCCATCACTGCTGCTCTCACAGATCTGTCACCTACAACCTCAGACTAACTACTTATACCTTTCTTCTGCTTCTTCCTCTGAAGAGGTAGGGTAACACCAGGGTCAGAAGCCTCCCCTGCTTCTGAACACCCCTGAGGATCTCTGTTCCCAACTGCACCATTGAGCCCACCCCCACAACCAAGGGTACAGCATCCTCTGCCAGCATGAGCTGCACTACAGACTGCAAAAATCCCACCAGACCTGATGTCACTCCTGATGCTGTGGCTGAAAAACTCTAGGGTACACAAATCTCCACCTGGGCTGAATTACTTCAATGAGGTGAAGGCACCTTCTCATGCAAAGACACCTCTGCTGCCAAAGCATGACAGGATTAGAGCTCTCCAAAAAAATAAATTGTCAGTATTTTGCAGTATTCCCTTCCAAGCTACTCCTGAGAACGCCTTAAACAAAATGAAAAAAAATTGAAGGAAGTGGTGGTAGAACCTCCCTCCAGGTTAGTGAATCTCACAGAGATTTAGTCAAACACCATGGGCATTTTACTCGCTGGCTAAGTTACCAGAAAGCTGAACTGTCAGCCCCACCTAGAGAAGAGTTAAACTTTTGCTGACACAGTTCATTATCTTGCAAAACAAATTGTTCCAAGTGAACTGTGCCATTAATGTGTGTGATTCTCCAGTTGTTCAAGCTATTAATGTATAAGATATATTAGAAGTAAGGGTAGAAAATAGCCTTTGCAAAATATTTTTCAGACCATTAGTTGGCAGAATTTTCTACACAATTTCACTCTCGCATTTCTGAGTCCAAGTGCCTTCTTCTTATTAAGTGCTTCCCAAGCTACTAAGCATGATGTGTTTTCAGTGGTTGAACTACTCACACAAAGTGTATCAGTGACTGCAGCTCTTACTCCACTATTTCACCCAGCTGGAGAAGATCAGGTCAAATTAGGCTTATATTGACAAGCAGCTGCCTTGTTTCACTCACCTCAAAGGAAAAAAGGCCAAATCAGAATCCATGAGTAGCCTAACTGTTATAATTGAAGAAAGAAGCTGGGAGAAAAACAGTAGATTATTGCATATCTGTTCACTGTAGAAATTATATTATTGTGACTGTTCAGCAACTGAACTTAGTCACATACAGATCAGTAATGAAGCCCTTTTCTGCATGGGAAACTGGTCACATTAAGCCTCTCTGCCTTCTGCTCATCATGGCAGTAAGGACCTTCTGCATTTTTGTTCAAACCTTTCTTGCCACCTAGAACCTTTGAGCTGCAATAGTCACTTGGAAAAGAAGTACTTGGTAAACACACAAAAGCCTTTCAGATTTTTGCTTTCTGGACCATATGACTATCATTCTTTATGCTGTGGCAGAGGCTAGGAGACCTAGTCATGGACCAGAGACCAGCAGCCTTAAGCTCACTGCAGGAAAAAAAAAAAGGAAAAATTCAAACCCACAGAAAGCAGCAGATGAAAAGCAGTATTTAACTCTTTTCCTTTACCCAATTTTCCACGGAGTGTTTCAAAGCATCACCTTTCCATCTTCAATCAGGAAAGCAGACTGCACCCTATGCCAGGAGCCTAACTAATCAAAACAGACAACAAAAGTGTTCCAGTCTAAAAGAGTCCATCAAAACCCTACTGAACTCAAGCACAGGAATCTCTATAGAACATGCTGTTTTTTCCCTAGTGAATTTCCCCCCAGAACTTCTCAGCTGAAGCTTTTTCAAAGCAGCTGGGTAAGGACTGAGAAGGAGTGACAAATACCATGTGAAACACTGCAGTGCTCTGCCATGAGTAGCCACCCAGGCCTGGTGTCCAGCTGCAAACCCAGTGTTTGCACTGCAGCAGAACAGAACACCCTGTGTCACAGGCCCCAGTCACACCAAGCCACCCAAGGAGACTCCTGTGTGGAGAAGACATCCCCTCCTCCTCCCCACTGAGGAGAGCCAGCCTCATCCAACTGCCTGCCTTTCCTCATTTCTGCAGGGCAGGACAGGAATCTTTGGGATATTTAAACCATGCCCAGTGCACAATGGGCTTGCTAAAACCCAGCTCAATATGCTTAAAATTAAGCAGGTGCAAATGCCTTAAAGATGTAGCCACTACTCCACAAAGAGCTATTAAACCTCCTGCTCTTGAGAACTTGGTGTCAGTGAAGTACACTCTGCAGTTCCTTTGAACTTCATGTTCATGAGATACACAAATTGCACTTTTGAAAGCAAACTGGTTTCAGTTTGTGGTTTCCTTTCATCCAAATGGGTGGTAATCTGAGACAATCTGGGAAGCTTCCATGGATTGTCCTTGATTCTTGGATACATAAATACATTTCCTTGGAAAGAAAGGTACATACAAGCCACTAAAACCAGGCACATTGTGGCATGTTGGGAGCACTCATCTAGGTCAATAATTTGTCTATACAAATTCTAAAAATGAATTTTGGGGGGAAAATGATACCTGCTCTGTTTAGAGCATGAAAAGCCATGGTAAACATCCATCAGAGCAGGCACTCCTGTCTGCTGCAAACAGCACAGAGCATGTTTAAGAGGCTACTTTATTTTTTTTTCACTGGCTAAAATGCAAGAACAGGCATCCAACAGAAGGTCCACATAAATTCTCATCCCACTTCTCCAAAAGCTCAATTTTAACTTCTTAAAAGAAACAAAATAAAACACCTAATGCACCTAAGGATTTCAGCAGTACAACAGCAGTACTCAAGAGGTGAGGATACAACCTGTCATCTAGCTCCAGAGGATTCCCTGCTCTGCTGGGGGAATTTCCCCAATTATGGATGTCACTGCCCGTGTGTGAGCTGCTTTTTTTAACTTGCCAGCTACAGAAAAACTTGGTTTGGTCCTGGCAGATACAGTGAAAATCCAATATACTTTTCAGTTTTAAGCTAGAGTTGAAGGAAAGGTTTCTGAAAAAGAAGAGCTAAAACTGCTTCCTCTTAAACCCCTTCTCTATCCCTGAATAAATAAATAAATATATATATATATACACACAAATATAGGTATATACAACAACATACACAGGCTATACACACACACACACACACAGAGAGAGAGAGAGAGAGAGAGGGAGAGAGAGAGAGAGATAAATTGGCAACTCCTAAGTATACAAGTTCAGCTCAGAGAGTTTCAGTAAATAAACATCTTAACCAAGCCCGGGGAAGCAGAAGAGAAAAACAACTGTGAAATAAATACCTTGCAGGTACAGTTACTTTAGCAGGGCTCCAGAGATTAACAGTTACTTAGTGCTTGCAATCTGCTCAGCAATATGAAAGATACAAAGATAAAGAAATCACTTGTCTGGGGACCCTCCAAGGGCTCTTGTCAGCCACAATGCTAGTGCTGCTGACACCTCCAGTCCTTGAAAAGTCACCTCTCACATCTTAACAACCTCCTCAATTTAATGTACTCCAAAACCAGCTCAAACAATAAGTGCAGAATGTGACTGTGGAGATACAGTTCTTTCCACCTGTAAAAATGCAACAAATTTGGAAGTAGGCAAGTTGGAACTGAAGAAGGGTTGGTAAATCCTATAAAATAAACATTAGAATATTTTAGTAGAACATAGTGATGGAAATACTAGAGAGAGCAAACCCAAAGAAAAATGGACAAGCAAAACTGGGAACATGTTTACCACTGTGCCTAGATAGTCTGCAGAAATCTTAGAGAAGGATTATGTAGGAAAATAAGCCTGAGTTTTACTCTGAAGGAAGCTAATTACATCTCTGAAGAAACACGTTGCATCTTTCACTTAACTTTGATTCTAGGATTTACATTCACACTCATAAGCACATTCCTAGAGAGAGGTATGGGGAAAGAGAGAGGGAGGTATGAACCCAAACATATTGTAATTATTTTGATTTGTCTTCTCAGGATGAAGTATTCTTATTTTAGAATTTTATTCTTTTCTATCACAAGAAAATCAACTGGATTTTTTCTGTGAAGAGTACTATAGCTGTAATACAGCTGTCAGAGACAGGATTTTAAGGGAAGATACATTGTGAAACAGCTCATCAAAAAGCAGAATTTGTGTTAGAAAGCAAAGATCTTCCACTGGACTTTTAAGAAAAATAACAATAAGTAGTCAGTTCTCAA
This sequence comes from Erithacus rubecula, assembly GCF_903797595.1. NCBI lineage: Eukaryota > Metazoa > Chordata > Aves > Passeriformes > Muscicapidae > Erithacus > Erithacus rubecula. Next base: position 8,028,161 of record NC_136674.1, read on the forward strand.
TGGAGGAACATTTGCAGGATAACCTAGCATCAACCTTTGTTATTTTGTATTTTTATTATTGCTCTGTTTATCCTCTTTCCTAAGAGCCTTGGAGACACTGTGGATAGCTCTTTGAGAAACAACAAGCTGATGCTCAAAGATCATTAAGAAGTGTTGAGAGAACTGAATCTGACCACAGATACCATCAGCTACAAACAGACAACACCTGAAACCAATGAAATGATATCAGAGTGCTGACAGAGGACATCATGGAGACCCAAAGAATGAAGAGGCTTCATAAAGGGTTAGATAACTCTGTGTTGGATTGGTATACTGGTAGCTATTAAATAGGGTAATACAGATTCAACCTGTAATTCAGGAATCCCTCAGTTATTGACTGGTAGGAAACTGTAGTGAGGAAGGAAGAATAAAAGCTTCCTGCTCATCTCCTACCCCTGCTGATCTCACACAGAAGACAGCCCATGGGCACTGCTCATATGGCCACAAGCCAATCTAAGCCAAACATCCACAGCTCCTTCAAAGACACCAGCATCTCAAAAGAACTGGGTAAGGCCAGATTATTACAGAGAATAATTTTTCACTCTTTTTTACACTTCAATTGATGCAGTAATCTCTCTTTCATTGTATTATGGTATCTGAGCAGGGTCAGTCACCTAAAAGCAAATGGCTATAGAGAATCCATACAGAAACCTTCTGAAGAGCTCCTGGTCAGTGGTACAGGCCATGATGTAACTAGAGCTCAGCCTGAAGGCAGGGATAAACTCTGACTGCACGTCAGCAAACACGTGATTAAAGCTGCAAAACTTTTGAGTAGGCATTTGATTTATCAGAGGTGCAATTCTGCATCATGGTTATATGAAGAGGATCTTAAAGAACTTAAAAGTTCTGCAATGGTAAGAAGTGGTATGGGAATTGTCAGAATTGTGAGCTCTGGGAAAGAATTAAAATAGGGAGCAAAGCAGCAGAACAAAATTACCTATTTTCTTTTATATTCAATATTTCATGGGATGCCTAAGAATTAAAAGAGGTGACAGACCTCCCAACAGCCACTTTTTTGCTGTCACAGGAGTCTATTGTAGAGATCATCACTTTGTACAGCCTAAAGCATAAGCCTTCCACAAGCATGGATCATGTCAGGATCTAATTAAGATAACCTGATGCTAACACCCTTTCTAAACTGAATAAATGATTTGGAAGAGTAGTTCACTTGTATATTTATTTCTATCACTGCCTGATTTTGTACTAAGTGCATGAGCCTTTAAAGCAACATCTGGGCAGCTACACAGTGTAACAGAACACCCAAAAAGCTACAACCCTCAGCTACAGGTAAATCTCACCTGCTTTCTTCACCCTGGAATGCTCTGTAGCCTCAGCTATGCAAGTCATGTTAGTCCTGCTGTGCTGATAAAACATATTTGTGGAAGGTGGTTCCAGGTGAAAGGCAGATTTAGGGATGACACAGTCCAAAACAATGAGAGGTGTTTGAATCATAGGGGCAGAGGAGCAGACATGCCTTTGGTGTTACTGGGGATCACAAGAGAGAGACAGCTCTGCCAAAGGAAGCTGGAAGTCCAACTTGCTCGACTTTCTCATCTCCAAGCTGCATACAAAACATCAGTGTCATGGTCAAAATGAAACATTCTACCATTTTAGGCACACTGCCTAATTAGAAACCATTGTTATCTGAGAACACTGTTTTTGCAGCTGTCAGGAAATTAAATAACCCAAGGGTAACCTGGAATTAAATAAAGCTGTACAAACACATAGCCCAGCTCTGAAATCCTGACTCTGACAAGCATCCCCTCTGCTTTCCAAGGGACTCAACATTTAACTAGGGCATGCAACTATCATTTTCAATCAGGCCATGGGATAACAAACACTGGTCCTTCTTGAGGGTCTGATGCTGAACCTGAAAATCCATATACCAGAAGGCTGCCTTCTCTCCACTAAAAGCAGCAGCACCTCCTGAGGAAAGAGCTCCATAACAAGTGTCTACTAAGAGACCAATCAAAGACTGATTAAAGGAAATGCTTATACAGAAATTCCTGCTTTCATCTCACTTCTCGTCTTACAATTCTTGTAACTTGAAACTTGTCAGCAATCTAAACACTAAGCTGGTTCTACTTTTACACTGACTTTTTAAGAATTAAACAAAAAGGAGAAATGCATTTCCAATGAGATTGATGCAAATCTCATTTCCAATGAGATTGCTGTGAAATGCCCACTTGGAAAATCTGTTTCTGGTGGCTTCCTTTCTTAGCTTTCTACTTGTGATTTCTGTTGCGAGAAACAAAAAACTCAGATGCAAAGTCTGAGTATAAGAGAAAGAGACAAAGTTCTTGAGAGGCCAGACACTGACCCAGCATTAAAAGGTATTGCACAGGAAAGTCAAGTCTATATACAAAAGCTGTCATAATGTGTCAACACAAGTCCCACCTGGCCATGGACACACACTAGGGATGACCTGAAGGATCAGGAGGAAATGACATTTTACAGTAGTGTCTTAGTGGTGACATTCAGGTCATTGCAATACAGTGGTAAATAAAGCCTGATTTTGAAGTTCATATAAGTACATGTCAGTTTGAGCTTCCAGTTAAGGCAAAATTTGATTTGTGCCACAAAGTATGTATGTGACCTGAAACAAATAATTTGGTCTCCTTTTTATCAGTTTCCTCATATGTGGGAGAAAATAATTCTTACCTCACAGAGGTTTCATAAGAGAGGAAGTATGAATACACTCCAGAAACAAAGCATCATTATTATGTTTGGCTAAAAATGTGGAACATGGTAAGGCAGATTCCAAAAATAATCATTATGTACACTCTCACTGGAGAGCTGGGTTGGGAAGACAAATCCAGGTTAGGCTCTGGTCAGTTTTCAGGAAATCAGGCTGCTCTCTTTCTTCCTCTTCACAGGATAGCACACCACTAACAATAAGCAAACCTGGAAAATTAAAACCAGATTCAATCTCCAAAAGCTGACATTTGCTCATGAGAATGAAGAAGGGAGTAAAAATTGGCTTTTTTCTTCATTGCCAAGCAATGAAGATGAAAAGTTTGGCTCAAGATGTGCTCAGAACATGGCTGTGGGTGTGTCAGCCCTGTTCAGGATTGCTTCCTGAGTGCAGGGACCTCGATGCCATCTCTGCTCTATGATCCAGAGCTAGGTCCTTCCCACCCTGGCACCCTTGGCTTTTTACTCCCAGCCAGGAAATCACTGCCATGGGCAGCCTCTCCTCACCCTGCTTCATGAGCAATTGGGATCCACAGCCCAAAAGAACTGAGGATTTGTCTCTGATAGTCCAGTCACAGGAACTGCAGAAATCAGCACATTTCTCACTTCCTGACAAAACTTCCCTGTGTTTCAAAATCTCCTGGCAAAGGCTTTGCTCTCAGACTGCAAGCCAGGGGTGGAGAGGACCTATCCCAGACAGTCAAAGGCAGATCTGGTTACTGCCAGCAAGGGCACACAGGTAGTGCACTCCACTGAAAAGCCAAACCCACAGAAATAAAAGAATATCAAAAGAAGAACCAATGTAGTCAGACTCACATTTACAATTCCTTCTGCACTTTCAGACAAAGTAGCAAAAATTTTTTTTTTTTTTTTTTTTTTAAATCCTGTGCGAGATTAAATCTGATGAAAGAGATTTTTAAAAGATTATGTAACTTTTCCCATAAAGGGTATTTCCCCCACCACAATCTCCAGTCTGTTTCACTACAGACCTGATTTATTCCTTAGGCTGCAAGTGCACCCATTGTAAAAGGGAATTCTGAGGGACAGAAACTCCCTCAACTATAATTATTTACAAGGACCCTTGCTTGTTACATTATCAAAGTATTTCCACGTGTTTACTAATTACTCTTTACAAGACCTGTTATGAGGTGATTTAATTGGATTATCACTGTTACTAAGATGAGGAAACTGAGATACAATGAGAGACTTGTCCAGGGTCAAACACAAAAGCCTGCAGCAGACCTATGAGCTTCATCACAGTGCCCTGGTTCCCTGTGCCTTCACCCTGTGACTGCAACAACAAAGCTGGTCCTTGAGAAAGGTTTGCTTGCCCTTGGAGAAGCTCTTCCACAAACCCAAGATGACTGAGACTGTCAGGCCAAAAGCCTGAAGAAGATGATGGCTGGTCAGTGTGTCATCAACAGCTTAATACTTCATGCAAACAAAAAAACACTCCCCCTTCATTTTAACTGCACAAGAATTAGCTCAAAGAAGCCAGCAAATTCTCCTCAAAAGAGAACTGTTAGTCTAGAGTCATGTACACAAATCAGTCTGCATTTCTAGAGTCAGATAGAAGATTTCAGATGATTCTAGTGAAAACCAAATAGCTAGACATATTGCACCAGGATTATGAGTTACCCTTGATCCATCATTAACTTTGGAGATTTTATACCTGGAAATCTGGAAAAGACTGATCACTGGCACCAGGAGAAAATAAAGCTGGTAAGTTTTTGGGCACAAAACCTACAACCTCTGCCTGAGAGTATCTGTCTGGGTACAGACAGGATTTATGTTTGTTTTGTTTTCCAAAATAATTTGATCAAGAGAATCCTCCAAGCCTGTCAGGAACAGAAATTTTCTCACCCTGATGAATGACTGCTGTTTCTTGGGAAACCTGAGGCATCCCCTGCACTCATGAGAACATCTGGCAAACCTACTCAGAGACCAACACTGGGGAGTGCTGCACACTGGAATTTTGCAATGATTACCACAAAAGAGATGTTTCTCTGTTTGCAGATGATGAGAAAACTGTTTTTTTTCCCCGTGGGTTACTGAAGATTCCATTTCTAGACTGAGGCCATAGCATTTATACCAAGGTAGAGGAAATCCACTTCCTCATCCAGGTCATGAACTTGAGAAAAGTATGGCTTAAAGTAGATTCACAGTTAGCAAAGATTGGGAATTGGTGGTTGAATGTTTTCAGCCATGGGAAAAGGGATCCATTTTGCTGCTTGTACCACCTATGACAGAGGGCAACAGCACTTACCCATCTCTCACAAGGCATTCCATATAAAATTCACTTAAAAAGTAGGGAAAGATGACAGAGTCTTACCAGACTTACAATATATAAGTGCTTCAAAAGGTCTTAGAGCATGTGTTCAGCCTTGGCTCTTTGTTGCACATTTAGCACCCTGGTGTGTCTCCTTACAGCTGGCAGACTGTAGCAGCTCCAGTACAAACAACACAAGCTAGTCTCTCCTCTCAAGTCCACCCTTCAGAAAAAAACCCAGAAATGCACCAGTGGAAGAACAAACAGATGACCAAATGCTCTCTAGTGAAAATAAAAGTAAGGACTGCTACTTTTCTGTTGAGCTGCACACTGATCTTAGAGAGCAACCTAAAATTTCAACAAATTATTCCATTGTTTCAGTCAGAAAAGCTTTGTAGATCCTGCATTTATGAGAGGGGTTGATAAAAATGAGCCCTGGTATCTTTTTGCTCATTTATCTTGGACTTTGGAAAGTACTAGGAAGCAGCCAAGATGTAATAAATTTAAAGGAAGAAATCATAACCAGTCAAGTGGTTCAGGAAGGGAAGTCTTGGCTTTCTCACCACTGGCTGTGAAACAAAAATAGATATCAATACACACCCATCAGCTGGAGGAAACAGTGAAAAATATGTACTACTTATGCAGCACTTCTTTAAACAGGAGTGAACAGAGAAACTGAACCAAAAGACTTTATATGACAGGTTACAAACATAAGGAGTAATATATGCTGTCAAAATTTGCAAACCCACTCATACACAAGCTTGAAGAAGTGCTCCTTTCCCCATGTGATGCAAAGCAGACCTTGGAATATTATATATTTCTCATTTTCCTCCCTTCCCCCAAAAACTTTAACCACCAAATCCAGCTGCCTCTTGAGAGAAGGCAGAAATCTCATGTCATCACAGACCCCCAGAACATTCATTGATCTATATCAGCAGAGATGCATTGTAGGAAAAGCCTTCCCAACCAAACACACATTTCTAATAAGGCAATAGTCAAATCTTCACATTTTAATTTCAATTTAGTTCATTAATACCACATTACTTTAAAATCCCCCAAAACACAGACAAAGCATAGTCTAGCCAATACAGGGATCAGAAGAGAGTGATTGTACAACTGTTTAGTAGAGAAAAACATGTTCTGCCTAGAAACCACAGGCATTCCTGGCTGTCCAGAGGAGAAATCCAGCACTATAAATGTCAGCAACTTATGCCACTGTGCCTCAGATACAAAGGCCTACTCACTGGGCAATTGAAAATTAAAGAAAAAATAATTATTGAAGGAATATTCAGAAAACCAGATGCAACTACTAGTTTGCTTCCCTCTGTATCTTTAAATAAAGATTGCTCCTAGCTAGATGGGTTCTCTGCTTGGACTTATTTATAAGCTGTTTTCTTACCCAGGTTATATACAGGAAAAGAGAGAGGACACTGAAAGCAATTTACCATTTTGATGTTATTGCAATAGGAACTCAATGTGCTAGTAAAGTGTATGATGATCCTGAATCCAAGGTTAGACAAGGTTGCCTGAGGATGTTAGTTATCAAAACAAAGCCCTGCCAGCAAGATTTTTTTTTTTTTTATTTTTATCCTTTTCTTACTAGAATGAAATTTTTTCTGCCACTGTAACTAGCTGAGATTTCTCAAATAGTTTCATTATTTTTAATGTACTGGACAATTTATTGTGAGATATGAGTTGAGAATCTCCTCCTAGAAAATGTGTCCACGAATGGATTTCTGGCCTTGGAGAAATTACGAGCCATATCAGGCAGCCAAAGGTTTAAGGGAGGAGTATCAGGCTCATCTTGCAGATGAATCTCAGTGTGAGGAGACCAGGAGTCTTGTTCTGTGTTCACAAAGTGGATCTGCACCTCAGAAGAATGTTTCTCACTGCTGCTTCAGTACAGAAATGAAATGGCTTTTCCTCCCTGGTTCTGATCCAGAAGAAATCAGCCAGGACCTAAGGTCTGCTGACTGCAATAATTGACATGAAATGGGCTTACCAGCTCTAGGAGAAAGAAACCAGAATACATGAAGGTGATGTATCCCTCACCCCAAATTTCCCTGAACCTAGAATATCCACGTTTACCAAACTGAAAATCACAATGATTCACTTCTCCCTTGACCTCAGCACTTGATTTCTTTTTCCCCTCTTCAATATCTTCCAAGTCCACTGTATACATAAAAGATTGCATGCAAAGAACCAAGTGCCAAGGTCGAGAAGCCAGTAACTTCACCTTGAAAATGTTAGCAACATGTTGCTTTACAATAATCCACCTTCAGGACAGCTTCACCTGGGTGACAGACTGTCCCAGACCCCATTTATGCACATGTTCACAGGGTTTCCAAGACAATGGCTACCTCCAGGTGTGATGGCATGTGTTTCCTTTCAGTGTGTAAAAGCTAAAACCTTTGATGAACAGAGACTGCTGGGATCAGCAAGACCACAGGCTAGAAGTTCTGTTCATGCAGCTGCCCAGAGACAGCGAGTCTGTCCTTGCTGCTCTCTGAAAAAGGAACAGACTACACAGAGAACACAGGGGTATGGCCTACCTGCACATGCACAAACACCTCCTGCTTTCAGACAAACTTTGGAAAAAAGCAAACCAGCAAAACAAATATTCCTGTATTTCAAGGAGCAGCTGCCACTCCACCTTTCTGCCATGTGCTGATGGTGCAGCAGGAGGATAAATGCCAGGATCATACATGGCTATTCAAGCACCCCACCAGCTGAGACATTTGTCTTCATGCAGGAGGGCCCATGGCTAAACTTTTCCTGATGGTTCATCCCAGTATCAGCCAGGAAAAGAGCTTTCTGTGCACAGTTCCCTGTGTTACTTGCTGAATAAAATTCGTCCTCATGAGCAGGCCAAAGCCCAAGAAACAGCCACTGGAACAAACAAGGTTCTGTGCAAATATAATCCCCACCTCACCACCAGGGAACTAAAGCCAAGAATTAGGCTGTAGCTGTTCCTTTTCAGCACGATGAATGCTTAAGCAGGTCACAGCTTTGCACTGTGGACATTTTCTGGGGAGAAGAAATAAAAACTTTTACCAGCCCGACTCACTGCTCTCAGTGGAACAAGCCTAGGGATTATTTTTTGACAAAACCAGTTAAGAATGACTACTGCATGTCAGTATGTTTTAAGTGTTAACCTCAAGGATTGATGAAAGTGCCAGTATTTCTTCAGCCTGCTCTTTTCCCTCAGCACTATTTGTGATGTGCAGGAGAAAGGGCCTGGCTAACATGGAAGATGCCAGCCAGCAGGACAACCTTCTCATTGCTGCTGCAGCAAAAATTCATACAGCTGCCTGAGAAAGAAAGGTTCTCATTTTCCACATAGAAAAAACTGTCCTTCAGAGACTTACATTGAGTTTGCTAAGCACTGCAAGAAAAAAAGTTACTTGGAAAGAAATAGGAAGTAATTTACTGCTGGATTTGCCATCTGAACTGTTCATCAAAGGTGCAGATTTACCCTGCAATTCTTGAGCTGAATTTGACACATCACTACTCAGGACAAGAGGCAGCTGATGCACTCGAGGCAGGCACAATTGGTGCTGCTTTGCAAGAAGGTGGGATGTGCAACTCAGGGATTTTGAATCTGTTCATGTGCTGATGAAGCCCATGTGCTGATTACAGGCTATACAGTGGAAAAGTGAAGTTTCTCTTGCTGAGATATTTCTAGCTAGACTGTCACTTTTGGATTTCTCTAGACTATGAAAAACTTATACCACACTGAACTGAGGAACAGGGATGGAACTACACACAGAGGCAACCCTGTGATGAAGCTCTGAATGAGGTGGCAACAATTCAGAAAGAAGAACTCGAGCTAGACACAAGCCCAAAGGATATGGTGATCATGCCAGACCTGGGATTTGCTCCAAGCACAACCAATGGTGCACAGTGCAACAGTCCCTCAGTATGGATGAGCAAGAAAACTGCTTGAGCTCACCTTTGTTTCAAGCTGGTATAATTTCCAGATGAACAGCAGTGTGGCTGCTGGAGACTGTACAGGGCCTGTTGCAATTCAACTTGTCCCCAGTGACTGAACTGAAAACTTTGTGTCATGCCAGCTAAGCAGAGAAATGAGTGCCATGAATGTCAGACCAGACATGATGCTGGAGATGAGCATGCCCCTGGCACATCCCACCTGAAGGTTCAGTGACACAGACTCCCTCCTAAGAATGAGAATCTCTGGGTTTCTTGCTCTGCCATATGCTATGCCCCTTGGAAAAGAAATCAGAAACTTTCTCTTCCTTTAGTGAGCCTTCAGTTAAAATAAATCTCTTAGAGGGAGGCTCTGCATCCTACTATTATGGCAAAACCAAATTAGAATTGATTTTCCTCAGTTGTCACTAATAACAAAAAAGCTGATACTACCAATAGTAGTAAAATTATCGTGCATATGTTCCTTAAAAATATGACAAGGGACACTCTGGCAGCAGAACCCTATGTCACCTCTTCTGGGATCAAAAGTACGTGGCATAGACTTTAAATCAAACCTCAAAAATCCCAAATGATAAACAGATACAGCTGTAAAGACCCATTCAGCATTCTCAGCCTAGCAATTGATTTACTAAAATCTTCAGGTATTACTGTACTGGTCTAAAATGTACTTTGTTCTATCACATGTTTGTGAGTATTCCTGAAGCAGAAAAGAGCCAATTTCAGCAAGGCTACTGATCATAAAACTCTGTACTAAATAAAGACGTTGTAGTTTCAAATTTTTTCTTTGTGGTTTGGACACTACAAAACCATTGAATATTACAGTGTGAAGAGTTAATTCCTATTCAGGAATGAAATCCTCTTTTTTCACATTTTAATGAATTTTCTCTGACCTCAAAATGTGTAGATTTTAATTCCAAACACAGAAAGAATGAATGAACAAAAATAATAATAATAGCTGCCCAACACTTCCTCATTCCCCCACCTCAATAACAAACAAAATCTCCACACATGATAAAAGTTATTACAAAACTATTTCCATCTACAAAGCCAAGCCATTCTCTATACCAGCTCTTGCACAATGCCAAGAATCTGCAGCTTCAAGCACGTGCCAACCACTTTGTGTGACACACGACCAACTCCAACCTTTGACCCTGTCAGCCAGCCCAGGCAAAGATGGCACACCTGTACAGGGAGAGCTGGGTGTCACAAAGGGGGATAAATCACAGCTCATGGTGATGAGCCAGAGGAGCCAAATCACAACTCCACAGCACTGTGGTGGCTGCAGAGATGGTACAAACTACTCATGTCCAAGTGCTCCTTTCAAAGGTAGATGTTGACAGAAGCTGGAAATGCAAGATGTGGTAGGTATACTTATGGAGGCTTGGGGACACAGGCCAGCTCATTTTAATGCAATCATACACAGATGGCTTTGCTTTTTCAAACCTGCTTAAACTACTCTTTAAGACTTGTGTGTGATCCTCTCCCAGCATTCAAATATATTCATATTCCATGTCTGAATGCCTTGTACAGCATGGCAGCAGAGACAGTGTGCTTAAGTGATCAAAGCACCTTTCAGAGCTGTACTACCAGCACTGACAAACACTTGTTTTACAAACATTTTGGTTATCAGTCTCAGCTGGATGACACGTTTACCTTGTCCACCCCCATGCTGGATACCAAAGTGGCACATGCTGACACTCACCTAGAAAGCCCTCCTCATCCACAATGATGGTGTAGTCCTCAGGGGTTTCTGTGAGGCTGAAGAACTTGCACCTGGCAAAGGCAAACAGCAGGAGAACAGGATTAGCACCTGGACTCAGCAGAGCCTCATCTTTCACCTACAATGGAAGTCCTTTGCTGTCCAAGCTGTGCTGAAGGAAAGAGTCACAGTCTGATGTTTATGGAGAGGCCTGAGGCATTAACAGACCTGGATTTTATTTCTGGGCAGCTCATACTGTGTGACCCATATACCCTGCTGCCTGCCTATGCACAATGAAGCTGGTAAAAGTATTATTATTTTTATTACTTAGTTCTTAGTTACTTTTCTTAATGACCATATCCCTTAAGGCTTCCCATCACATCCAGGACCTGCTGTGTTGCACTGACAGAGAGCAAAAAACTCTTCTTGCTCCTTCAAAGGCTTTTGCCACCAGCAGACAGCATCCCAATTTCCTGTGCTGGTCCCCTTCCTGGTGAAGAGTGGTAGCAGCCATCAAGCCAATGGACACAAGGCTGAGCTTTCCCCCTCCTGAGCCCCTGTGGCCTCTGTTCTGCTCCCTCTTCTGCCATCCCAGGCCACGTGCAGTGCAGCACCCCCAGCCTGCTCACCATTTAACACAATGTCACCTCTAACAGGAGATACAAATCAAATGTGACATGGGATTCTTCCACTGGAGACACACAAACAAAAAAAGCTTCAGCCTTAAGGCTTAACATCACATAGAGTTGAAAAGGGTTTTTTTTCTCTGACACACCAACATATGTACATCAACATCTACTGAAAAAAACCCAACTTTTATCTATCTGGTCCCCAGCAATGGCAGGAAGGTCAACATGACATTTTGCAAGATCATGTTCACCTTCAGCAGAGCATCAGCACAGTGCTGGTCAGCGTCCTCAACACCCACAGGGCTCCCAGCCCCTCCAGGAGAACGCCAGAGCACATGGACTGACTGTGCTTGTTGCTTAAGAGCAAGAGAAATTTTTCCCTGTAAATTGGGTGCAGCAGGAAGAGCAGAACCGAAGAGCAGGATTTCACAGTTATACTACAATACTCTTAAATTTATCTGAGACAATCTACAGAAAATATTTTAAATACTGGAAAAAGAGAGATTGTTCTCCATGCCCTCAAATTTCACAGCATCTTCACAGTGTAATTTCTTCATGAAGCACAGTTCAGCAGGATTCAAGAACCAGGAACTACCAAGGCTTCTCAGCACTGCTGAGCATCTGGGTCCAAAAGTCTTCAAGAGTGCTGAAAGTCTGGAACCCCATATTGGTGGCTCAAGATATCAAAAAATGAAAGCATTCACTTCATTTCATCTGATGATGAAAACCCAGCTCCAACATTCTTCTGACTGGCTGAAAAGAACAAACATAGCAGCTATCCCCTCCAAAAGCAACAGGGAGAAAAATGAGATGGATGCTGCCCTCCTCCTCACCTCATCAGAAAACAGAGAAAACAACACACAGTTCAATTAGTGGTCTGCCATGTAACCAACAGGATTTCATGTACATGGAAAGTATTTGACAAGCTGCCTTTAGAGACCTGTCCTGTTTTCCTGGAAGCATCCATCACAACGATCAAGCATAACACTCCCTCCTAGCACAGACACATCATTATAAAATACAGACGTGGCCCCACCACAATAGAAACCACAACTTAATTATTTTGTGTCATTGGTAATAGCTGCTGTGACAGTCACATTTACCAACTCAACTCTCTCCAGGAATAGTGCCAAAAGAAGCAGAAAATAGCAGCAGCTTAATTTTTTACTGTCACTTCTGAACTGCATGAGGCTGCTACCAGTGCAAGGGGTAATACAAGCTGGGCAGAAAGGACCTCTGGGATGCTGCTTCAGGTGGGTTCCAGAAGGCAGAGTATTTGTTGCAGAGAATGAATTCCCTAGAGAAGTCACTGAAATACAACTCTTTGCTACTACTGCCTGAGTCGCATGCATGCTGACTAGGGAGAAACCAGAGGTCTTAAAGGAGAAAACATTAATATTAAAAACCTAACCTTTCCTGATCTGCAATGGCATTTATGGAACATTTTTTTTACTAGAACAGTAATATGTGTGTGTGTGCACATGCTAACCCCAGCAGAAGAAGAATGCTTGTGACTGATACCAGTTTCTGGGCACACGTCTAAATATGCTGATATTTAAGGGATATGTACACATTCAATCCCATAATTACTGTCTCAGAACTCATGTCAAAACCTCATATCTCCATATACCATCTCGAAGTCCAACCCCCAACTCAGTGTAAAAAGTCAGGACCACAGAGCCATCTGAATTTAAAAGTGGTCTTTCACCAGCACAGAGACCAGTGGTTCTTGTGGAATACATTCACTTAGTACAAGCCAATGATGCATTCTTTTCCCAGAGGAAATCTAAACATGAAAAACTGGAATTGCAAACCTTGTGTGATAGGAAAAAATAACTCAATGTCATCTCTATCTCCCGCATTACACTACACTTGCCTATTCCCTTCAAGTTATTTCAATATTTTCTATTTCCTCTTAAACCAGTTTTTGATAAGTTGAATGCCAACAGCATCTGCTATAATCACACTAAAGCAAGAAAGGAAAAGAATTACTCTTTAATAATATTGAGACATCAGACAAACAGTATTTCTTTAAGTACATGTGGAAACTGTATATGTGGGAAGACAGTATTTTTAGTTTCCTAATAGCCAAACCCTGGATGGATTATTTTGGATTTCTGCCTTCTCAGTGTTTAAGCACATTTCCACTTAAGCACTGTTGCTGACTTCAACTGCCTGACAACATATGCCTTTTTCTGGCAATACCACAAATGTAGACCAATCTATTATTAGATTAGATCTTTGGAACTGCAAAGCTTACACTGTGTATGGAAGAAATACTCAAGCTTGCACAGAGCAGGAAAGTGCCTATGGGATGCAGCAACAGCATCATTTCAGTTTGCAAACAGTACTCCAGTCTCCATGGGAGAAGTGAGCAGGAAAGTGGAGTGGTTAGCTGTGCTTGTAGGTCCATACCAGAAGTGTCTCCTCAAGACATTTGGTCTCCTATGTCTGCTGAGATCACAAGAGTGGTAATACTGGGATGAATGTGACTTTTATTTGTTCTGGGTCACACACAGAGAACAAGTTTCTGGGAATGCTGCTGTGGGTAATTTGAAAGTTCAGTACAGACAATGGTCTCCTTAAAGACCACAAATCCTACCTTGTTATTTATAAAGAAACTGCAATAACAATTAATTAATTGTTATCTCAGTAGGGTGAAGTTTTGCAAAACTGTTTGCCCTATGGAAAAGGTTCATTCCAGAAACACGTGGGCAGCTGGTGTCCCCACATGTAGGAAACCATGGGCAAATGCCATTCAAGGCAGTCAAAAGTAAAGTCTGGAAGCAACACACAAGGTTGCAAAGAAGCAATTGAACTGAATAGAAATTTAGAAGCAGCACAGCAAGTTTATCTGTGTGAATGTGAAAGACATAATTTGTTGGGATTTATTCCAGGCTGTCTTCTCATTTTTGATGAGGAGGGATTTGTACACTTCACTCTGTATGTTCTCATGACAACGTATATTCTTATTACAGAATGAGTTTTATGCTAATCATGTAATTATTGATGATCTTTTGTGCAGCTTATAAATAATGACAAGAGGAAGATTCAATGCAGCATCGTGTGAGACATTACTGGAGAGCAGTAAAGGACACCTGTGCTGTTAATGATGTAGAGGCCATACAGGACTACAGAAGGGTGAGCAAGTCCTGCTGAGCACTCCCTGGCTCTCCAGCTCTCGACTCATCTTTTTCCTAAAAAAACCAACAGACTGCCAACAAAAAACACCTCCCTCCAAAACTGCAGTTACACTGTTAACTCCAGAAACTGAGATTGAATGCCTTGCTCCATTCTGGTCCTCCTGGCCAGCTTATGACTCAACTTCCATTTGTGATACAGATCTAAACCATCCCTGTTGAGAAGCATAGGGATATAAACCCAAAACCAACCTCATCATACTCACATCTACTGTGCTAATGGGAATTAAATGAGCATCTCAGGCACATTGCTTATATTTTATTGCGGTTGTTCCTCCAGTATTTTTTAAAGCAACATATCAGAAACAGCAGTGTCTTGGGGCAATATCACCCAGGACAAGCTGCAGAGCAATAGCAAAAACCTCTAAATCCCTAGATTTCATAAAAAAATTTAAAAACTATTTTCATGAAACTACATCTGATGCATTGTACAGTGCTGCCTGGATAACTGTGTAAGTGCACATCACTTCCTGAAGTCCTTTAATCTGTTCATCTTGGTTTGATACCCCCTCCTCCCCCCAGCATCTTTAACAATATCATTTACAGATTTATCATTGTTAATGACAGGAAAGCAATGTTTCAAATCTCCACAGAGAGTCAATGACTGTTTACACCAAAATGGCAAGAGCTCTTTGCTTTGGGAGAGAATGCTGCAATCAAATCTCTGAAGGGGAAGTTGGAATAGTAAATGAAAAAGAGGTTTAATTTGTGTGCAATGGCAAAGAATATTAATTTATTATCTAACAATTAATTAATTGATCTAGACACACCTTTTCCTCTTCTCTCTTTGCTGTGCCTGTCTGCCAGCATTCTTGGAGGCCCCTCTATTGTGAGTCAACTTAGTCACATATGAGATGCAAAAGCAACTCTTTCCATTTGAACAAGACCATAATTTATTTAAGCAGAAGGTAACTGTGCTTTAAAAACTTAGTCTGTACAGCAGTAACAATATCCCCTGATCACTGTCAGAGCTGAGCTAATTTTCAACACAAGAGAGAGGTGGAGTACAACACTGCATTTTCCTTAACCACAAAATTCTCTGCTACAACCCAAAATCTGAACTGAGAAACAAGTTACAGATGTGGGTGTGGGTCCTAAGGTTTACAGCTGAAAATAAAGTATGATCTAACTTACAACAAAGGCCTGTAAACACATCACACCACCTGGATCCTGAAGGATTATCCTATCAGAACAATGCAAACACTGAGAAAAGGATTAAATCTCGTTTCCTCTTCCCTTCCAAATCAGGCATTATACTATCACTCCTTTAATGCCCTCTGCTGCAGAATATTGGCTTTTAAATCCTACCAACACTACAATATACCTGAGTTTTCATCAAATGTAATGCTGCTGTACATCCAGACTCATCTATTTGGGGTTCATAGTAGCTATTATTGTGATTAGCCCAAAACAAGTGATTATTTTGTGGACAGCAATGAGAAACAGACTGCAGGGCACATGCTTTTTATTTCAAAGAAGGGAGCAACCCATGCTCAATGCACTGGGGTAAGAGGTTCTTACAATATTGCTCCAAGATACAAAAGAAGGAAGAAACAGAAAATCTGCTGTGGACTAAAATGAACTTGTTTTCCTACAGGAACCATAAACACAATTTTCCCAGCATGGGACATAACAGTTCCCCCACAGATTTCTAAACTGTATTTCCAGTGCTTAGTATAGAAAGTCAGATGCACAAGAAATGTTTGCAGCTTCAGTGCAGGCAGTAATTGAGAACATGTGTGCTGGGGGAATTAAAGGCAGAGGAGGAGAGTCAGCAAGCCATGCTCCATCAGAAGGGAGAGGCAGGAGAAACACATTTCAGGCCTCATCATTTTCAAAGAGCTTCCATTTGCAAGCAGGCCCAACACCCCACACCAATCTGAGGAGGAATGCTGGGAGGTTGTATGTCAACCCCAAATTTAATGCACATTAACAATTTAAGAGCCTGGATAAAAAATTAAAAAACAGAGTTTCACCAACTTAAAGGAAAGTTTAGAGAGAAGCTTTAGCTTCTTGTACAACTAAGGGCACCTTTACAGCAAAAGCAACCTCTGACTGTTCTCATTCTCCAAGGCTCTGCTTTTGGCTCCTGCTCAAGAGGATACTACCCAGCCCAGTGATGTTTAGTATTTCTGCATATTCTAGCTCATATTATATACAAAATAGTGTTGTAAATGTACCTGTACCCAGCTTTCCTGTAGTTAACCAAATATACAACTCAGAGGCACCAAAAGGAAGCTTCATTTGCCTCCTTTACTAATGAAGTAAAAGGAAGCTCCTCTTGTGCCAATTCTTTCTTCCTGGATAAAGATCCCCATAGACATAAGCAAAACAGAAAATGCATTTCAAGAATTTTAAGGTTTTTAAAGTCAGTCAATACTGGCTATCCAGAAAGTTTTAGCCTTGAAAATATCAGATGGTATTATTTTTAACAATGCTCTTCCAAAACACTCACTCTAAATTAGCCTCTTCACACTGCAAAGGAAAAGCCCATTGTAAAGGTAAAAGCATAAAACTTATTCCCAGGCCTACCAGACCCAAGGAAAACATGAGATATTATTCAGCAAGTCAGGATTACATGGCTCAGATGGAATTTTGCAGTTTTTGAATATTGTTCCTAAAATCCAGCTGCCAAATCAACACCCAAAACAAAAGCCAGAGCTCCTGCAGAAGTATATATGTCATAAATGGTAAATCAGTGTGGGTCACTGTTTGGGTCAGAACCAGTGTCATGGCCAGCACCATCCCACAGATGTTTCTTGTTGCTCCCCCACTCTAAGGAACACATCAGTCACTCCATAGGACTGAGCTTTGCTGGGTCTGACTCAGATCCCTGCTGGACCACCAGTGTGAGAGATGCCACATGAACTCAAAAGCAGCTCAAATCAGGGCCTCAAATCAATGCTCCAAAAGTCTCCAGGAGTTCATGGAGTTACCATTCCCTTGCCATGTTCTGACATTTGAGATACATTTGCTGGCTGATCTAAATGACTGCAGTGCCTTCGTATTTGGCTTTTGATCCTTTCAGAGTTTCAGCACCAGAATTCTCGTGCTCTCTGTGCAGCACCCAGCACAATGGAGTGTGGACATTTCTAGAGAGCAAAGTGTGCTTTAGGAACATGCTTTGTAGGGCTGTTCAGATTGCTCAGTGATGAGAAAACAGCTGTTTAGAACCAAGGATTCATAAACTCAATTTCCACCAAACAGCCTGGTGACTGAGTAATAAGATGACAGGTGAAATACAAAGTCACTAGATGGAAATTAATGCATATAGGGGGAAAATAAATTAAGTTCTGAATGAAGAATATGAAGAATGACAGGCTCTAAATGAGCTAGTACCAGTAAAGAAGATGCTGGAGTCTTCATGGCTGTTCTCCAAAAGGGTCAAGGCTTTCACAGATGCTGGAAGAACTGGGATAAAATCAGGCAGGGAAGTGAGACTAACTCATTGCTCCAATGCAAAAACTTAGCACAATCTCAGCTGCTAAATATTTCATGATCAACCATCACAAGTTACCAAACAGGCTGGAATTCAGGTGGAAGAAACACAGATAAGATGTCAGTGGTGATCCAAGGCATGGAGAATGAAGCAGATGAGAACAGTCCAACTATGGGATTATGGGAGAAATTATTATGGCCAAGGTGGTTAAAGAATAATTCACTGTTTCACAATCTGAGAAAGTGGAGCATACAATTAATTGATCTGATAACACAAAGTTTTCCATTTAAAAACCAGCATGACTGTGTACCTGCATGAGAGGGATGGTCAGATAATAACAAAAAAGCCAATATACACAAGGAAGAGATGGGTTCAAGGAAGAATTAGAAGATCTTAAAGATCATTTCCAACTCAAACCATTCTGGGATTCTAAGATGAGTTCACCAGTGAACATTGTGCCTCTGGTGGTACCTTCCCTTTAGGACATGTCTTGCACTTCTGGCTCCAGGGTATGTAAATTGGCCTCATTTTACATCCCTGAGCAGCCCAGTGAGTGCTATGGGACACATGGTGCTGGGAAAAATGGCTCTTGGGCTTGACCAGCCTTGTATTCCAAAAGACAGCACGGCTCAAAGCACAGGTAAGTCAGGAAGATAAAGCATGAAATAAAACCCTGCAGGCCTCAAGCATTTTTTTCCCCCTCAGATGTTTTATTACTGTAGGGAGTACTTATGCCATCTGACAACCTCTGACACCTACCACTGTTCAGGTAACTGGCCTCAAGGTTAAACAGCCCCAAACACATGCAGCCACAGAGCAAAGCTCTCCCCATTGTCATTTCACCCTCTTGGCCCCTCTAGGCATGGATCCTACAGGGACTCTTTGATACTTTGCTGCCATTTTGGGAAGAATGTGTCAGCCCCTTCCCAGGGTGGGGAAGAGAGAATTAGTAACAATAATCTGAGCTGTTTGTCTGGCTATGAGGCAGCTACCTCAGATACAACCACAGAATTCCATGCTCCAAATCCTCATTCTCATATTCATACCTCCAAGCCCATATATCAAGGATGGGTAAAGGATGAGTGTGATCTTAAAGCCAGGTAAAGCCTGTTATCATCAAACATCCTCTTCTAATAGATATAAATTACTAAATTTAAAGTTTTTTCAAACAAGATTTTGGGATTCACGAGTTCTCATTTTGTTCAATACTCTTAGTGAATTTTCTACCATTTTTGCTGCTAAGACACAAAAAATGACCGGCTATGTAGGAGAGACGAAGTTGCCAAGCTCAGGGGAGAAGGGCACCTGGCTGCACTCTTACCTGGGAGTTTCTCTCCTTCAGAGATTCTGGGAGAATTGGGCTGGGAAAAAAGGGGCTGGGGCAGCTGCTGGCTCTGTTCTCTCAGCATTCCTAGGGTCGCTGTGGGGAGAGTTCCCCACCGCTGCGGGTTCTGTCTTCTGCCTTTCTTCTACCGTGAGCGCAGCTCTGCTCGTATGAGCAGCCATTGCACTGGGCCTCATTAACAGCCTGCCTCGCTAAAAAAGGGATTTCACCATCTGCTGGGTGCCTCAGGGGAACCCCCGGGATCCCCGAGCTCCTTTCCCCTCCCAGGGAGCCTCTCCCGGGCTGTTCCGATCCGGGCTGCTGCTGCTCAGCCCCGCCGCGCCTCTGCCGCTGCTGCGGGTTTATGGCTGCCCTGCAGCCGCACTCCCTGCCTGCCGGGACAGCAGTTCAGCTGCAGAGTGTCAGCCGCTCTCGCTGCCCAGGCCGAGCTGGTTCCTGCCGCTGCTGCCGCTGCTCCCGGGGTTCCCGCTGCGGCCCCGGGCTCGGCTGCCCGGGGGGTTTGCGGAGCGAAGCCTCTCCCCCATCCCTTCCCCTCCATCCCTTCCCGCCATCAGCGTGTGGGGCCCGGGCCGCGCCACAGCGCCCCCTGGCGGCGCGGGGAGCCCCCGCAGCCTGCCCGCCGGGAGCCAGCAGCGCCCCTGCCGGCCGTGCCCGCAACTGCAGCCAGGGCCGGCGCTCAGAGCCTTGACTGGGTTTTCTGTTTGGTTGGGTTTGGTTGTTATTCGGATTGTTGTTTGTTGTTGTTGCCATTGTTGTTTGCCTTATTATATACATATATACTAGTAAGGAATTGTTATTCCTTTTCCTCTGTCTCTGCTTTAAAGCCACTTAATTTGAAAGTTATAATAATTCAGAGGGAAAGGGGTCATGTTTTCCATTCCGAGGGAAGTTCCTGCTTCCTTAGCAAATATCTGTCTTTCAAACCAAGACACAAGATTAATTGTGCTGGGGAAGGGGGGCATGACCAAACTGTATCAGGAAACAAGTCAGTACTTCTGTAACAGTTTATGGTTCCAAGTACCAGAAATCAGTACTAGCTGTCATCTTAGTCAAATTAAAAAGCACCTAAATGGCAGTGGGCAGCTTATGTTGTAAAGAGGCATTTCAAGCCTATGGGAACCAATCCAATGTATTTATAATGCTCGGACAACCTTTCCACAAGCAGAGGTAGCATGAAACTAAGTTCCAAGTGAGACCCTGAGGGAGACAGACAACATCTATTTCCACTCATCTTTGACTGGATAGGGATTTTGGAAGTTAAAGGAAACGCCATGCCCCTGGCAGATTTTAATACTTTAACTAGCAGATTTTCCCTTGCTTTATGCTCTTTCCTTTAAAGCATAAATGAATTGAGTACAGCTCCATTTTAAATATCACTTCTCATGAAATTCTAATCCCCATTTAATTTTTTGTCTTACTTCATTACCTGCATTATCACAGAGAAGGGGAGAATGAGAAGAGGGAAGAAGAGATGCTTCAGTAACCAACAGAGTCCCTAAACACATCCTCTGGAAAAGCCAAAGACTTCAAAATGACCAGGCCTTATGAAGACCCAGCAGGCTGTAATCATGTACTCATATCCTGCCCTCACCAAGTGTTGTACTGGCTAAATATTAAAATAGACTGAGAAAATTAAAACAACAAAATAACAGGTGCCAAAGATTTACAGAAAATTAAAATTGCAAAATCAATAGCTAAGATTAAAAAAACAACACAATCTTCCTCTTGGAGGAAGGCTTGGGGAAGAACAAATACTCTCAGAACAATATAAAGCTGTATCATCAAATAGTCTTGGATCTTCTTCTTTGTGCAGCTATGTTGAGGCCCACCAAAACCAAATAAGGGTAATGCAGGGCAATGTCCATGCCCCATCTTTCCATGCCTGGAAATGCTCTGACTTCATTTTTCCTTCCAACCAGCAAGAGGGCAAGTGGACACAACAGAAAATATGCTGTCAGATGTTGCTTTTAATTTTAATCAATAAAGGAGTTGAAACTATCAGATGATTCAAAAAGGGGAAGATAAGATACTTCCAGACATGTCTAGCCCTGTGACACCTGCGTGCTCATGCCACACTGCCTGTGCTGGAAAGCTCTGAAGGGGATGTTCCCCTGCTGTGGAAAAATGCAACCAGCTCAGGCATCCAAGAGTTCAACATTCAACATAACAGTGTCCAGACTGGAAAGAAAACAAGTCAAAACTTCAGTGAGCTGAGTCTATTATGTAAAAGGTTCTTCTGTCACCTCAGTTCTGTACTTTTTAACTGAATTACTTTGGCAATATAGGATTCCAGGACAACAGACCTGTGTAAAATGTAAGAATCTATAGATCAAAGGGAAAACACTGCCCTGTGAACTGAGGGAAGTGTTGAAGTATGCTAACAATCTGTTTCCACTGAAGTCAGGATTTGAAACACTCTTTACAGCTACACACCAGGGTTCTCATTCATTGCCTGTATGAGTCCCTTCTGTCATTGTTATTTCAAAACCCATCAAAGCATGATCATAGGAAATTATTTATTGATTCATCTGGGTGAATACCCTGAATTTTGTTTAATGCTCCATAAATACTACAGCGAAAAGTTTGTTTTACTGACAAACCACCATCAGAATAAATGACAAAACCTCAGATGGGAGGCAGTCCTGGACTTTGGGTAGTGTAAGGCACAATGCAAAGTGCAAACTCATAGCCTGACTCACCGAGTACAATACTCCCATCTCCAGAGCCAGCAAATACCAGTGATTAGCAGCACAGAATGACAGAATGGTTTGGCTCGGAAGAAACCTTCAAATCTCTCCTCTTTCAGCTTAAAACCAGTCCCTCTTGTCCTATCCCTCTCTGCCCATGTAAAAAATACCTCTTTTTTGTAAGCCCCTTTAGGCACTGGAAGGGGCTCTGTCTCTTCTCCAGGTGAGCACCCCAGCTCTGCCAGCCTGGCTCCAGGGCAGAGGGGCTCCAGCCCTGGGAGCATCTCCATGACCTCCTCTGGACTCACTTCAACAACTCTGGACACAGTACTCCAGGTACTCACATGAGAGGGGGAGAATCCTTGACCTGCTGGCCACTCCTGTCTTGATTCAGCCTGGAATGTGCTTGGCTTTCTGGGTGCTTTTCATCCACCCCAAGTCCTTCTCCACAGGGCTTCTCTCAGTGAGTTCTCCCTGTCTCACCCTGTCTCTTAAAAATACATTTCAGTCACAGAAAATATTTGAATACCCTAGAAAAACATACAAAACTAAGTAAAATGTTAAACCAAGAGAATAACAGATGGAATAAGAACTAAAGAACACCAATTCTTTAGCTAGGCTGTGAGTGGACCTAATAGAGAGGTGAAAAGATTTCAGTGCAATTCCACCTGGTTTCTGTTTGCTGCTTTTCAAAAGATCTCAAAGCATTTTCTAAAGAAAATAATGATTTTCTAAAGAAAGTCAGTATCAACATCAGGTTTTATTGCATCTCATCTTTACAGGACAGAGCACAAAAGTAGATATTCACTCTGGCCTCACACAGCCCAAACAGACCTTAACATTTACTGCTCTTCTGCTAAATTCTCTGGTAGAATAAACAGTGTGAAACAGTTAAAGGATATTTTAAAACTATTCCGAGATAAAGGGAGCACAGCTTTCAGCAATACATGAGACACTGCTTTCAAGCAAACATTTGGCTTTTTTCACAGCACAGAACAACAGAAACAAACCCACCAGGTACTGCCTGTGCACTCATTGCAGTGATAAGCAGTGAGGAGAGAAAAGCACAGGCCCACAGGACAGCAGGATCACAGTAGCCTGCCAGCTTCATCCACAGATCAATCCAAGCAACAGCAGAAAAGCTGGCAAAGGAAATAATGACCTGAATAATAGATTCAGGCCTCTAGAGAGGATGAAGATGAATAAGACTTTTGTAGCATAACTAGGGATCTACACCTAATTTGGTCTGCCATGGTGCACAGGTCTCCAGCAGGTTCTCACTTCCAGTAATCAGTCTCCAGCAGCAGTTCCAGGAAGTTTCTGCAGACAAGTGCTGCCTGAGCTTCTGTCCCAGAGAGTACTTGGAGGATTTGTAAGAAAAGTGTCTGAAACCTGGACTTGACTGGGAACAGAGAGTGCAGGACAGTCTGGGAAAGATAAGATCTCTTCTTTCAATACAGAACTCCTATATTATATATATATATAAAACTTATATATGTATATATTACATATAACTTTTTGCTGAGTCCAAGGCTTTATTGTCAAGCTTATGTTTGGAGATACAGTCTGCAGGCTTTGTTCTGAGAGAAATAATTTTCTTAAGTCACCATTTTTTTTCCTGCTGACATATATGAGTAAAGAAACAACATGGAGGGTTTTGAACAGGGAGTGAGGGGGTGAAAGCTGCTCAAAGAAAAGAAAACAATCATAAATGACCCTCTGATCTTCCAAGCTCTTAGGAATCAGGAGGGGGAGCAACAGACAAGGTATTAAGAATTCCAGTGGTTATTGCATAAAGTCTCCTTCACTCATGCCAAGATTCAAATCTCCCAGGAAGTTTAGGAGCTCAAAAGCCTTCTCCACTGGGTTATGAGAGTGTGCCCAGTTGCCAAGCTGAGAGTCTCCTTTGTTATTCCAGCACATTATCACAGACAAGACCTCAGACTCCAGTATTGTCCATCTTAGTCCAAATTTCAAGTTGTTGTTGTTATTCTTGATGCAGAATATCTCAATCCACAATCCTGGTCTGTTTGGCCCCCTCTGATGCACCTTCTCCCATTGCTAAAGCTCTGCTGAGCAGCCCTTCCTTCCTCAGCACACTCCCTGTGGGGATGGGAATTGCACAGTGATGGAGCTGCTGAGGAAGGTGAGCTGACACAGTTCAGATACAGTGTCCTTGGGGCATGCACTATCTGTAAAGCTCAGCAGGATCCTGTTCCATAATTAAACACATCTGATCTTGTGACAGTAAGAGAGATATCAAATTGGAACATAACAATATGATGATTAAAATTCAGGTGTGGTACAGGTCACAGTAGTGTAGCAGTGATGAATGTCACACCAGGGGTGTTTCAGAGGAACAAAGTAACTTATTTTCACATATTTGTACAATTAAAATTCCCTTAAGTAGTAACACAAAAGCATACTTAAGTATTTCTGTGTTAAACCACATCCTATTTCCCCCTCTAAGTTGTTTCTAAAACCACTTACACAA
This sequence comes from Erithacus rubecula, assembly GCF_903797595.1. NCBI lineage: Eukaryota > Metazoa > Chordata > Aves > Passeriformes > Muscicapidae > Erithacus > Erithacus rubecula. The sequence goes on from NC_136674.1 coordinate 8,052,604, forward strand.
AGCTTCATAAAGATCTGCTGAAGACATCAACCAAGCTTCCTTATGCAGAATGACTGATTTCTTTGGCCATCAAGAATACATTTATACCTCAAAGAACTGAATAAATTCAAGAGAGGGAAGTTACCATTCATTTGCCAGCAAGCTCTTTGCCTTTTTGCTCCATTGCTAAAAGAAGCAGTTCCATGAATTTCAGAATGATTCTCTGATGTACAAAGCAGTCAAATCCCATCACATCAAATTGCCTAAAGAACATTTTGCAACATTAACTGCAATTTCACCCATGGATTTAGGTGCTATGAGTGTGGGGTCAAGAGTCTAGTCCATGATGGAGCAGAGACAAGAGTGACAGGAATGTCTTTGCACTGCTGTCTCCTGCTGACCACAATGACAAGAATGCTTTGGGAATGTGAATTTTTAATTTCTGTCTTCCCTGTAACTATATTCCACTGGTTAACCTGAGCAGAGGATTTGGATGCCTGGGAGGCATTTGGAGAAATTGTCAGTGAGCAGCTGAAGCATGACCCAGGGTGACACACCAAGGTGTTCCTCCAGTGATGTGGTGAGTGTCAAGAGTGGCATGCTGGCTCTGAGCCAGGGAGCTGCCTGCAGGCAGGTGGGCTGAGCCATGAGTCACTGAAGCTGCCTGCAATGGAAGAGAAGCAGTGACCTACTGAAGAAACTAAGATATTATTAAGATGAGAAGACTGCTTGGGTTTTTTGCTGTTCAAGTGCTCAGCAACAAGTGAAGCAGGGAAGAGATGAACACTCTCTTGCAAAGACAGGGCAAGGAAGACTTGAGAAAGAAGTGCAAACAGATCCCCTATTTTGGGCCTAGTTTCAAAGTGGGAGGCAGCATTAATGAAAACACACTATGCCAGTTGTTCTTTCCATGTAAGTTTTTGACCTATTGCCTAATTTCTATTAAATGCCACAGTTACAGATTTCAAAGGCATTAAATTCAACCAAAGTTCATTAAAATGAGTGCTAGATAGAAGAGGAAAACCTGCCTACTAAAGCTGTGGGGAAAAGGTCATAATGCAAGCACAAACCTTCTTACATAGTAAAGAATCACAGGATGAACTAGGTTTGGAAAAGACCTTTGAGGTCACCAAGTCCAACCCACGATCTAACACCTCCTCATCAACTAAACCATGGCACTGAGTGCCACATCCAGTCTTTTTTAAACTCATCCAGGGATGGTGACTCCACCACCTCCCTGGGCAGACAATTCCAGCACCCAGTCACTCTTTCAGTGAAGAATTTTTTTCAGATGTCTGATCTAAACTTCCCCTGGTGCAGCTTAAGGCTGTGTCCTCTCATTCTGTCAGTGGTGCCTGGAGAAGAGACCAACCCCCCCTGACCACAACCACCTTTCAGGGAGTTTAGAGAGGGGTAAGGTCTCCCCTGAGTCTCCTTTTCTCCAGGCTACCCACCCCCAGCTCCCTCAGCCCTTCCTCACAGGGTTTGTGCTCCAGCCCCTCTCCAGCCTCGTTGCCTCCTCTGGACGCGCTCGAGCCTCTCAAGGTCCTTCCCAAACTGAGGGGCCAGAACTGGGCCCAGCTCTCAAGGTGTGGCCTCAGCAGAGCTGAGTGCAGGGGCAGAATGACCTCCTGCTCCTGCTGGCCACTGTTCCTGGCCTTCCTGGCCACCAGGGCACCCTGCTGGCTCGTGTCCAGTCAGCTGCTGAGCAGCACCCCCAGGTCCCTTTCAGCCTGGCACTGTGTCCCAGCCTGCAGCACTGCAGGGGTTGGTGTGCCCAAAGTGCAGGACTTGTTAAACTTCATCCTGTTGAACTCTGCCCATCCATCCAGCCTGTCCAGAATCCACAAGAGGCATGTCCCAGCCACAGGAAACCTCAGAGCTCACACCATGCTAGATACCAGAGAATCTCACCAGAAGAGAAAGCAAGAGCAAACCAGCTTTACTAGTTTGGCTGCTCATTCTCAACAGAGAAGTACAGCCTGGGCAGACTGTGAGCCAGAATCCTGCCTGGTTTAGAAATCCCACATAAAGCCATGGTGTTTCTTTATTGTTTGGAGAGGCTGTGAGTGTCCCCAGCCAAGGGAAGAGCACATGTACAGAGCACAGGCTGTACTGGTGGAAGAGAGCTATTAACAGACCTGAGTTGGGGACCACCCTAGAAGAGAATCAGACCTGACCCAAACACATCTATCAGAAGCCCAGATGTCCATGTAAGAAAGACTGGCATGACTGAAGAGCATCTCTGCAAAGGACATGGTTTGGCCAACACTCCTGCCCTGCCAGGTCACAGCAGGCCTTGCTTTGCTCCCAGAGCTCTTTATTTATTCCAGAAAAAAATTTCCTCTGCTAAGAACCAGGGACACTCAAAGCTAGCTCTATGATTTGGGAGGAAAGAAAGCAAGCGGAGGTATGAGTTTTTGAAGGTTGAGGACTGCCAAACTTTCATTAAAGCAGTCCTAAAGTTTTCAGTTACTTAAACATCTGCCTGTATAAATAGAACATTTTTCTCAAAGTCAACAGTGGTCTGTTTATATCTTCACTATCCTTTGATGTTTTTGCCCAGAGGGCTGGAAATGCTACTTAGCAGCATCACAAAAATGTAGCAGGATCTTCTGCATCAATAGCTGATGACTCAGGAATCTGATACAATTCAGCCTTCACATTTGGCTGTTTCTGTTAACCTGGATTTTACCACACTGCAAAACCAGTAGAGAATGCTCAGTATCTTCTCCTAGGAAATGGCCATCTGTTAGTCCTGACACAGCTGAACTAATTTCAGGTTTCAGCACTGTGTATTAGCTGTAAGGCACCAAGCAAACAAGGTTTGAGGAGAACCTCCCAGAAATCAGACTGGGGGATGGTACATCTTACTCATTGATGTAAAGGGAAAAACAACTTAGAGCTGCTGCTTCTGCCTCACTGATGGCAGGACTTTTCCACCATTACTTGCCATCCAGACAACTTCCACACTAAAATTCAGTAGCCCACCTTGCAAAGGTAGGCAGGGTTGGTTACTGTGAGGTTTCTAAAGCGCCCTCTGCTTCAAGAGAAGTGGAAAAGGAGTCAGCATTTCAGTACCTCTCAAAACCCATATGGGTAACCAAAATGAACTGAGCTCCTTTGCACCTGGGTGTCAAGTCTCACTCTTTAAGTGTAGGGAATTTCTGCTTTCCATCCTAGATGCCACTGTACCATGGGATCTCTTCCTCAATGAGATGAGAAGGGACTTCACTGGAGCTGTTATAATTTCTAGACCCAGTGAATCACTGAGCAGAGGCAGTAGGTGAGGGAAACTTCATCTAAGCAATTCTTGCTTTCATGAAAGTTAAATATATTTGATAAACTCTGAGTAAACCACAGATCATTCCTGTTGAGTTAATCTCATTAAGGCACAGCTGCAGCTCTTTTCTAAGTTGGTAGGAGGCAGAAGACACAAGAAGTGAAATCAAAATGAGCTCGTGGTGCCAAACGATTCCATGTTACACATGGAACAATGTCACCCCGCACTAATTTGTGCTATGGTTTCTTATTCATTCCACTGCATTGATTTCTGATATATTCAAGATGGACTAAATGCTAAATATAAGTTACAAAGCTAACTAACAGTTATGGTTTTTAATTTATTTAAAGACATGATTGAATCTAGTGCTGTTAGTTTTCCCTCAGCACTCATGTTCATCATAAGCAATTCCACTCCAGAGCAGGTGAGACAGGTAAGGAAAATTTCCCTCACATTCCTAAGAAAAGAATTTATTTCTTAGATAAACACTATTTACAACCTTCTATGTAAATTCACATCTGCACCACTACAAAGATCCATCAAACTAATGCAAGATTTAGAATTTTCCTGCTTTTACTATCCTCACAGTCTTTGTATCCTATCAGCCATTTGGTAAAACCCAGATACCCAATAAAGGGCACTCTGCATCACCTATGGGCAGTATTGCAAAGTCAAGCCTTTAGGAATTACATGTACAATTGATCATGAGGAATCAGCCAAATCAGTCTCACCAGTTTATCCAGTTACTCTGCTGGCTTTGCAGAGGGCAGAACTTAAACAGTTTACAGCATACAAAGACTTTTTTCTAAGGTGTTTGTATAGAAAAACCCCACAATAAAAGGAGACATCAGAGACAAGGAACCTCGAAGATAAGAAAATGTTTTTTCTTAGTAAAGGGCATGCTTCACCCCTTGGATCACACAGGTGCTGTAAGACCAATCTGCTTTGTCAGCAGAGGCCAGAATTCTCTTCTACTACCCCATGCAACAACACATTTATTTCAGGTTTCACTTAGAGTGGCTTATCTTTTAAGCTGTGTACCTGAGAGAAAAATACAGTTCCACAGCAGTTTTACCAACACTAGTTCTCCAAAGATGGGTTTTGAGGGCTAAAAGGAGACATTGTCCTGACTGATCTCTGTCCTACACACCCTCAGATTTTGACATCAAGTCCAAAACCTACATATAAAGCAGAACATCAGGTGTGGGAAAGCAACTGCACATACAGGTGCTGAGTTCTCTGGAACAAAGTCCTGTGGCTGTAGTGAGTAAAAAAAGGTCAAAAAAGGTATTCTTCCATTTTAAGACGCTTTAGTGTGTAAGAGAGCTCTTGTTCTCAAGAGGTAAAGGGCAGCCTTGTTCCCTTGGGAAAAGGTCAGCTCCTCTACTCTAAGAAAACACCCCACAAAATAAGAATGCAGCACTTGCCCCTGCATTTCTCCCTGGCTTTATGTCTATGACTGGAAAGGCTTTTGTCTCTCAAGCACAGGAACAGGCAAATTACTACATTCACTTTCTGCCTAGATAAAAACAGCATGTCTGAGAAAGCTGGAGTGAAAACTGGAACAGCCACAGGAGTAGAAGTGTGTATGTAGGTGCTCATGGTCATTCAAGCTGCCAGGATGAGCCTGGATCTTTACCTGCAAGCAATGGAAGAAACCTAATGGAAAGAGCAGCACTGAAACTTGGGGCTCCTGGATGCAGCTTATGGCTCCAACATTAATTCAATGCAGTATTTTGGGCTGTCTGCTGTCTGTCACACATTTTTTCCAGTGAAAAATCCAATTACAAAAAAAATCTACATCAACATCTCAGGTACCTCTGTGCTAACCAGCTGTGGGGAAGCACTGTAAATTCACAGGCAAGTCTTTCAGCCAGCATCAGTAAATGAGTAAATCAGTAAATGAGCCAATTTATTATATTTTTTAGATGATAATTGATGATATCATCAATAGAAATGGCAAAGCACTAAAATCATGGAGAAAAGCCAGAAAGCATAAAATATATGCAATATACAGTAACACACTCGGTTCTGTTGCTACTACAATTTAGGTAGTAGTTTCTGACAACCTATCTATTCAAGACTAATTTAGTTCTCATGAAATTTTCAATAATCCTTAAAGTTCAATAAAATGAAATGCACTGAAGTCAAGACATGGAGAAAATGATAATGAAAGGAGTGTTCAGCAGGTGGGCATATGAGAGCTCATGTATATGCTCTAAATGTTCACATACCTGTCCCTCAAGATACAACTTCTTTATGTACATCTGCCATTTAACTGGAAGCTGTAGAATACTTCAATTCAAACACAAGCAGTTGCCAGTGCATATTAATAAATATTAGCACTTACAGCATGCTATAATACTGTCATAAAGGGCATCTGTGCAACTTGCTGATTTCCATGATTTTGGAGCACAGAGGTAGATGGGTTTGTGCACATATTATTCAGCTGTCCAAGGAAAAAGAACAAACAACCCATTATGTCCATCTGAGAAAGAAAAAAACAATCTGCTGTGGCAAAGACAAATCCGTTTTTAGTGATACTGCAGGGACACTGGTGATTACAAATGCTGGATTCTGGCTTCAATTTGTGGGGTGGGAAGATTAAACGTGCTCTGCCATTTAATAAACTTTACACTAAGCTCTGCTTTTCTCTGCCTCGCTCCTTTATCAAAAGAATGAAGCCACTTATCAGATATTTCCAGGCATGCTTCAAATATTATTACCAACTTAAATAATATCAATTGCCTCAGCTGCTAAAGAAAGAAATAGAAGGTGAGACACAGGTCAGAAGCCCACAGTTTGGACCATCACCAACTTAACTCCTGTTACAATCACAAAGGCAAGATTGCACATAAAGGGTCATATTTTAGGCATCAGACAATTTCAACACGCAGAGAAGAAGCAAAAGCAGCACAGCCTTGGTGTATTATTAACCAAGAACCAAGTACAAAGATATCCAGTTAATCACAGAGACTGCTGGCATTTTATTCACATTCCCTTGTGTGTTCAGACAGCTTCCATCCTGTCCCAACAACTTAGAAATTGCTGGCACAGAAATGAGGAAGCAGCAGTGAAAGCAATGCTCCCCACTCTGCTTCCACCAAACACCAGCAATTTGCTGTTGTGCCATGCTATCAGATTTCTATGGTTTTCTGATTATCAAATGACTGCCTTGATGCTGATGTATCTAAAAACAGATGAAGTTTTTATGCAATCACATGCCATTTAAAAAAAAAGCCCTTTTTAAATGAAGCAGCTCAGCTAGACTTCACAGGTGTGGAGAAGGGTCCTGAAGCATTACTCCTCAATTCAAAACCAGGATGCCAATTTCTGTGTGTATGTGGAGAAAATTGCCTCTTGTTTGTATTCAACTAGAATCAAGTCTGGTCTAATTCTTATCACACACCAAAAAAAGAAAAATTTACTGAAAGAGCAAGGAGGGAGAGAGCAAAAGCTAATATACCCCCATGAACAATTAACCCATTCCTGTGCTTGAACACCCATAAGAATTTCCACATTCATAGCTCTGCTTTTATTGTTTACCAAATAATTCCTAGAGGGAATATTCAATTAGCAGTGAAGATTCTAGAAAGTGCTTGAAGATATTTTTTTCTTTTAAATGACCTGAAGGTCTATGAAGAGGATGACTCTCTTGATGGAAGGAACAGATCTCCACGAGCTAAAGTATTTCCCTAGGTAAGAGAAGATTGATGTGCAGGCTGACTCACAGCTGTATGTACTGAAAAAAAACCTGCAGAGAGAATTATGCACTTGTGTGCAAAAAGCAGAGCAATGGGCAAAAAAACAAACAAGAAGGAGAGAAGAGATAATGGCAGTAGATGCAGTAAGCATTTACAAGTATATTCAGTCATGTCTTTAAAATTTAACTATTGCATTTTTAATAGAAATTATAATGCTGTATTGTACCTCAGTGTAGTGCCAGACAGCCTCCACACTGAGAATCATTGTCTTGTCCTCCCAACACATCCAATTGTCCACCACTCAGCTTTCAAAAGAAGAGGAAAATAAGGCATATATTGTGCACTTCTGCTGCTTCAGAACAATGCCTATTATATTATCAAGTGCTCACCTGAACCCTTTCTCCCTCAGATATGCCAGGAGCAGGCAGGGCTCTCTAAAACTCCAGATTTCCTGCTAGCCCCATCTTGCTCATATTTGACAGTGTGCTGGCACACATGGCAGTCCCAGCTGGGCAGTATCAAAGCAGTCTCCAGGTAAAAAAGCCTATCACATTTTACAGTGAGAAAGGTTCACTGCCCTGCAACATCAGAACTGCCCCACTCCCAGATAAAAACAAGTTTTCTGCAGATGTGTGCTCTGGGTGAACTCAACAGGGAAAGTCCTGTCTGAAATAAGGGACCAAAAATTGGGGTTCTCTCCCTGTTCCCTATTGCAAACTCAGTCAGAACAGGTCCTGCAGGATAACATAAAGGTAAGAAAGGATACATTCTTAGTGACTTTATTGTGCATATGGAGAACAGAAATTTTGTCACAAATGAGAAGAGGATTAGATTAGGCCAATGTGGAGGTGGGACTTTGTATTTTAGGAATGGTATTCCCCAATTTAGTGTTCCCACTGGAAGACTCCAAACCATGCATTGCTTGCTCACACCTCTCCCCCAATCCTGCAGGGGACTGGAGAGAAGAATTGGAGGCACAAAAGGTAAAGATCAGGGGCTAAAATAAGGAAAATTTACTGAAAAGAGTAGTGAAGTAAAGAAATGAACAGTAACAGCATCAATATTAGTAACAGGGTACAAGGGAGGTGAATGTTTCACCTGCAGTTTGGTCACCACACAGAGCCAGCAACACCTGACTGCTGCCAGGCCCCTCCACCTCCCCAGCAATGGAGAGCTGCTTTAGAATAACCTCCACATGCTGATCATGCCCCCTCCTCCCCACTGCAAAAATTAACCCTGTCCTGGCCAGAACTGCCACGTGGGTATAAATCAGAAGCAAAAGCTTGTGATTCATTGGGCTGGAACAATCTCATCAAATAAGATCAATGCAACAGCAAGCTACCAGCCAGCTGCACTCAACTCCCAAGCATCAAATCACCATGAGTGATGTAACACCACTGTGAGTTTACACTGGCTGATTTGCTACTCTAGGAACAGCTATGAAGAAAAAGTTAATTTCCCATAACATTCATGGCTATCATGAATTTCTTCCTCTCTCCATCCTGCTTAATTTGTTGCTATTTAATTATATTCCTTTGCTATGGAAATTAAGGCCAGTATTTTCAGCTTCACTGATGAGAGGCAGTCATCATCTGCTTGCAAGTCCTTCAGCAGCTCCAAACTGCTGAGCTACTGGTAATTCCTGTTGTAAGCAGCTGGAGCTGCAATTGCTCAGCACCTCTGTAGAGAACAACCTACTCAGTGTTTCAGTGCTAACTCAGTGGTAATTTGAACATTCACATGTTAGAGTTTTATTCCTGATTTCAAACATTCCAGTAGATAAAGCCACAGAACAAAGCCACTGCAACCCAGCCATTGGCAGCCAGGGATTCCCCCTGGTTGTCAACACTCCCAAATAATCCTGTGCATAGAATGGAACAGAGGAGGAGCTTCACTGTGTTCATGCCCCTGGCCTCCCAGGGATCAACCCAAACATGATTTAATTGTAGTATTATTCTAAACAGTGTAACAGATCTCCCTGTAACAGTCAGGGAGATCTTACTTTATGGAGGATAATGCTGCTTAAGAAGCCCTTCCTTCCACTCCCAATCATCTCCGAGAATTTAATTCATTTAATTTCATTTTTTTCCTATATCTCAAATGTGGAAATCAAGCTTAAGTTACTAAGTAAGCAGAAAACTCCAAGGTATTGCATAACCCCCTCAAAATTTCCTCTCTGCTTTGCACAGACCCAGAAGACACTTTTGCTAGTGTGCTTAAAGCAGTAGCCTCAAACGAAACACATTCCTAAAATCCACCTTAACTCCATGATTGCAGCTACAGCAGACACACAACAGTTGGATCTTTTGAGGTGATAAGAATCTGGGGAGTCTGGAGCATCCCCAAGCCCGAAATACAATGTGTTTATATGGTTATCAGAAGAGAAATAACTTATTCTCTGAACTGCCCTTGATGCACTTACCTTACAAGACTCAGGGAAGAGACTGCCCCCACTTTGTTTTACAGATCAAAATTGAGAATTCAAAGTTGCCTGCAAGTATCATTCTAGGTTTTCTTGTGTGATCTTAGGCCAATCTCTGCTCTGTGAGGTCCCTTTCACATCTGCCTCAGAAAAAAAAGTCTGAGAAGACTGGTATTATAACATTGCCAAAAAGCACAGAAGCTCTAGTGCAAACTGAACAGGCTGAGCCTTGTCAAGGATGGGTTCAAGAACGTGGAGCACAATTACTAGAAAACAATCAGAAGATGCTGAAATTCAATTAAAAGAAAAGGCAGAGCCCACACTGCAGAGAAGCATATATGTATGTCCTGCTGGGATCAGCCCCTGCTAACAACCTGTCAGCCTGGCTTTTTCAGGTGAGGAATTGTAGAGATGCCAGACAATGAGGAAAGCAGCGAGGACCAATTCAGTCAAACCAGAAAATAATTCTTATAATCACTCAAAAGTCCAACTTACACAAAACCCCTCACATACACAGTATGTGCAGCACAGTAACCCCTCCCCCAAGCCTGCAACTCAGACTGTGGAGCAGAACTGAACCCATTGACAGTGTTCATCCTTCTGCCCTCCCCGCTTGCAAGGGGCCAGAGTGAAAACTGAGTACCTCAAGCCCATCAGTGAAAGAATTAAAGCAAGAGCCCAGATCTCTGTAAGCAGGTCCTTCCCCACATGCTCACCTTTCACAGCTACAGCCACTGGTTTAAGGAACAAGAGTGGCAAAAGCATGGAGATCCAGGTTAGGCAGTATGAAGCCCAGCGAGTGGCTGCGTTTCCATGGGGATAGCGGTGCGCGCCGAGCGGGCGGATGAGGCGGCAGCAGGAGCACACGCAGGGCTGGACAGCGGCAGAGCAGCACACCGAGCCGGGACAGGCACACTGACACACAGCACATCTCCCCAGCCTGCCCTGTCGGGCAGAACGGATGAGGCGGCAGCAGGAGCACACGCAGGGCTGGACAGCGGCGGAGCAGCACACCGAGCCGGGACAGGCACACTGACACACAGCACATCTCCACAGCCTGCCCTGTCGGGCAGAACGTTCCACAGAGCACGAGCTGCTGGAGGAGCTCCCTGCTAGCTCGTGTCTTCAGATCACACAAGCGATGCTTTAACTCCTCCCCGGATTTGCTGCTTATAGAAATCCCAGCGGAGGAGGCCTGCCACATCTAAGAAGTGCCCTGACTCCTCCCTCTCAGTTTGGGAGTGCCAGAAGCATCACTGGGCCTCACAACTTCATGCCAGGAAGGAAGGTAAAGCACAGGGGCTGACACAGTGCAGGGTCTCGTGGTACACACGGAGAAGAGCCCAGGGCTGTGCAGGAAAGGAGGATGTAGCAGGGGACCAAGCACTGCTTGCAGATGACTCTGCCTTGCACAGCACTGTTTTTTGGCTAAGCCCTCCACGCTAAGCTGGGGGCAGACCCCAGACCAAGCTGACACCTGCAGAACCAGCAGGCAAGCCTACAGAGCTGAGAAGTCCTGAAACGAGAAAAAGCAAGTGAGTTTCTTTCTGAGCATAAAGCCTGGCAGGGCTGCACGGCAGCAGCCATCTCCCAGCAACAGCCAGTGCAGCATCCACAGAGCAGTCACTGAAACATTCTGTACTCTACCACACCTCAGCTGTATGCTCAAAAGCAGAATAAAGGACTGCAGTAAAATTAATAAAAATATAAAACTTTTCTACCAACTCAAATACTTTGAGGCCACTTCTGCACATGTTTATGTCAATAAACTTGGGCAGGCTGAGCAGCATGGGGTGGGGATTGGGGGCTGGCTCCTTACACAGCAACACAGTTGTGCTAATTCCTTTATGAAAGTGAATGAGCCATTTACAGGCAACCCAAATGCACACAGACACAGCAAAAGCATGAAACTATAGAGGGCTTGATGAAATTAAACTCCCCAATGAATTTTAATTCTATTCCTTCAACTTAATAAAGGGCAAGCTTAAACTACTGAAAAAAACAAAGTCATTTGACTGGTCATTGAAGTACATTTCTATGACTTATGCAATTACAACCCCATGGCAAAGCTGCACCATTTGAAGTACCATTTAAAAAAAGGAAATAAATTAAAACCCAACCAAGTACTGCATGCCAGCCCAAAGATTTCAGTACAAGACTCTATGCTGGAAAGTACCCTGCAATCATCAGAGCAGGGAATAATTTGTGTCTGTTGTTGGCAAGGAAAAATGGGGCTCCAAATGCAGACATCTTGCCCTCCTGCCCCCTTCCCCAAGAACAATGCAGCATCATGCACCAGGCTGTTTCCCATCACTTCCTGACACTAGTAATTCAGGACATGCACTGTCTGCAAACAGATTTTACAAACAGATTTTCACATCTCCCTGAAGCAAATAGGTGTAAATTGTCCTTAACTTCATCACTTTCATCTTCCCACATGAAAACAGGTGTAAAACCTACTTCTAAATACCAAATCAGAATCAGGTTTAACACTATTCAAGCTGCCACATCCAAGCTCACCTCACACATCCCACCCCTTCACTCCCATATCTGTTCCACAGAGTACAATGATGCTGCACTCCTGCCACCAGTAATATAAATGGAAAGCAGCTGTCAGGTAAATTCAAGGGCTCCTGAATTGGGACAGTGACCTGTGGAAGCAGTCATGAGACTTTATTTTTTTCTTTATTTAGAAAACAAAGCAATCTTTACCGCAGAATTGGAAGAGTGATAAATTGCTAAAAGAATTTTGAAATTTACAGTCTAAGGTCCAAAAGACCATTTCATCCCTTAATCCAGGTCTCTTTTAGTGCTAGTATCACCCTGGAGCTGGGTCTCAGGAAATGGAGGGTAAAGGACTCTCAACAAGAAAATTTCTCAAGACCATTTTCTGATGCTGTCCCACACTGGGCACCTAGCAGGTTCCTGTGAAACCAGCACATCCAGAATTCCTCAGAAACACATGTGGGAAAACTACAGAACACACTGACACACAACAGGCAATTTAGGACCAGGAATCAGGACAGTATCACCTACCCAGAACTGCCCAAGCATTCATTTTGGGGGAGCTTTTCAGGCTGATCCCAATCCTCCGGGAAGTCCTCCTCACAAATTTTTGGTCATTTGCCAGGTAGTTCCTGCCACAGAAATCAGGTAACCACTTTGTTTCTTCTTCTTCTTTCCCATTTTTTTTTTTTTTTTTTTTCCCCTTTAGGGTATTATCTAGTGGGGAACTCCAAACAACCTACAATCTTTTGGTCAGCTGAAGGCAAAGGCCACACAGCTCCACCCCAGTGGGCAAGAGGCCTTTGCTGACACAGAGCCAAGGCACCAGGCGGGTGCCAGCTGCAGAGCCAGCACTTACCACTCTCCTTCTCAGACCACAGCTGCTGAGCAGTAAATATCAGCATAATTACAAAGGAGAAAACACACAAATAAATATAACCAACCAGGGACGTCAGCAGCACTACAAGAACCCTGTCCTGAAGGCAGCTGCTTTCTTGGCTTGCTGTTGATGCTCTAAGGCTGGAGGATTACAACCTGGCAAATTGGGAGAAGTGCCCCACATGTGACTGTACCACTAGCAACCTTCTTATCTACAGACTCAGCAGGAAGGGTAAAGATAGAAGCACATTTATCCTTCTTTGTGGATAGGAAAAGGAGTCTCAGAAATGAAGGCCAAAAATACCACTACTTGGCTGCAAGAAGATTTTCATTGCCTAAAGAAGGGCTGTTGCTCTTAAAATCTGTGAAGCAGCTGTGGCAGTACTGAAACTAAACTGCATAAACCAAGCCTCAGCTCAAAGATTAACCCAAGTCCTCCCTTTACAACCTGCTTGTGAGTCCTTGTTTATAGCCCAAAGACAAAGCCCAGCTGTTGCCACCATCATGTCTCCATTCAGTCCAGGCAAGTTCCTTGTGCCAAGGCTGCTGCTCCCTCCAGGAAGGCTACAGACATCTCTAATTTCTCACAGGTCTGTTTTCACTAAGTACATCTTAAAAAGAGAGAAAACAGGAGTCCAAATTCCCATCCCAGTGAATACTAGAAGTGTCTCACTTTTTGCTGGTGGACAGAGAGCAGCAGAGCCTGGCACCACTCCCAGGCTGCTGGGAGCAGAGGGGATGCTGCACTCCAGACTATGCCAGGGACCCTGCCTCCTGTGCTGAAAGAAATCATGGGCATGACAGAGCCACAGGCATCTCATGCTGCCTTCCCACCGACAATCAGTATTTAAAGCTACCATGGGAGAAAATGGCTACTTTTTGGTACAAAATTATTTAGTTGTGGCAATAAATCCCAGCTGAGCCACAGAGAAGACACATAAAGAGAGCAATTTTTCCTACCTGTGTAGTGACTGAACCATGTAATTCCCACCCCCCCCATAGATATGTTGTTACATATTTAAGCAACATTGCTACAGTCAGTGATTATGTCTCCACTACAGTATTTGTTTTTACTGGGGCACTTCCAAAAGCTGCACTGTAACACACTCAGAGGGGAAGAGCACGAAGCACTGTGAGATTGGATGCACACAGCCCGTGCTCCCCTTGCACAGCCTGCAGCCCTGCAGTGCAGCAGATCAGAAGGCTGCACGCTGCTTGAAGGATTGTGCATTAAACATAACTGCTAGAGACTGCTTGGTCTGGGAAACAGATAACACCATAGCAAAGGGAAGGGATCACTTCTTAAAATTATCTAGATGCCACTCAGTCATTCAGAGACTTCCAGCTGTCATCTGTGATGCATCTGTCTGCTTACACTTCACACCACCCCACTCTCCTCAGTAATAAATACAACAGCACAGTAACTCAAGTTTTCTTGCAATTTGATCTATAAAAAAGCAGCTGGCCTCCTTTCCTTCTCCCAACATTACCCTGGGTTTCTTGATACCCTTGGAAATCTTACATACTTTTTATCAAGCAAGTTTGCACTAGGTAGCTCTAAACACCAGTTCTAACCAAATATTAATGTCAACATTTCTCACTGTCTTAGGGTGATTTTTGATGCCTGTATCCCCAGTCCTCTGTTCTGTTTATGCTGGATATTAAGTTCTGTACCTTTAACACTTTCTGAGAGCAAAGGGTGGGAAAAGAAGCACAGTTTGTTTTCAGAAGGTGCACTTGTTTTCCTGCATTCCTTCTCACAGACTGTGTTGTCTGTAGCACAGACAGCAGGAGAAAGGTCTCCTTTGCTTTTTAATTAGATTTTTTTTTTAGCTAGCTGAGACAGAGTAGTTCCCTGGACTGTGTCTTTTCTTTTTCTTGGAACTGATCAGTCCTGCTCTGGGCTGAAAAGGCAGAGAAACACCAGGAGCTCATACCTGAGGTCCACCAGGGCCAGGGATGTGGCACCTTCCAGTGCAGGAGGGACAAACAGAGACTGAGGGAGCTGAGCTACACACCACAACAAGGACTCTGTGAATCTGCCATCCCTTCAGAACAGTGAGAGCTTTTATTGTTTAATATGATCCATTTTTTATGCTTGTGAATACTCTGCTTGTTAAATAAACAGGTTTTTCCTAAATTTTCTCCAAGGAAATATTTTCCTGAACCAGCTGGGGGAACCAGAGGGGCCACTTGAATCTGCTTTCTAGAGGAACCCTTTGGAAGTTTCCTTCCAAATTTGCCCTAAACCAGGACACTCACCTATCCTTCAGCCTGCCCTGCAAAACAAATCTGAACAAGCTTTCTTTAGCTTCTTTGGAGTTTTTGGGAGCTATTAATCATAAATTTAAGACACCACCTAATTAAATACTCTGCTTAAATGTGTTTGGCTCACATGGAGAGAGGGATCATATTCAATAGCCCCTGAATGCAGCACTGTCAAATAAGGGTAGACTTCCCACTCACTAGTAAAATAGGAGCAGGCCAACATGGAAGATGCTTGATCCCAAACAGATCCTTATTGCCTTCTTCTTCTTCCCTGAAATGGTGCTTGTAAACCAGATAATTGAAGGCATCCCTTTTGGAAAGCTCATCCTGTATTTCAGCAGTTCTCTCAGTCTGTTGAGATGCTGGGATGCAAGAGCAGTGGCTGTATCTCAGCCCTACACCTTCCTGCCAGTCAGGCTGGGAGACACATTAAAAGTCAATAGGAAGCAGGACAGAAGGAAAGGAAAATACTGCAGCAAGCAAGAGATGAGGCATAGAATTAACCTCAAGTCAACTCTGATTTTTGGAAGTAATGAAGAAAGAGTAGATTTCAGTCCCTAAGTGCCTGGCTATGGCTGAGCTCTAACCCAGCCCTTCATGCTCTCTGCAAATCTTAATGCTTACCCTGAAGGGGAAGGAAATCCCACTACAACTGCAAGATTAAGTGAACATGTCTCATTTCCCCACATTTTGTCATACTTTCATCTATTGCAGTGTAGCCTCCTTTTTTCAGCACCTTCAACTCTCCTTGGATTAAGCTTCTCCTTGGACAGTTTGTCCTGGGTCTGGCCAGGATAGGGTCAATTTTTGCAGTAGCCAGGAGGGAGCATGGCCAGGTTATTCTAGAAGTTATTCTACACCATTCCATGTAATTGCCAGTGGCTGGGGGGAAGGGAGTCTTGTGGCAGAGGAATGTGTTGTCAGGGGTTTTCCATGTGAATCATTTGCCTCTGTTGTACCCTCTGTCACTAGTATTGTTGTTGTTACTGTCCCTTTTCTCATCTCATTGCTGTTTCCAGTAAAGTGTTCTTATCTCAACCTGTGCTCTTTACCTTTTGTGCCTCCAATTCTCCTCTGCCTTACACCATAGGGAAGGAGAAGGGGATGAACAAGCCAGTGGGAGCATGGTTTGAAGAGTCTCAGTGGGAGCACTAAATTGGGCAATACCATTTCTAAACCATGACAGTTTCATCCCATCTTCTACACTAACACTAAGCCTATTGGAAGAGCCAAAGATCATCCTTTCAAGTCTCCTAAAAGCTGTACCATGCTAAGAAAACCAAAACCTAGGTTTCCTCCCCCCACTCTGAGTCACATGTATTCTGAAAGGGCCAAGCACTGTTTGCTGACTCCCTTCCACTGGAACAGACCCATGGAAGGGGCTCAGTATGGCCCATGATCTACTTCTGGGCCATGCACTGCACAGGCCTGGCAGGAAGAGTCCAGTACAGGCTGTTCTGCAGTAGCTTTGACCCTCCTCAAGGTCATCCATTGCCTTGTTTTAAAAAGTAGAGAACTTTGTGTGTTGTATTGGTGAAGAAATACTTTATTATTTTTTGCATGTTTTTTCCAGGAAATGTATATATGTAAAAATATATTTAGGCTTCAGTATAAAAGTGGGCTGAGAGTACATCAGGGAGTAAGAATGAGTTGAACTAATGACTTGCTGTACTAGGTGTGGCTGAGATGCAGTTCATTTTCCCCCAGCAGCCCTCACAGTGCTGTGCCTTGCACTGCAAAGGAGGTGGCCAGGTGTTGATGACACACCAGGGTTTTGGCTGCTCAGCACACTGGCACAGCTTCACTGCTGTCTCCTCAACAGTCCCCCCAACAAGGCAAGATCCTGGGGTGACACAACCAGGCCAGCTGTCCCAAATTAACCAAAGGGATATTCCAGACCATATGACATTAGCTCAGATATAAAAGCTAAGCAAAGGAGGAGGAAGGAGAGGGGGGGTGGCATTAATTATTCAAGATGTTTGTCTTTCCAAGCTACCACCACATGTACTGAAGCCCTGCTTTCCCAGAAGGGGCCAGAAAGCACTTGCTGATGCAAAGTAGGGAATAAAACTCTTTCCACTCTTGGCTTGTGCACGTGCAAACTTTCCAACTTTAGTAAACTGCCTTATCTCAACCTGCAAGTTGTTTTGCACTTAAATTTCTCTCCCCTGGCCAGCTGGGAAGGTGAGCAATAGAGCAGCTAGATGGGTACTTTGTGTCAGCCAAGGTCAACCCAGCACTCTTGCTCAGATCCAGCCTCTGCTTTCTGCACTGATTACTGTGGGAATAAGCTGCTCCTACAGCACAAGTGAGGATCAGACCATTTGACTTGTACACAGCATCTCCTCCCTGCACTTCACACACAAGTACTCTGGGATTTGCACATGGCTGTAATAAGAGGGAAGTCATCAATACCCTCTCTCTCCCTGATCCTCAAGGAATATTTACCCAACTGTCAGATAAAGGAGGCAAGACTACATTGTCTTGTTCCCAGAACCAGCCCCTCTCTATCAGGTGTTAGACACATTTGTTAAAAAAACAATTAGAGCATGTTAAAATACATAATTTAATTAAAAACAATCCTCACAGCATGACAAAGGTAAAAGTAATTCCATGTTTTGGTTAAACCCTGAAAATAGAATTGAAGCTTGTGCACATAGTGCTTTATTTTTGAAGTATTCTAATGGAGATTTGAATTGGCTTTTTGATTCACAACTGATCCTGTAAATAACTACTAAATTCATCTGGACCCAGCTAAAAGTCAGTGTAGAAAGCTTATTTTCATTGTTAAAAACTCGTTAGATGCATCATCAATATTTTGAATTCCAATGAAAAAACAAAAGCAGAAAAATTCAAATTTCTTCCATCCTCTAGGGCCTGTCTCTTCTCCAGCTTTACAAACAATACCTTTAGTAAATACCTGGCTCCTTGCATGAGCATGACAGAACAAATCCACTGCCTTTCACAAAATGTGGATAAACATATCCAGAGCTCCCCCAAACTCTCACTTGCAAGCTCTCCCCATAACATATGCTGGGCCATCTTCTCCCTCCAGCCAGCAGGAGCAGCCTTCAGTGTCCCACTGATGCCTGACTGCAGATGGTCAGTGAGCTCTGTGGCTCTCCAGCTGCAAGTTCATAAAGATAACTGCTGGCTATGAGAAGCTGAATGGAAAAGAGAAAAACCCCAACAAAATGAAAGAAGAAAAATATGGAAGGAAATTTGTGGTAAGCCTTCTTCATTTAAAATTAAGTGTGGTACAATAAGCCAGCACCATGACTTTTTTCAACTTAACTGTTTTTTTTCTTCTGGTCTCCTTCATGAGGCTTTCAAAGAGAAAGCAACATACAGCTTAACTTTTCCAAGACTGGGCTTTAGTTCCAACTCTCTTAGGAAGACACATAAGTTATTCATAGGAAAAAAACAGAAAAACCAAAACCAAACCAAATTACTCATTTCTTGGCATTCAGATAATAGAAATGCTCTAGGAAGATAAAAACAAAACTTCATTTTTTTTCCTCCCATGTGCCCCTGTGTAAGAAAGTCAAGTCCACTGCTCTGGACAGTTTTTAGTAATTTCATTTTTACTGTTATAGTTTGATGCCAAAATATTTTTTTCTCAAACAAATATGCACTTAAATCACTAAAGCCAACATCATTTTTACCACTGAATTCAACAAAAATCAAGATTTAGGCCATGATGCATAGCATATCTATGTCCAGTTATTTTGAGAACATAAATTAACATTGAGGCATCCATCTGGCATAGCAGATTGTTTGGTGTACTTCATCCCCTGCTAATTAATGATTAGCTCTACTAGGTAACAAGAGTTTCCCACCAGGTTTTCCAGTTTCAAAGGACAGGGAGGACAGGCTGCCTGACTGCAGAATTGACCAGCAAGGGCTCACACTGATCTCAGCTCTTTGAAAATCCCATCCATAAAACTGGATTCACTGTAGTAGACAGCAAATTCTTTGGCAAGAAATATTTTGGAGAGTTGGTTTAATTTATGGGTTAAAAACTGTCTTTGTGTGAAATATTTAATAATATTTAACCTTACCTTATCCCCAGCCCTCTTCTGATGAAGCAATGCCTGAGGAATCTTCTCAGGGCCCTCTGCTTGTAAAGCTCACCCTCATCCCCAAATATAAGCCCACAAGAGCAGCACTTGGGATGGAGCCAGGTGGGTCATGCTTCAAGTGGAGAGTGATCACACCACAGGGACACAGGATGGGCAAGGACATTCCAGTGCCAGCCTCACTTCTTATCCCAGCTACCAAAAAAACTTGCTGAAAGCTGAAAACAGAGTTCCATTACTCTGGAAATGCAGAAAGCCCAAGAGATTTGATACCCCTTTGTATGCAACATGCCCTGGGAAGCACTTCAATAGGAAACAAAAAAAGAAGTTAATCTGCTGAAGCTCACATGCCAGTGTATTTCCTGCAGTTTTGCTGGGTTTAACCCCTGCTAGATATTCATCTGCAGTTTTTTCCAACTGCAAACTTGTACTGCTGCAGGAGCAAACACAGCCCTGGGGAAGCTGCAGAGGAGTAGAGTAGAGCTTCCCTGCCCCATTCACTGGGTGCATGTTTCCACCTGCACTCACAGTGCTGCCTGTGCCCAAAGTGGAGCTTTTCCAACAAACCCAGGAAGCCAAAAGTGCTTGTGTCAGGAACTGGGGACTTAACTTACTTGAGACACTAACAATAAAGAAAATATTGCACATGAAAAGGCTCTTTAAGCTTTTTTTTATATCTCAGTTCAGTAAGGTAAAGTGACATAATAATTTTACTCCTCTATCTGGACTGGCCTGTTTGCATAAGCTAACAAGTGAAAATTCAAAACAAGCTTGAGGATTAACAATTTTTCATCAAAATCAACCCATATTTCATGGTTTAACCCTGGATAGCAACTCAGCCCCACACAGCTGCTTGCTTCCTCCCCCCACAGTGGGATAGGGAAGGGAACTGGAAGGGTAAAAGACAAAACTCGTGGGCTGAAATAAAGACAGTTGAATAGTGAAAGCAAAAGCCACATGGATAAGAAAAGCAAAGAAAATCAGGGAATTCATTCCCACTTCCCATCATAGGCAAATGTTTGGGCATGCCCAGGACAGCAGGGTCCCATCCCCTGTAAAGGTAACTTGGGTTACCAGTGACTCAATGTCCACCCCTCCCTTCTTCCCCCAGCTCTGCACGCTGAGCAGGCACCCCATGGTCTGGGGTGGCCCTGGGGTCAGCTGTCCTGGCTGTGTCCTCCCCAACTCCCTGTGTGTCCCCAGCCTCCTCTCTGCTGGGGTGAGGAGCAGAACAGCCCTTGGCTCTGTACAAACACTGCTCAGAGGGAATGGAAACATCCCTGAGTTATCATCACTGTTTCCAGCAGAAATCCAAACCAGGGTCCTATACTGGTTGCTGTGAAGAAAATTAATTATATCCCAGCACAGCACATCATAAAAACATTCCAAATACACTTTTTAGGAAATACAATGCTCATGGAAACTATCTTTCTAAATTACATTTATCTCCTCATCAAAACTGCATGCTAAGACAGGTCTTAGTGATCTGCAAAAGTACTTTAGGGCTGGGACCATCTCTCCCAAACCAGGCCTGAACTTCCTTATCACACTTCAATGTGGTACAACAAAAGACAAACCCCAAAATCAGAAAGACACACAAAATCCCACAAAACCAAACACAACAAAAACAAACAAAAAACCCCCAAAACCCCCACAAGTCAAGTGTTCTGGAAAGATCTCTTACAAGCCAATGAAATAATTCTCAAAACAGGAAATTGATTACATACTGTAGTAATGAAATTAACAGCCCAGTTCTTTGTCACAGGGCTCCCAATTCATTGCATAGCATCTGACTGCTAGGAGGGCATGTTGACAACTTCATTTTGGAGAAAAGGAAGTTGCTCTCTGTACCTATTTTTTAAATATCCAACATCAAAACCAAAGGACTTTTAGTCCCTGGGATCACCACAAAGCTGCCTCAGCCAACAAGAAGTCTGTATAGTGCAGGATATGATGCAAAAAGAGTGTGAAATCATGGCAGGGAGCCATTCTGGTATGTGGGCTGTGGTCAGCCTGGCCTCTCACAAGGAAAACAAGGCACCTGTACTCATACTGGGTCAGGGTCTTGAGCTTCCCACCTGTAACAGGAACCAAAGCCCTAAGTGCAAGGGAGAATATTCCCATTGTGTGTGCTGGCCAGCCACCAAGCCAGGGATGTGATGCAGAAGCTGCTGGAAGGACTGAGTGTAACTTTAAAATAAATGCCTGCCACAAGGAAAACAACTGCAAAACAAAATGCCTTCACCACCCCACCCTCCTGCCTGTGCTCAGCCAGGTGTGCTGAACCTCAGCTGAGCACAGGGCTCCAGACAAGTGATCCTTGGCCATGAAGTGAAGCCTCATGAATGACTAAACACTACCAGCACACAACAATGGCCCAGAACTTGTCCCAGCCCCAAGTATTCAGATAGATGATGAGGCTTATGTGGTCCCAGCACCACCCTAACTCCTGGGTTCTGTTTTTTCCCCTGCTCACACTCCCCCAGGAAACACCAGGCAACACAAACTCTACTGTGCTGTCACACAGCAGCACCACAGCTCAGAGGAGCATGACATGAGGAAAAGATCAGTCACTGCTACAAAGACATGCAAACTATGGCCTGCCTTAGGCTGAGGCAGGACAAGCCTCCTGTGACTGCCACACAAAACCTCCTGGAAGTCAGAAATGCAAAGATCAAGGTCAAGAAAAAGAAATTAAGTGCTACAGAAGGGAGATGGTTGCCTCAAGCAGCTCCAAAATGTCCCTGAATAAAACCTGCACATGTATCACACACGCCTGTGTCTGCTGGCTGGAGCAGATCCTGGTGCTGGCCCAAAGACCACAGAAGCCAGTCCAGCACATGGCACTTACAGAAGGTGACCACTGGGCAACCCTGTCCATCATGCTGAAGGGCTCAGCCTGCAGCCCTTCAAACAGGGATTTCATGGAAGTTACTGGTTGATGGCACTGTAGATCTTTTGTAACACAAAGGTGTACAGCCATTTATCCATTCAAGCACCAGCCAAAATGACAGGAGCAGTTATAATCCTTCAACTGCACAGGCTCAAAACTTGCAAAAATGGCAAATTTTCAAAGGAGGCTTCTTTCTCCATCATTTATTTACTTGTTGTTTTAGTTTCTTCTGCTTGTTAACCAGGGCCTGCCATTGTTCTTCCAAGAAGAGTTTCCAACAGATCTCCTTTGTTATTGAATCAAAGTATTGCTAACCACGTTGATCCCATATCACACAGCTACCTACCTCCAGTCTCCATGCAGGCTTTGTCAGAAATTGGCTTGAGACAAGAAATAAAAGCTCTTGATATTCAGATGTCACATAAGTCTTGTGACTACTGCTTAGTCATGAATATTTAATTTAAATCTCTATTTTATGAGAACCACACCTTGATTACTCCTATCTCAAAGTTAATTGAACAATGCTTCTCTGGTATCCAAAGCCCCCATATCAGTTTTCTTCAGAACCATATTCACACCTAGAGTTTAAATCAAAATCTTTCGGGCCGTGGAGAAAGCAATGGGAAGCAGCTTGAGAAAAGGAACAACTTTTTCTGCAAAGGAGTGGAATCACATTCAGATAAGTGATTTCCATAAAGCTAGAGAGGCCAGGAACTCTAAGGTACTGCAGTTTTGAGGCAAACCTCTCCCCTCATTTACCTTTCTGCATAATCCTGAACTATCACTCATTGCAACATGGTTAACATAGCAATCATATTTTCTCCAAATCTCTACCTCAAATAACATGATTACACAAGACAAAATTAATAAAGTAAATAAATAAATAAATAGGCTTAGGCTTGTTTTAAGACACATCCAAATTGAAAGCCTGGACACTAATCACAGGAAGAAACTTGCTTTTTAAAACCAGTCTTCCTGTTTCTCAGGGCCCAGCCTCATGGGGATTTTGGTTATTTGGATATGTTGGTGCTGAAAAGGGAATGCCCAGCCAGCACCTACCTCATGCAGGTGTTCTGCAGCTTAACCACTCTTCATGAAATGCTACTGCTCCTTTGTCAATTATTTCTGCTCAGAGGTTGTGGTAACACCACTTTTAAAGCAGCTGGCCAGCTATGAGAGGTCCCTGAGCAGTGTTTTCTCTGACTGTGCCTGGCTGTTGTGCAGCACTGACCTTACACACTTGGACAAGTAACTCCAACCAGCCCAGTACATCACATTCTTTCCATCTGGCCCCTGGCAAGCCCCTGACTGTTGAGCAGATGCCATCAGCACTTGTCCATGTTGTGCTGTTTTCCTTCTTATCACACCCTTCTTCTTAAAAGTACAAACTGGGTTTTACAATCTGAATGGCCAAACATGGATAAACTTCAAACCAGAAGAGTTTCCCATGCAGATCCCTTAGCACAAGCCTACATTTCAGTGTTCTATCCAACACAAGTGACACTCTGCAGTTACACTTGTGAAGTCACAGTAGCAGCTGTTCCAGGGGTGCCCATGGGCAATGCTGGCCCTTCACTGAGAATTTGGGTAGATTTGTTCTTCAGAAATGCAACCAAAACCCAAAACCTTGGCTGAGAGTCTTCTGAGAATCCCTAAACAGGCTCAATCACTAAGTCAGATCTTATCCTGCTGTTCAGCTGAAGACACAGTTAGACACTCAGCAAGCTTTAAAAAACAGTTATTTCTGTATCTTTTCTTTGGATTTCCAACTTACGACTGTCAAGGTACCTATGACACTGTTTGTGATTCCACTTGCAATAAAATTCAGGATTGATGATTTGCTTTACAGTCACTGATCCTGTGACATGAGCCTTTTTTAAAGCTTATAGAAATAATCACATGAAGCCCAAGGATATGTATGCTAGGCACTTGAACAGAAAAAGCAAAATTGATACAATGCCTGTTAACTGAAGAAGCTTACATTGGAACATAAATAAAACTAGGTCTATCTTTTTAAAATGTCTATATCAAAATTTCAAAATTAATTGCATTTTTGGATAATGTATGTGTAGTTGATCTAAGTGAAAAATGCTTATTTTGTATTTTTTTTTATGCATGAAAAATAGCCAAAGGTGTGTGCAGGCTGTAAAATCACCCTTGGTACAAAGCTTGTAGCTCCACAGCATTATTGTTTTTTAATATCTTATTTATGTATCTTGTAAAAAAAAGTCTTGAGAAATATAAGCACTTTCAAAAAGTTAAGATCTCTGAAAAACATTTATGGAATTGTAATCCCTCTATCTCAAGTATTTAAAATGGTTCAGAAAGCCATGATTTCACACTCTGTTGGAGAGATTTAAAATTAATTTGAATTTCTGTTATTTATGAGCATGAAAGCAAAGCAGTATTTCATTCCCACATCCTGCACTATACAAACTTCTTGTTGGCCTGGGGTAGATTTGAGCTGCTCTTTGTGATGCTCTATAGAGCTCAGTTGCTTATAAAGTAAGTTTGCTGGCTTTATTGCCTTTGAATCCCACATGATCATCTTCAAAAGAATCACCTGACTTTTCTTCTGCCAAAGGAGTCATGGCCAGATGAGAGACCTGGGGACACTTCCCCATTCCCTACTGACACCTTGCATCCCCAGTTTATCAATTTACTTACCCATCTACCTAGCTAATAACATTTAAGTGGAGTGACTAATGTGCCTGAAGTTTTCCATGGCCTGAGGCAGCCTGATGAACTGGTGATGTTGGGAATGCAGCATGCTGACCCTTGAGCAAAACCAACCACTAACAAAAACCAAGCTTTCATCAAAGCAAACCTTCCTACCAAGACTGATGGTTACAATGAGACATTCCCAAACTATCTGAGATTTACACTGCATTCTGGAGTACTGCATTTTCTAATGCCTAGACCAGGTAGAAATTTTATATAAAAGTTTAATGACAACTTCTTTAATCAGAAGTGGAATATGATTCCTTTCAGCTTAGTCAGTCTTCTGTTACATGAGTGAACCCAAGTGCAAATGTTCCCTTGGCTCTATAAAGTGGCATTTGGGGAGGAGCAATAATCTTTTTCTTCCCACACTGCACAGCACTCTGCCTTTAGGTTGGAATCCCTGTGAAACATACATTTCCACTGAAAATTCTACTAGTGCTCTGAAGTTTCCTGATGTAGTTTCTCCCTCTCTTACCAAATTAAGGCAAGAGAGAATATGAAGGGAGAGACAGGAAGAAAATATACACTTTCATTATCTAGAAGACATCAGATAATCAAAGCAAATCACAAGGTTGAAACAAGACAAATACATCCTTTTATATAAACAATAAATATCCATTAAATTGTAACTGCAAAATTATACCCAGTGAGGAGCAAACAACCAAACAGAAAATTGTGTCCACACAGGCAGAGCTATGGAGTTTAGAGCTTAGCTCCTAATGTTTTGTCGTCATTACACTAAGAAGAATAAATTCAAATCCAGAGACTTACCAAACACTTCTAGGCATTTAAAATTTTTTTCCTTGCTTTTCTCTTTTTGAAAGATTAAGTCCCATGCTTTCTTACTGAGAGGACGCCAGAAGGAAGTAATTAGCCTTCATATCATGGCTGAAAACAAAGCCCTAAATCACACAATGCTCTAGTGTCAACAGAAGGAGATTAACACAAAATGACCAAAAAACTGCTTTATGGCTGGAACCTTAGTAAAACTAATGGAAAAAACCTATCAGTGTAGAAAGGAGTCAAAGAGTCTCTATTAGTTTTTGGGCTGGCTTTAATAAAAATACTCAAGCCAGCCAGTGCACAACTTAGCCAACAGTGGGCTACATTTAAGCTCACCTTGAGATGCTAGTCCAGTGCAGTGCTTGGAGAAGCAGAGCAACAGGTTTTTTTTCCTGGTCCCTTTCCTGATGCCAGTTTCATTGGGGATGAGCCTTCCTGCTCTTTTGTGGTGAGAAGTTCTCAGGGCTGCTACCTGCTCTACCAAGGAGGTGGGAAGAGAACTGAAAGCTCACAATTAGTTCAAGTCCTCCCAAGACAAGCAAACCAGCCAACTTACCCCAAAACTCATCCCATGCCTTGCCCACAGGGGTACTGGTGCCCTCAGGCAGAACTGCAGCAAACAAGTTCCTTCAGCCAGCCTTCCCCTCCAGGGCAGAAGGGCTCTAGCAACTGAGAGGGAGAGAGCAGACAGGAAAGCAAGAGACTCCTACACTTTCAGGAAGAGAAAATACATTTGGATAAGCTTAGAACAATATGAGGAGAATCTCTTAAAAGTACAGGAGACTGCTGGACAAGTGCTCCAAATCACAAAGACAGTATGATAGATGGTATTGTTGTTGTTATCAACATCATCACTTGGGGAGACTGACCCAGCCCTAGTGCATCAATCTCAGAGAACACAGCACTAGGGTGGGACATGGGCACTAGCAGGTACATCCCTTGGTGAAGTTCCATGAACACCAGGAGTCACCAGCACTGGTGGCAGCTCCAGTCCACTGCCTCAAATGCAGACAGAGACAATAGAAAACTGCAAAGCTGGAGAGATACCAACAAACTGACATGCATATTTAAAGGTACAGGCATGTAGCTCCCAACAAACTAGAAGCTTCTGACTGCCCTTCGTACCATTGCCCCTTCTGCTCCCAGAAATGATTTGCTGTGGGAGACAGGATAATATTTTCATTCACTGAGCAGAGAGGAAAGGAGAGTATTGTCCCAGCCCAAGTGGCATGGAAGGTAATACTTCTGCTCTTGTGTCTCTTATTTTAACTAAATAATTTATTCAGGAAGGCATGCCTACTTTTAAGCCCTATTTGTCAAGCACCTGTGAGCTTTAGGACAGCCCTGTCCCTTCACAGGCAAGGGCACTACACTAAAAAATTACCTACCTCAAAAATCCCCTACTAGGCTCTGTGATTTCAGAACTAAGTTTACAAAGAAACCAGACTTTCTATAATATTATCAAAAATTCAACTGACACAAAAAATCAAGTTGTGTTTTCTTCAAGCTGATCTCCCCTCAAAAGCCTACTAAGAGATTTCTGCTGACAGCTCTATAGATTAATCCACCTCTGTCCCTGCAGCAGGCAAATAAAGCCTTACACAAATCAGCAGAGCAAGATGCTGCACTCAGCAGATACCAGAACAGCACATGCTACAAAATACACACAGCTAAATGTAAAGGCAAGGAGGTTGCAGATTAAAGTACCTTTTTGTTATGGCCTTTTATCTTACAAGGTACTCCTGAAATTAACTCCTAGCCCAGAATGTTTTTTACACCATTTCATTTTCAGAGTGCAGCTCAGATTATTCTGAAGCAAAAGTACCACAGAAAAATGAGCACTGCTATTCATCTTGCAAAAGGGTGGGGAATTAAGGTAAAAAAAAAAGCAGAGGTCTCTGTAAGTATTAATTTCCATCTTGCAGAATTTATCAATAGTCATAGAATTCCTCAGTCTCTAGCTGTGCCAGTAGTGTAAAGAGAGAAAAGCAGCAGCACTTATCCTGGCACACAAAGCAATTGAGCAAGGTCCACGCTACATTGACCCTGCCATCTGGACAGTGCAGAGGCATTTCCAGCATTATCCTGTATAATCATGTAAAATTGTATTCTGATGAGAGAGGCCAAAAATCCTGTGCTCCAGAGATCCAGCTGATAACAGCAATCAATCAATCCATCTCCCATTATAGATGCAAGATCACACAGTGATGCCCACAACACTGCTTCATAAACATGAATGATCACACTTTCTCACATATTTTTCAATTCACCAGTTCTCCAGAGTGCAAGAGAAACAGAAGTTAAGAAGCTGATCCTCTGTCCCCAGTGAAAAACAGAAAGGACTTTGTTGGGGACTGCTGTATGTGCAGGATTAGGCCTGAATGATTTGCCAAAGGCTTTACAACAAATTGGTTGCTGAGCTAAGAATAGAAGCTAGGAATCCTGGTTCCTGGTGCTACACACCCCCTGCCTTCTCCCAAAGAGGGCACTTGGGCACACAACTGGACTTGGATGTAGCAAGAGGACACAGTGCCCTTGAGAGGCTTCACTCAGGAATCTTCTCCCAGCTAAAATGCAAGAGCCCTGTGCTGGAAACTATTAAACAGCTTCAGCTCCTGCTTCAGCATTACACACCAGCGTTATCAGCTTCCTTCCTTATGCCAGGAATGCTGCAGGAATTTGTCTTCTGCAGAATAAAGAGAAAGATAAATGAAAAAGATGATTGTGTGTCTGTGTGGATGTGAAAGAAGAGGAGGGACAGAGAAAGAGAGAAGATTAAAGGTTTTGTCTAAATAGTTTAATGTTCTAAAAACAGATTTAGTAATCCTGCACCAAGACTGTGACTTTGGTGTAAGTTTTATCATGCCATTGATCTTGCCCACGGTCCTACCACCTATAATGCAAGTTCCCAGCCTGCATTCCAGCTCCTTGCACAGTCTCTGCCCCCAGAAACCTGCTCAGCTACATCTGACAATGTCAGTGCTTCAGCAGCAAAGGCTTGAGCCAGCTGAGAACTTCTTTGAAACAACACATTCTGGGAAGAACCAAGTACCTCCAAGGCCTGAGATACAAAAGATAAATGACTTAAAATGAGATTCCCTCAACAACAAAAATATATACAACCATCTCCCACACACCCTGACATAACAAGGCTCTACAGAGCTTGAGGGAGCCAGTAGAACAGTTATGATATGTTGAAACAAGTACAAGACAAGGAATGAGTGGCAACAGATTGAGGAGCCATCAGTACAGAATCTGCAGACTCTTTCAAAAGGCAGAGAGCTAGAGGCAGTCAGTGAAAGAACCAAAATTGTAATCTGAAAATGAGTAAATACTCCCCAAAACCCCAAGCACTTAGTTTATTTAAGGACTAACTACTCAGAGCAAGAAAACCAGGTTAATTTTGAAAGAAAATGACCAAGGGACATTATGGGGTTCCAGGAAAGCCAGAAATGAACCAGTTAACCAGAATATCAGATAATTCCACTGAAGCCAGCCTCCCACAAAGACACTTCCCAATTTTGGATGCAGACATTACATTCACTGGTTTGGTGCCATGTGACACTGATTTCTATAATGCATCAAGGAGGAAACATGTTCCCAGCCAGTATCTGCAGACTGGGGAGGCCAAAAACATTTCAGGAGGAGGCTCCATGTGCCCATATGAACACATGTGTGAAAATACCAAAATTAATGTTACAGAGCTCATTGCTTCACATCTGTCAGTATGCAAAGCTGGACTGGAGTTTACTACTGGCTTAATAGCAATGTTAGACATAGTGAAGGTGTGAAGGTCAAGGTGAAGCAGTTTTGACAGATTTTCTGGGAAGCTCCAGTTGGATGGCACTCACTCTGTAAGGAAGGATGTTACCTTCATAGGAATGAACTCACACAATGTCAAAGTAATAATTTTGTGCTGAGGTGAATAAATGGCAGGGGAGACAAGGGAAGGAAATCTTTTAGATTAAATCATAGGCAAGCTTTCACCACAGCAGAAATTCACCAGTATGCCAAGGTTTCCAAGCAAATCACTGCTGACCAAAGAAAAGCTGAAGTGTAATTTACTAGATTTCTGTAAAATAAGCTTCATTTTTGACTGAGGCTACAAAAGGCAAAGCTACAACTGCTGTGGGGTTTCAGTTGGTGCAAGGCTTCATTCTAGAGCTGTGTGAACACTGGGCAGCATCTTCCACTTGAGGAACTGAACATAAGTGCACTGGAAGATGCAAGTAACACCTGAATCTACCAACAGATAGGTACAAGTGTATCATTTCTAAACACATTAATGTCAATGTGGCCACTGCTTGTCACTGACTCAAGATTTCTCCTGTTATATGATAGGCTTAGCTTGCTCACTGTCTATAAAAAAACATCTAGTATTGGGCCATGCTCCTGTTAACTCCTCCCTCAACTGAGAGCATTGCCTGGATTACAATGAGCCTGTATTGCTGCCAGCTGTAATACAACCATTCAGCTACCTGAAAAAAGGATAAAATGAGGCTCCAAAATGAAGTGAGATCCAATAATTTAATCTTTATCAAATCCTTGCCTCCAAAATGAGGCAAACATTTGGTGAAGATAAAATGACTGGATGATTTTACCACAATTATTTAAGCAGTAGCAAAGTTCAGACTTTCCTGCTCTAAATAATGGCAGTATAAAGAAGTCAACCCTATTGTCACCTGTACTAAAGGAATTATCTTTTCATCTGGGCTTAAACAATAGATGATTAGAGAAGATGTTCCTTCAATTAAAAACAAACAAACAAAAAATCTCAGCCTAAACCCAAAATTTGCATGCAGGTTTTCTTAGACCCTTGCACCCTTTCTGCCCCCCATCCTCACCCTCCCAGCATGGCAGTCCACTATTGCTGAGCAGTCTGAGAGCTGCTCTGAGGCCATCCTCTGCTTCCTCCTGAGCAGCACAGACAGCTGTACAAGTATCAATAAAAAAGCCTAATAAAGCTGCAGACTCAGAGCTTAAATGGAGTAAAATTTCCCTCTGGCCAGATTCCCAGGCAAAGGGGGTCCTGTGCTAGCTACACTCTTAACCAGCAGTTTCATGCCCAAGGAACAAAATAATTTCTTCTTAAACCTCTCAATCAGAGCTTGGTGGATAGCTGTTCTTTGAAATTATGGCACAGTGCCACCATGGATTTTTTCTTCAACAAACCAGCATTGAACAGAATTTCACAGCCACAGAGGCAGCAATAAAAGAGGAAGAACTAGCAGAGCAAGGCTTAGGGAACCATCAAACCAAGTACCAGCACCTCCACATTCACACTTCACAAAAAATAATGGCTTCAAAACACAGTGGAGTTGCTCTTGCAAAAAGATGGGAGCACTGTAAGCATCAGTTAGGCAGGAGAACAAAGGAATGGGAGAACCTTGGTGAAATAAAAGTTAAAGTAGCAGAAACCATATATATGAGCTTAGAATGTGATTCTTGGGAAAGAACCATCAGTAATCCTGTCCTTGCTGATTTTCCCAGGTTGGGAAACAACAGCAAAATGCCATGTTGCTTCCAGTCTGCTCATCTAGATGCAAAGGGGATGTTTTGTCCTCTTAGTACAGGACTTTCAGTATTTACACATTTCACCACAGATAATCAAGACCTGGCTTAAATATAACATGAATTATCCAAAGATCCAAATGCATAGTACACCAAACAAAAAAGGCTATTTCCCCAGAAACCTCAAGCATACTGATATCCAATTTGCATGAACAGGGTTTTACAGAAACATTCCTCTAACATGCATATTTCAGCCTGGGCTCTAACACACCAACATCAACACAGACAAATTTGTTGACTGCTGTGCAGAGAAGTGTGTTATCAGGTCATCCCAAGCAGATTTGTAACAAAATCATTGCCTTGGACATTGACATTTCCACTTTTGTATCTATAGGCAGGGCAAAGAAAGAAGTACTTTGTGCAAGAGAAAGCTCTGGTGAAGCATAACTACCAAGTCAGACACATTTCAAAACACACAGGAAAGTAAATCATTGAACAGCCATTGTGTTGTATTAAAGAACAGGTTGGCATTGTTTAATAGGAGGTTTTAGACCTTCCAATTCAATTCTATTCAATTCTATTTTTTCATCTGGCAATGTTTTTCAACTTTGTAAAGTGCAAAATACTGGTACAACCTTGGAGTTTGGGCTGAATGCCATTTGTTGGCTCTACAGCAAATGAAGCCAATGAAACAGGACTGACTTGCAGCCTGAACAATTGTTTTCAAAGAAAGATGGCAAACTCCTGGAGAAGTGAGAAATATTCCCATGGAAAAGAGAAAGCCACACCTGTAAGGTTCAGGTATTTCCTTATTACAGAACTTACCTTGGGGACATGATGTACCACTCAGCATTTTTTTCACTTCTTGCTGCCAAAAGTAGGTGATGTATTTCAAGTATATGCAAAGGTTAGTCTCTGTAGACAATCACCATTTTGTAACAACCTGATCTTTTCTGTTTATTAACAAAGGCTGGATCTACATTTTTCCATACAATATACAAACACCTATATAATTTGAGCTACACTATTGCTATAATTGACAAGAATAGGTGTGTTTTCTCATATGGTTCAGAGATATCACAGACAGCATCTTCTCAAAACATGAAAGATGACACTTCATCAGCCATAGATGTGCCAGGTAATAAATCTTGGAGCAGAAGGGTCCTTATTTTAATTCTAGTCATCATTGATCAAGAGATACAATTGTCTTTCCAAGACCCACACAGGAGAGGTGAAAACAAAGAAAACCACAAAAATGCTCTGGGTTTCATTTAAATCCTGAGATACTTGTTCTGGTCTAGTAAAAACAGCAGACCCCAGAGTCTGCACAATTTCTGAGCTCAGGAGACACTATGCCACAGCTGCCTGCACTATTCAGAACAGCAAGGAGGCCTGTTTCAGTCAGGCACATGCATCTGTTTTCCCCTCCCCTTTTAACACTCACCATTTCAGTCCTAAGCATGGAACAGGTTGAAGATCTGCTCATGTGACTTGCATGTCTGTGCACTCCTGACCACAAAAAGGTGTCCCAACAGGTTTGGTACTTTGCACCATTCTAGCATCTTTCATATCAATGTCTGCAAATGAAGCTGTGGCCACTCTTCTTCAGAAGAAATAGTCCAAGTCTCCTTCAATGGTGGCAGCTCAGAACTCACAAATAACCCTCTGGTAAGAAGGCAGAACACACTCAGCATGATGTAAGGCCTACTGGGATCAGGGCTCAAACCAGCCTGCTTCTTCTTCCTGTTCTATAGCTCCCTGCATGGCTCTGGGTAAATCATACTGTCCTCCTATTCCTAAATTCTACATTTGTCTAAGAGGGATAATCATTCTTCACTACTAAAGAGGGGCATTCTCAGCAATAGATAGGAACCCAGGTACTACAGACAAGCACCTAAAAAAACCAAAAATCATCCCTCTGCCACAAATGCTTTATGAAAAACAAATGTTCCTTAAAAAGCAGGTTTCAGATACAGTTCCCTAGTAGTTACCACAAAAAAACCCCACAATTTAACATAAACTCTATCTAAAAATATCCCAACACAATTTGATAATGTCCTTTTGACCAGACATTTAAAAAAATCCACAGGCACAATTACATATGACAAAGATAATGACAAAACAAGAGAAGATAAAAGGTAGGCAATACTGTTTTTTCTAGCTAAAAAAAAAAAAAAATTACAGTGCACTCAGTTTGCTGGTTTAATAGGTGATGTGATGGGTCCTTAGTTCATCTTGGGATAATTTAAGAACAGAATGATTAGCAGTGTATGATGACAGTGATCACTAGCTGGTTCCTGGAGAGCTGATAAGTTATTAAGCTAAACAATGGATCGCTATTATGAGCAAGTCAGTGCACTAACTGTAATTTCCTTGAAAGCTGAGTGGTGCATGATTATACTTGTCCACTCAGACTGCCTGCTGGCAGCTCTATATTCTCTTATTGTTCTGAACTGTAGAGTCTTCCCAGCGCCCAGGATACAGCCACAGAAAAATGTATTCTTCATATTCAGGCTTCATTGTGGCAGCTGTCATCTGAAGGACAGTGGGAGAGAGACATTCTCTGTTCTGAAGCACAACGATTATAGCTCCTAAAAACATGTGGTTTTATTTGCCAGCAGGAGCTACCTCTACTTTCTAGCTGAGGCAATTTCCATTTCAAGAGAACTCTGACTTTGGAATGACACATGTATATAGCTACAGACATGTTCATATTTATGTGTGTTTATGTGTATTTAAAAGCCACACATACATATGAGTACATTCCTGGTGGTTTTCTTTGTGAGTTTTAGGAAGACTGCTGTTACTACTGCAAGCTCATATGGACATCTTCCAACTTACGTTGCTCTCTCAAGGTACAAGGAGAGACAACAGAGAACACCTCCATTAATGAGCCTACCAAAACCAGGAAGAAAAAAAAAAAAAAAAAAAACTCAAAAGAAAGCAGCAGCTGGATGACAAGGATGCCAAAGTGGCTAATACACACATGGACTAAAAACATGGCCTTCACCTGCCCTACTAAAAAGTGCTAGTCCTAGTGGTGAAGACTGTGCAGGATCTGGAAAACAAGAGCAAGATCCTACTGCAGAGCTGCTGAGTGAGATGGGGAAGGCACTCACTCACCTTCCTGTGTGCCTCAGTTTCTTGCTCTGCAAAGCAAGCCAGCAGCCTCTGCCCAGTTCCAGAGGCACAGCCAGCACATGCTACACTGGGTGACCCTGGGGCACTGGCACTGCAGGACACTGCTGAGAGGCCAGAGCTGCTGGAGACATGGAGTGAAGCCAGCCTATAGCCCAGCTGGCTATGGGAAGAGAGAAGAACAGACATCCCCATTTTTGATGCCCTATATATAATTCTCAGAAATATATCTTCACTCTTGCCCACATGAGCAGCCACATTAAGCATTTCCTTCCCTTTGCTGCATTTTTACTTCACTCCTGTCCTGAATGTTACCAGCTAGTCTGAGCAGGAGGCAAAATTTTTAAAGCTCTTAATCATCTCTTCCTCAAACAGAAACAGCCATTTTGGAGTCCAAGCCCTCCTGGCTTCCAATGAGCCTTGGGGTACCCAAGTGCTTGCTTTTTTTTAATGGGACTTAGGTGATTCTCAAAGTATTATCATGTACCTCACACTGACTTCATATAATGTGAACATTAAGTGGGAAGAAAACCTGACAATAAGAATCTTTGACAAGTGCTTAAAAGGCAGGTCCTAATGAATTTTAAACTTTATTTTACGTAAGGCTCATTTAAGGAGCACATGAAATTTTTTCACTGTCCTTTTTTGCTGAGCTGATCCTGCAAGGAATATATAACCAGGAGTATGTTTTAACAGGCCAAGGAAAAAGTATGAGTAGCAGTCTGTTCTGAATCCAGGAACTGTTCTTGTCACTGCATTTTTTCAAACCCCAGTGAAAGGGAAAAATGATTACTGTAAAAACACAACGTGAGAAAATGTAATATTCAAAGTGCAACACTAGTAACACATATAGAAAAAGCCTCCCCTATTGTTTTGAAGAAAGGTTAATACCATTGCTAGTTACACACATTATACCTATATAAATAAATAGCTTTTCTCCCTACAACAAGATCTAATCATCTCACTATTCATTCTCCTGAGTAAAAAACAGGTTAACAAGTCAATCATTTCCACTCCAACTCTGAATTAACCAGCCCACAGCCACACTACTCCAACTGTGACTCTGCTCCATAAACATAAACAAAATGAGGTGGCTTCAAAGTGTAGGGAGTCTGATGTTTGGTTTTTTCTCTCCTGAATTTGGAACACACACATCAAGTTAACAGCAGCTTCGAAAACACTGGAGATAGAAACTCCAGGGACAGGAATTTCATCAACTGCTTTGCTATGACGCTCCTAATACACTCTGAGTTATCCACCCAATAGTGATTGTACCTAAAGATAAATCCCTTCTGTGTAGTGTGGCCATCCACACATCTCTAAGAAAATCACGTGGTTATGGTAGTAGGAAATCTCAAAAACAGATAAACAGCAACAACTTGCCATGGAAGGCTATCAAAAATGGATTAACAGCCAATTATGCACCAGTTTAAATAAATCCTCAATGCTATACTATAAACATAGAAGAAATTAATTTCAAGCATAGGCTCATGTACATCTCAGGATGCAAATTCTACAGAAGCATGTAACCTATACATGCACATATTATTTAGCATTTCTGAATTCTTTCCTCTTTTTTTTTCCCCTCCACCAATAGTTAGGTTGTTATCATCTTTATAATGAGAGATCCATTCAAAATACATTGCTTCACAAGATCATTAAAAGCCAATAGGTGACTGTATTGTTTCAGGACTACTTCATATTTAAATCATTGCCTAAAATTACAATTCAACTACCATCTGAATGAACAAAGCCATTCAAATGGGTACAGAACACATTAATTTACATTTACATTAATCATTCCAGTCTGATTTCACACTCCTGTGCAAACAAGAAGTATTTCTGGCCTGTCACAGCATAAGAGCTACCAGAGGATAGCTCAGCAATCCCATGCAAACCCTTGCCTAATAAACTTACCCTTCCTCAGACATGAGGCTTTCCTTACATAGAGACACAGAGCACTTGTCCTGGGATCAAACCTCAGCAGTCCCTGGAATACAGCACTGGGATGGGTAATGGGATAAGGCATAAAGCCAACAGCATAACTGTATGTACAGGAATTATAAGAACCACTCAGAAATGCTTGGAGTAACTTGATACCAATAGGAAGGGAAAACACTTCCCTACAGTGAGGCTCCATCACATGACCACTCTTACAGTGGAATTTCAGAAACTGCACAATAACCAAAGCACAACATTTACTGCAAGGCGTGCAGCATGCAATACTGCACATTAAAGTCAAACTAAGTCACATTTGGACTTCATGTCATTCTAATACTTTCCCTTACTTAGGTCAAGGACACAAATGAAACTTATGTAGAGGGCTTGGGTAGAAGTAGCTTCATTAGTCTTGTACATCTATCCAACATCATTACAAATTGTAATTAAGTTGTCTGCAGCAGCACAGAAGTGAGTAGATGCCCTTTCCCAAGGCAAGCTTTGCTTTTACCAAGCTATGGAATTTTTTGGTTTCAGCTAGTTTTTCATAGTTTAAAGGCAATAAGCAGTTTCACCTGGAATGTTCACAAAACAGCACAAAGGACCAATGAACTACTGCAGTAAACAGCCTCTCATTCATACCAACAGTTCTCTCCATAACCAAGAGGTTGCACAGTCTCACTTTAAAGTTTAAAAACCACTTTGTCGTGCTGAGATGAGACATTAAATCACACATTATAATGCTTTGTGGAAAGTAATGCCAAATGGACAAAGCATTACAATGTCAATGAGGTCAACACATGTTAACACAGCGGAGAGCAAAGCTCCATACATGGCTTTAAGCACAAGATCCCAATGGACAAAATCCTGAGCAAGCTGCTTGAGTAGCCTCTGCCTTGAGCTGGGGGGTTGGGCTACATGATCTTCAGAGATTCTCCTTGACCTCACATATTCTGTGAAGATATGCTGTTTTCTAAGTTTGTGACAATGTACCAGGCTTGGGCTGAAAACTGCACAAAAGGGCTTGAGGCTCCACTGCTGCATTAGCCCTTAGTCCCATATGAGGCCATTCATGCTCATTCACAAGGTCAGCTCTGGCTCTGGTCTTCCCTTCATCTTTTTCCCCATTAAACCATAAAGCCTCCTCTGGTCAAGCCAAATTCTTGCTTACTTTTTTTGTTTTTAGCCAACACTACACTGGTGTAGCAAAGTAATTTCTGACAGTCACCAAAATATTGTTTTATTGTATGCCAGAAACACAAGAAAAGAATCACTGAAAAACAAAAACAGTCACTGAAAATGCTAAAAATGATGCTGTGTTCCTTAGAAATCCAGTTGTTCTGCACATCTGTACCTACCATTACCTTGTCTGCAATGCAGGTAACTACATCCATTTTATTTTCCATAATGAAGCATTGATTTCGTTTGCAAAAAAAAAAATTGCTGTAACCACTCTAGATTGCTGGCATTTTACCTGAAGAAAAATCTCTTAACAAACATAATCTATGTCAATTTGTGACCACTTAATTTTTGAGGTGGAACTATTGCAAAGCACATAGTCCCACCACTCCCAGCAGAAAAGCATTCACTACCTAGACTTACCTGCAGTAAGCTCAGGAGAGACTGAGCCACAAGTGTGTGGTTTCACACCTCGCTGGCTCAGCAGATACAAAACAAACTACACACAATAAAACCCTGCTTGGTTTACAAAAAAGCCAAATGGGTAATAACATGCAACTCACAACACATCATCTCAGTATATCAGAACTTGCCTGAAATCTATCCCCACAGCAGTGAAAGGCCAATTCTAACACCACCTTTCTGCAACCAAGTAGTTTGAATATGAAAACAATTAAGACCACAATTTTATTTTAGCATGAGCTCATCTGACAAAGATACCTGAAATCGAAAAATTTTTGCAGTGACATTATTATTTCAGGTGTGAGATAATTTAAACAACATTTATCAAAATATGTTTGCTGCTCCAGGCTCCAAAGCAAATTAAACAAGTCAGCTGAGGAGGAATCACTGACAAAGCCACTGTAACCAGTCCACTTATAAAATACATCAGATTTTGACAGCATATTATCTTCCACAAGATGAGTGAGTATTTTCCTCATTTCAAATTACTCAGTTTAGTTCAAAATGATCACTAGTTAATTCCAGGTTGGGAAACAAATTAGGAACTGAAAAGGCAAGTAAACTTGGTTTTCTCCTTCCAGACTGTAAATAAAAAGCAGGTGTGGAAGGCTGAGACCTCCCAGCTCCAATGTTTTGCCAAGCACAGTCTCAAGTCACCACTGGCTTCATTTGTTTAGTACAGGTCATGTTACACTGCTTAGTTATAAATACAAAATAAGCTGAGATTTTTTTTTTCCCTAAATACTTAGCACATTTAATACTTTGTAGTATTTAAAAAAGAGCAAATCAAAATGTTTGCTTTCCATGTTACAAACTCCTATTTCCACCCAAAAGCAGCTTGAAAAAGATCACAACTGGAAGACTAATCACATGATAAATCATCCACCATTTTCAAAAAAGCACAAAAATAAAGTCTAAGTAAATCTATGTAAATACATACAGTTGCTTAGATGCATGTAGAGTATATCCTTCTCAATATTAAGAGCTACCTTTTTTTCTTCCTGTCAAGATTACATTTACTTGCAAGTGAGTGCCTTAGAGGTTATCTTTTCTTTAGGAAAAGAAATAAAAGCTACAGATGTTAAGCAAGATTAACATGGACCATTTTCAGTCAAGCTCTCAGACTTAACAACTTCCACCAACTCACCCTGTAAAAACATGCATAGCACAAGAAAGAGTTGCATACCCATCTTTTAACCACAGAACTAGGATAAATAGTCAGATATTGCCAAAACCAGTGCATATCATTACCCAGATTCTCATGTAACATTTTTAAAGAGTCTGAACAGAAAAAACAAGGAGAGTCACACATACATTTTTAACTGTTCCACCCATGTCAAAACTTGCAAATTTCCCCCTCTCAGGTTAAGAAATTCCCCCAGTATCAACTTCTTAAATTCATCTATTTGAATACTTTGAATAAGACTTAAAAGTTGCATTTTAGTCCTAAATAGACACATTATGCCATCTCTAGTGTCCTCTATAATAAGAACACTAAAACTTTACAGGAAAAGATGAACTTTTCCTTTACAGTAACATCTCAGTCAAATATACATTCAAACTCCTGAGAGGGTTTGGCTCCTATTTTATAATCAATTTGTATTGAAAATATTTGGGTCAAGTACAGCTTACCATCAATAACAGCCCACATCTCTCTTCAATTACTGGCCAATGAGTAGCACAAGTACCATAAAAACATTTATTCCATCACATTACCAAACATTAATTGGACCACAAAATTTCTAAAAAATCACTTTGCCTGCCCAGGCATCCCCACAAAAGGATACCTCAGAGGTTCCCAAAGGATTAGTGAATGGTTTTCTGCCACCAAGCAAACTTGCACTTCTCTCTTTACATGCCAACTCTGTGCTAAACAGCAACTCTGGCATCTGCTGGGAGATCTGGTATCTCTGGTATTACTGCTGGGAGCTTCCTAAAGGAGGCTGCAGATCAAAAGTAGGCTTTTTATTTTAATCTCTAGTAAGCCACATTTAACAGACCAAAGTAAGGTTGTTCTGGCTGGTGAGGAAGTTTAGGCATTCACTGCATTTCTTTGGATGTGAAAATAAAACATTAATAACTAGTACATAATGTTTATTATATGTCAGACCACAAAAATGAGATCAGATTCTCTGTTTCAATGGTCAGTACAGTTGAACTTTGTGTAGTATGCTTTGGATAGTCATATTTAATCAATCATATATTACATAATCATATTTTATCAATCTGAATTTCTTCTGTGCTATAATAGAACATTTTTGCCTGTTGTTTTCTTTCTTAACAAATATATCTTATCTACACAAAACTAAGCTGAGCTGAAGGTGGGGAGAAGTGATCTTTTTACTTTTAAATGATAACAGCAGCTTAGAAGCCTTGCTCTGTTGATTCTGAACTATAATGAATGGAGATATTTCCTCACTTTCCTGTTGGATAATTCTTCCTTTACCAGCCTTCAGTTACCAGAAGATCAGAGACAGAGTTTACTCTTGAGTTGGCAGCAAACACAAAACCAAATCTATACTGTTTCTGCTGAGAAAAGAAATTGTAGCCCTTGTCTAAAACTCTAACATGAAGGATGATTAAGAAGATGTGTGTTGGATAAATGAGGTGGTGTGCTAAACAGCATTAAAAAAAAAAAAAAAAAATCGCTGGAAAGACATACATGTTTATAGAGAACGACCAAGGCATTGTCAAGGAATTTAGCCATCAAATTGAGCAAAATTTAAGTTATAATTCAGTAGAGAGGTAGACTGTGGATTCAAACTATTTGCTAATGAACAATTCAGCTGTTACTTCTAGATGACAAATGCACAGTATTCATACTTTCCCTTAACAGACCTGCACTGGCTCTGCTGCTGAAACATACCAGAACCAGCTTGCAGGAATAGCCATCTAACCTAGAAAAGCCATATTTTAAATTTAAATACTGACTTTCACCTCAAAATAATAAAAAATATTAATCTGAGGGGATTTTTAATGAATTCCATGGCAAAGATAAATATTTTTCTTCTTTTCTATTTCTCATCTGAGCATGAATGGGCACCATTGATGTTTCTTCCACATAACTGATGTTGTACCTTATCCACAGGTGATGCATCTCATCTACGTGACAGCTTTCCCAATAAACTGAAACATGGGAAATAAGGATAAACAACTATCCCACTACAAACTACAGGCAAATTTCTATTTATTTTAAAGTACAATATCTAAATCAACATTTTTTCCAG
The DNA here is from genome assembly GCF_903797595.1 of Erithacus rubecula. Lineage (NCBI taxonomy): Eukaryota > Metazoa > Chordata > Aves > Passeriformes > Muscicapidae > Erithacus > Erithacus rubecula. The sequence goes on from NC_136674.1 coordinate 8,093,578, forward strand.
CACATAGTGCTGCCCAGCATTACACTCTGGCTTTGATCTAGTACTTCTACCTTTTGAATCTCATTTAGTTTCTAAGCACTCCTGTCAGTTTCTGACTTGGCATCAGCCTCAGCCTGATGGGACCACATGGTAGGTTGAGGACTGACTGCATGACAGAACTGCCAGGCAAAGAAAGAAAATCAGGCAGAGCCCCACTGGTAAGCCATGTGCCAGAAGCAGAAAATAAAGGGAAAAAATAACATTTGTAGATAAACAGTAAGAGACCATCGGGAAGGAAAAGTGTTCCTTCCAAGGTTTAACATGTTAAACATTGCAGAATGCTCTCATAGCCAGCAGCAGCTGAAACACCCAGCAGCCTTCAATACAAACTGATGACATCCACAATTAAAGAGCTTATATACTTTCTTAGCCCAAACAAGTAAATTCTGTTCTTTCCACCTACTCAGCTGATTCTCACTAGCTCTACTCATCCTGAACAACCACCATAAATGCCCATGGTGCCACAAACAGGCAGCAGAGTGCTCTGGGGAAGGGCAGGCAGCTTTAGCCATGAGGCTTCCCATCACTCCAGCCTCCTGTGGTGTCTGGACATCAGCACTCAGTCCTTCTGTAACAGATGGTCACCAAACCAGACTGAAAAAGAAGTCCCCAAACTTGAGATATCACACACATATACACACCCAGAAAACAAAATAAAATACTCAAGGCATTTGGGAGTCTTTGCCACAACAAAAGAAAACACAAGCTATGTGTTTTAGATGAGTAGATATGATCCTCTAACTGGCAAAAGCCTTTACTCAGTGGTCTTCCTAGGATGCATGGGATGGCAGCAGCCATGAGAGACAAAAAAAAAAAAAAAATTAAAAAAAAAAAAGGGTTTTAACTATAGGAGAAACTTGCCTTTGCCAGATAATCATCCAGTGTTGCAGGCCGATCTGTTTCTCATATAAGGGTATAAACAACATGTGTTTGTCTGAGTTCATACCAAAGGAAACAGACTGCTGATCTCAATGTCCTCAAATGATGCATGGATACATTTTAAGCACTTGTTTGTCCTATTCTATTCTGAATTCCAAAATAGATCTTTTATTACAGTATCTCCAATTTCAGGACACGTATACAGTAAACAAGTGATCAGGGAATGAGAAACACTTATATTAATAGCAACAGCACACTGTTCATAAGTCAATTATTACTAAGCAAAATGGACAGATTACCAAAAATACCACCACAAACTTAAAGACAACACAACTAGTTTTATTTTTTGCTCAAAAATTAAACAAAATTCAACTTATACAGTATATTTTATCACCATTCACTTTGTGCTACATTTTTATTGGAATGAATATTTTTAAGGACTTCTCCACACTAAGAACACCTATCTCCAAACATCCCACTGTAGTAGCTGCCTGACAAGCAGAATCAAACCTGAAGCAGAGCCCAGCATGGTTACAACATCCCATCTAGCTTCTCTGGGACATGGGCAGCTGTCTGTATGTAGTGACAAACCTGTAAGCCTGCAGTGTCTGTAATTCCATGTCAAGACAACAATACAAAAACTGGAGCATCTTGAAAAAGAACCCAGAATGACAGATGCTTTTGAATGGCTGCCTTCAACATTTCAGGTGACCAAGGTCTCATCATTCACACATGCAGAACTTTTTCCTTCTCTTCAGCATTCAGAAATAATGACCATCTCAAACCAAAGAGTATAAAAAACCCTCAGATATCTTAAAATCTGTGATGCTAGACACATAACCTATGATTACTTTAACCACCAGCCCTGTGAACAAACAAACTGCTCAACTTTATTCTAGTTATAATTTAATAGTTTTACAACTTAAATAATGTCTTTCTCCCTCAACAACTTCACTGCTTACCACCAAATCTTTATATTAGGCACTGGAATAGACAGGAAAAATGACTTGTTAGCCTTGACTCCAGATGTTCAGGGGCCTACTAAAACATTATCCAGAAATCAGGCTAACTATATTACATAGAGCCAGTGCTTGGAAGAACCCTGAGCACCCTTCATTCTCCTGGACTCTCCATGTAGTTTTATATAATCTCAAAAGACAAGGGTAGGCTCACCTTCCTACTATCTATTGCATGCACTGGCGGTTCAATTGTCCCAAACTGTGCTCCATTCAGATTTAACTCCTGTGCACTGAAAGGAATCACAGAACATGCTGAGCTGGAGGGACCCACGAGGGTCATTGGGTCCAACTTCTGGCCCTGCTCAGCAGCACCCCTAAGAGTCACACCCTGTGCCCGAGCCTTGGCCAAACACTCCTTGAGCTCTGCCAGCCTTGGTGCTGTGACCACTGCCCTGGGGAGCTGTTCAGTGCCCAGCCACCCTCTGGGGAAGGAAGAACCTGTTCTATCATCCAACCTTAACCTCCCCTGACACAGCTTCAGGCCATTCCCTCGGGTCCTGTCCCTGTCACACAGGGCAGAGGTCACTGCCTGCCCCTGCTCCCCCCCTCCCAGGGAGCTGCAGACTGCACTGAGTCTCCCCTCAGTCTCCTCCAGCTGAGCAGACCCAGTGCCCTCAGCAGCTCCTCACAGCTTCCCCTCCAGGCCCTTCCCTGTCCTCATGGCCTCCTTTGGACACTCTCTAATAGCTTAATATCTTTTTTATACTGTGGTGCCCAAACCTGCCAACAGCACTGGAGGTGAGGCTGCCCCAGAGCAGAGCAGGACAATTCCCTCCCTGCCCCACTGGCAATTCTGGTGCCTCAGGACAGGGATGCCCCTCCAGGCTCAGATGCCCCTGGCCATGGACCAGGACCCCCAGCCAAACCCCCTTTGTGTGGTGCTGCTTTCCAGCACCTCCTGCCCCAGTCTGCACACACAGCCAGGGTTGCCCCAACCCAGGTTCAGAATCCAGCACTTTTCCTTGTTGGATGCAGTTATAAAGTATTTTGCAATTAGGGGGGAAAAAAAAATCCAGACAGGAATGTAGCAAAACAGTATTTGTATCAAGTCCTCAAGCAGGCTACTTGTGGCACCTCTCCCAGTAGCCTGAGACAGTTTAACCAAGGAAGCAGAGACACTTAGTTTTGGCATGAGGGAAGCTGCTCATTTTGCAGCACACAGGGAGATGAAGACAGGTGTTTTTGGATGAGCACAGTTCTCAGCCCCAGAGAACTAACATTTATAGAGGCACACACACAAGAAAAATAATGCAATGGTGAAGCCACACACAGCTGTTGTATTTACATGCATAAACACACTGCACAGCTTCTGAGTAGGTGAGAATCCTTGGCACCAAGGAACATTCAGGTCAGACACAGAGACACAAGGATTATTGAGTCCAGCTCTTAGATGAATGGCTAGTACAAGGGCTGAATCCCCAACCCCGGAGCTATTATCACCATATCCTAACCAACACAATCAATAAAACACCAGAATGGTGATGATAGCAAGAGCAAAAATATTAGACACATGCAAATCTTCAGCATGCAACCACAAAAGACATGGATCACTCCTCCACTGGGGTGCCTGGCAGAGCCTGCTGAAATCAGTAGGCCTGCACTGACAAAAGCAGAACACCAAGAGCACAGTACTCAGTGTAACTGCTTAGCAGTTCCACTATTATTTATTCCTAGACAACCTTTCTTAATGCAATTTTGGATAAAACACCTCATGCCTAACTTAAAGTTATGATTAATAGTATTTTTCTTTCAGCTTAGTTCAGCCTACTATTTCATCCACTATTGGTCTCACCTCTTCACCATGTTAGCTGCTGTCTTGCTTCTGGCTATCAGAATAGTCTCAAAACTGCTGTTCTCTGTACAAGAAAATATTGCTATTGTAACAGAAGCTAAATTAAAACACTTGTGTCATGAACAAGGGCAAGAGTGTGGCAGAGAGGCAAAAGGCCAAATGAAAAGAGAGATTCGTTACATTTCCTTCTGAAGATGAATAAGAAAAAGTGCAAGATTTAAAATAAACTGTTCCAGTCCTTTTCCCCAGTGTGTGACAACATGAAAGAGACCCTCCAAATCACTTCTCACAGGAGGCTATGTAAAAACCTTAGTTTTTTTGCACGACTTACATCAGAATACTGATGATGTCATTGTCACCCCTTTGGATCACATCTGTCCTACAAATCATTATTTCTTACTGGCAGCCTTGCAGCACCAGTAAAACTCTGTTTAAGGGCTCACTGGGAAAAACGTAGGTGATGTAGTAACTGGTATCTTTGCTATCTCATCAGAAAAGATTAGCAGGGATGTGGACCACCTCCCTCTTTCATTCATTCTCCTGAGGGGTTTTTGCAGATGGGGTGTGTGGGACAGGAGATTTGTCTTGAAAAAGTTGGGCATATTCACTTTTTAAAGGAGGAGGAAAGAGAAACAGTGGGGTTATAAATTTATAGAGTTACATCTCCTGGAGACCCTCATGAAGAGCCTGATGTTCATCAAAGATCTGTGGGGCAGGGACCTTGTTTGTCACAGGGCATGCAAAAGCACCCAGGAGAAAGCCTTTCAGTGCTGTCAGTTGTCTCAGGAATGACACAAACAAGCTTCCCCTGCATCTCTACTGCCTGCAAAAATAACGAAATGAACAAAAGAGAAATAAAGAGAAGTTTGCCATGCCAACAAATCATTCCACAAACATCTGCTGTGCCTGATCAGAGAGATTCCATGGAAGGTAAGGAAAGATTGATAATCAGGGTGTATATGTCAAAAGACAACACAGCAACCAGAGACAATATAAAACTGTCAGGTGCTGCTCCCAAATGCTGGACAAGGTATCAAATCCCAAAGGGGTTATCTTACTGCCCTGACCCTTTCACAGCTCTCTAACATTGAAAATGTGAAATGTAATGTGAAACGAAACGACAGCAGGACCATCCCTGAAGTTTTAAAAATATAAACAAATAAATAAATAAATAAATAATCCCAAACAAACAGAAAAAGCCCCATGAAACGCCAGTCTATGCATAAAGAGTGACAGATTAAAGACTTCATTGTTGACAGTAAGAGTGACATTTTAAGCATGGGAGGGGAAGCAACAAGACCTTCAAAAAATCAGCAGCAACTTTAAATTACAATGAAACAACACATAAAAATAGAAGTTTAAGACTGAGGACCCTTTAATGCCCAGTGAAGTATCCAGGGACAGCATTAAACAAGGTGCAGATATACTTTACACTGCAAACAATGTTAGTGGCAAGCCAAATGGGACGAGCCCCAAATCAGAGTGAAATTTCAAGGCATGAAGTTTAAGATAAGAGGCTGTAATCAAATCACACCACAAATGGGTCCATTCATCTGTAAGCTTTTTAACAGAGAGCACTGAATTACAGTTTGAAATAGAAAGCAAATTAATTTATTTCTTAAATATCTATTCATTATTTTCCTATTGCTAAAGAAAATTTTCCACCTTAATAGAAGAATGAACATGGAGAGAAAACTGAAATACTAATTATCAGGCAGGAAAAACAAGAAGAGTTTGAAATGTGTTATTTACATTCCCATTCCTCTTTCTGAATAGCGTGAAGTCAACAAAGTAAGTGAAGACAGAAGAATCTGCAATTGCAATTCAAGTTGTTTTGTGCAAAAGGCCTAGCACCTTACGTACATCCAATAAACTGGCCACAGTATTTTCTTTCCTCCCTCTAAATAAAAATAATAATTCTCACAGTGCCTTCAGTGCCTTCGACTACGTTTTTCTTTTTCCTGAAAGCTATCACAACCCAAATTACTTAATACCACAATTTTTAAGTGCAAGGCAAGCATTGCCCCTCGTCCTCCCCCAGTTTGCAGCACAGGAAAAGCACCTTTTAAACAAACCCGCCTGTGGAAGACCCGCTCTTTTTGTAAGTGCTGCAAGGAACAACAACCCAGAAAGAAAAAAACAACAAAAAACAAAAAACCCACCAAAACCCAACAAAAAACAGAGAGAGCGACAGAGGAAAAAAAACCATCGCGGGCACTCCTCCTGCTCGGGCTGCTGTTGCTGCCTTTGTTGTCCGGCGGCCGCCCCGAGCCTGCAGCCGGCCCGGCCGGGCCCCTCGGCCCCCACCTGCTCTCATTCATCCGCGGGGCGCAGCGCCGGCGGGCAGCGGGCAGCGCACCGGGGCTGCCCCACGGCTGCACGGGGACACCCGAACTCCAGCGCCCATCCTCACCACCGCCTCTCCGTCCTGGCATGTACGGAGGGAAGCGCAGGTGTTGCCCTCACCCCCAAAACCCTGCCCTTGGCGAGGAGGGCGTCCCCGCTCACCCAGACTTCTCGCAAGGAGGGTGCCATCACCCAGCCCGGCAGCCTGCCCCTCTGCAGGAAGGACGGTGACCCCCACCCCAACACTGCCCCCTTGCAAGGAGGGGTGCCCTCCATCCCAAGACCCTGCTTTATTTATTTTTTCCCCCCGGGAGGAGAGCACCCATCAGCCCACCTCCTTTTCAAGGAGGTTGCCCTGCTCACTCTCAAGGCAGATGCCCTCCAGCCCAGCCCCTCTAGGAGAGCAGGGTGCCCTGCCAGCACCCAAAGGAGCAAGGAGGGAACGCCCCCAACTCTGTCCCCTCGCAAGGAGGACGCCCCCCGCCCCCAGGCTGCCCCATCCCCAGCACCTACCTCGTCTTAGAGGACAGGAAAGCAAGTTTGATTAATCCATAGGTAAACAACTGGATGCTCTCCTTGGCTATGCTGGCCACTCGGAGCCTGTGCTCTAGGATGTGCAGTTCCATCTTTTCCTCTTTCTCATTTGTAGTTCATCTATCCCTGGGGTTTATGTTGTGTTTTTGAATGGGGAGGGGGAGGGAGGGCTGTTATTGTCGGTGCTTTTTTTTTTTTCCCCCCCCCTTCCCCGGTTCCGTCTGTCCCTTCCCGGCTCCGGCGGGGGAGGCGGCAGCAGGGGATGAAGGAGCAGAGGGTGCAAAAGTTGGAGCGGCGGGGAGGCCGGCGGGGCGCGGAGCGGAGCAGAGCAGCGGAGCCCGGAGTGCCGAGCAGCTGGTGCTCGCTGGAACAAACAACTTGCCACTCAAGCCCGCCCGGCGCGCCTGCGCCGCGCCCCGCCGCATGCCGGGCCTTGGAGTCCGCGCGGCCGCCGGGCCCCGAGCGGGGCCGCCCCGCCCAGGCAGGGAGAGCGCCCGCCCCCAGAGCCAGCCCGGCCCCTCACAGCCCTCAGAGCCCGCCCGGCCCCTCAGAGCCAGCCCGGCCCCAGAGCCAGCCCGGCCCCACACAGCCCTCAGAGCCCGCCCGGCCCCTCAGAGCCAGCCCGCCCCCAGAGCCAGCCCGGCCCCAGAGCCAGCCCGGCCCCTCACAGCCCTCAGAGCCCGCCCGGCCCCTCAGAGCCAGCCCGGCCCCTCACAGCCCTCAGAGCCAGCCCGGCCCCTCACAGCCCTCAGAGCCCGCCCGGCCCCTCAGAGCCAGCCCGGCCCCAGAGCCAGCCCGGCCTCTCACAGCCCTCATAGCCAGCCCGGCCCCTCACAGCCCTCAGAGCCCGCCCGGCCCCTCAGAGCCAGCCCGCCCCCAGAGCCAGCCCGGCCTCTCACAGCCCTCATAGCCCGCCCGCCTTCACATCCCGCCCGGCCCCTTCACAGCCCTCAGAGCCCGCCCGGCCCCTCAGAGCCAGCCCGGCCCCTCACAGCCCTCAGAGCCCGCCCGGCCCCTCAGAGCCAGCCCGGCCCCTCACAGCCCTCAGAGCCAGCCCGGCCCCAGAGCCAGCCCGGCCTCTCACAGCCCTCATAGCCCGCCCGCCTTCACCTCCCGCCCGGCCCCTTCACAGCTCTCCCGGCCCTTCACAGCCCTCACAGCCCTCCCGTCTCCCTCAGCCCGTCCGGCCCCTCTCAGCCCGCCGGGCCCCTTAGCGGCGGCTCAGACAACTCGCTTAAAAAATAGTAAAAACACCAAAAAGGCCATTAAAACTGGAATCAGCGCCCAGCCGGTTAGGGTGTTGTTTTGGTTTGTTTCATTTTCTTTGCGCCTATCGGCTTGCTGGGAATTCTCTCACAAGCTAAAAACTAGCAGGAAGGAGAACTTTGGAAGTTTTCATTAACGGCAGGGAAATACTCAAATCTTACCTTCGTGTGGTAAGATGGGAAATCCTTGTCCATTTCTCTGTCAGCAATAATAATGTGGAAAAAGCGGTAGACTTTGCATGTGAGTGTTACAGAGGTAAAATCGCAGCTGTCAAGAAGATAAAACTGGCCCTGTGTGTGGCAATGCTGGAAGGGTGAGCCCGGGAAGGTTTGTCCCCATTCTTCAGGAGGCTGAGCAGAGGTGGGAAGGGATCCCCAAACCCGCACACCAGCAGTGCCCCATGACACCAGCCTGGCTGTGAGCACAGACCCCTCTGCTCTGCACGGGCACCATGCTGGCAGCACAGCTCTAAGATTCGGTCTCAGGCAATTCACAAAACACGGCTTAGGCAATAAAACTGATTCAGGCTCTGTACAAGGGTCCCTCTGACTTCAGATCACACTGGTTCTGCCATGAACACACCACCAGCGCCTAGTCACTATGGCCCTTTTCACCAAAAGATTTTAAATAAGCTTTAGAAAGACTATCAAGAGAAACTTTTTTGTTCTACACAGAGAAACTGAGTCATAGGATGTGTCCAGGCATCCAACATTAGAGCTCAGCCAGCCAAATCCCACTCCAAGTGACTCCTCTCCCCTGAAGAGCAAGAAGAGCTTCTGCTTAACTTACAAGTGAAGTTCTTTAGGGTCTGTCTTGTTGCAGAAATCTCTTGTCTGGAGACAAGCTTCCAACACTAGGATTTCCAAGTCTTTCTGTTCTGTTCTGTTCATTCCCATGGGATGGCTGTATTTTCCCCCTAGACATGTCTATTCTTACTCTGTCTGTGGCTATACTCCTGAAAGGCTGTCTTAATTTTGTCATATCTAAAAAGGAAAAACTTGAAATTAGAGGTATTCCTATTGATAGTTTGTCAAAATAATTTAGAGGAAATGTAACCAACATAAAGTATCAAATTTCTACTTCATTTTTAAAAAGCCCTTTAAAAACTAGTTTTCCTTCATGGCCTCACAGTTCAGATGACTCTCGGCATTGCATTTTAGGAAGCTGAAGAGGAGTTTTAATCTGCTTCCACTGCCAGTTGAAGGTCTTTGACTTCAAAGCTCTGAATGTGTCTGTGCCCAGCTACAAAAAATGCCTGCACCTGCATCTACAAATCACAGATACCTGTGTTCCTCTGGGGCAATGCAGACCAGAGTCCAGAGGGAAGCAGCCAGGGACAAAATATGCACACACTATCCTGATTGATGGGATCTTCCAGAGGAAATCAGACAATATCTGATCTGAAAAAGCCTAAACCATTTCTAGGAAATGCTGCAAAACTCTCCTATTTTAAGAGATGTTTCCATCATAATCAGGACACCATTCACCACATCAACTCTTCCCTTTCCCATTTAGAAAAAAATGCTGCCCCCAGCAGAGCTTTCTCAACCCAGAGAGTCCAGACACTCCAGGAAAGCCACCAGGGATTATGCTATTACAGACTAATTGCCACAGAGAATGCTTACATGAAACAATGAGAAAGTTATAACAGACCCAAAGGTAAAATCAGTGGGAACCTTTTGAACAAGCAACTCATCAAAGACTTTGTTCTGCCTGCAGGGAAGGAGAAAAGGAGGCCCTGAGTTAGTCATCTGTATTTACTGAAAAAATAGAAGAATCAAGCAAACAAGTGAAAAAGAAATATATCCCCCTGCAGCCCACAAAACACACAAAAATACTTCTTCATTTTCTGAGTTTACATCTGGTGCTCTCCAAAATTGCAATGTGGTTTCTGGGCCTGTTCAGCTGCTGCAGTTTTCCAAGTCTTCCAAAGAAGGCCTAAAGGCATTTGTGCTAGAAACACTGACCTCATGGCTACTGTGAACCTTCACACAGTTGACTGTAGGAAGCACTAGGAAAATATAAAACCCTACCAACACTCAATAAAATTTTCTACGGATGAAAAATATGTCTAGCTCAGCACAGGCGTATTTTTCAAGAGCAGGCAACCTGGCAATTAGCCAGAATAGAAATAAGAGCCCCCTCCTCCAGCTGACATTAGTATTCAAATCTCTTTCTCCCTTGTTGCCAGGTACATCTGGGAGATTCTTTGCAGGGAGCAGCCTAGAATGTGTTGTTAGTATACATAACATACTATAACGTTTTTTGATTACTGCAATTTCAAATTTTCCTTATTTTTGCAGTTTGGGAGGACTTAGTTGGCCCAGCCCAGCACCAGAGCAAGGACCTGTTGTGCAAGATGATGTAACTGTCCATTTTTACCAAAACCAGAACTCATTCCCTGCCTACACAGCTTGCAGTGTCAGTAACCACAGCACATGCTGGGCAGACAGAACACAGAAATGGGGAGCTCAGACAAGAGCACAGGCAGAGGAGATAGCAGCAAAACATCTCACTAGGTTCTTTGAGTCATCTCCTGCCTGGATGGCCAGCAGAGCACTTATGAGCTGCCAAAAGTAGATGAGATCTCTAAGTGCTCTGGGTCAGATACCACCTGTAACACCAAGCAGAATTTGGGGGTTGAATTCTTGAGGCCAGAGGTGGTGGGGTTTCTCCAGTAAAAAAATAGAGACTGTGCATGGACCAACAAGGATTTCTCAGATATCTTGTTTTCTGCTCATGATTACAAGGACCTTCTAACTGATGAGCAGTGCAAGAGCCATGTCCAGCTTGCCCTGGAGCATGGTTTATCTGGAAGTGAGGTGCTCAGAAGGAATGGGTTATTTTATGAAAAATTGAGTTCAAGGAGACACTGCATTTTTTGTCTTGAACGTTTCTCTCAGCAGCAGCCAAGGTACAGTTCACCAACAGTTCTCCAAGACTCTGCTCTTCTGAGTCTGAATTTTGTCTGAGAGCAAAATTTCTCATAAAGTACATGAAGTTCACCACCCAAGTATCTGCATGCAATTTGCATTGAAACCTCACTGAAACACTCCGCAACAATCAGCTTTGGCAAATAGAAATTGAAAATATGTAGAAATGGTTTAGGTGAAAGGAATGTAATTGCACACTGTGACAAACAGTTCATGAAGATCAGCACTGCACACAGAGGAAAAATAAAGGAGAATTTCTAATCATGTGAATCATCATGTTTTATGCAGTTGCTACAAACTATAGCAGATATTTCAGCATTATTTTGTTTAGATGGTGGAAATTTGTTGTTAAATCCTTTTGGAGTGTTTTCTGATATGATGAAAAAGTCCCAAATTATCTTATTTAGTTCTCAAAGATGAAAGTATGGTAGCCTTTTCCAGATGGAATTTAACATGCAGTATCTAACTTTTTGTCAATTAAACATAATTTTTAAAAATTAATACAATTCAGATTGAATTATCTTTCATGATTTGTATGACATTGCACTGCTGCAAATCTAATGTTGTTGGTAGAACTATGTTCTTCTTTCAAAAAGATCTGAAGATCAACAGCATCTTGACCTCTGACTAGAGCTTGTAACAGCTGCTAAGACTTAAAATAGTGGAAAATAAAAGCCTAATGTGAGTGATGTAATGGCAATGCCCTGGATAGATATGCCCAAGGCAAGATGAATCCAGCATCACAGTTATTTGCACTAGCATTTGCTTTTCTTCAGCAGACAGAACATATTAAGTTCTTAGCACATCTGTAGCTCTGGTGTGAAACCAGGGTCAGTGTGCATCTCTGGGGTCCCTTTCAGACCCAGTACAGAAGGGATACAGCAATTTGTTCCAGACCCTAAGGTGTTCTGTTGAGTGCAGACTCTGTCTAAAGGTTTGGGAACTGGTGGTACCTTCAGGTCAGTTGCTGATTTTGTCCAAAAGGGAGCCACATTTCTCAGCAGCCTGAACCAGTTTGCTCTGAGATGGAAGTTACTAAGTAACTATAATTATCTGGGAACTCCTTGCTTAGATTAAACAGGCCTTTTTGACCCAGGGATTGTAATGCTTCTTTAGACAAACAGGTAAACAAAGGCAGAGAAAGGCAGGCAATGATCCGAGGTCACACCATCAGTTATTATGATTTTGGAAGTACAATTCATAGGCCACTGCTTGATCACAAGACCACTACAAGGTTTCCTGAGGCAGACAGAGAGGATGGGTTTACAAGTTGCTTTTACTTTAGTGACAGTTAATCTCTTAAAGCAAAAAAATCAGTCCTTTAGGAACAATCATGTGTAATATATTAAAATGAAAATAAAAATTTTTAAAAAGGGGGGGAAGCTTCCCAAATGGTAGTTTCTGATCTTGCTTGTGGAAAATTACTCATTTATTTAATTGAAAAGAGCAATTTATTTCAGACTAATTTCCTTCTAGCAACAAGAGACCTTTCAAAACTTGATTGCAGTTAATATCCCAATGTTTCAAAGCATTTTATTCATCTATCAAATAAGATAATGAAGACTAATTTACTGTTGAGGTACAAAGTGGGCTGAGCAGGTCAGACACTTCATGCTCCCAGGGTAGCAGGGGTGTGGATGAGTCTGTGCTGTGCATCAGCTCCTTGGAGAGGCCAAGTCCTGCAGGAGAGCTCAGGGGGCCACAGCAATCAAAGAATGTGCAAAGGCAGCTCCTCCTGTGCACAAAGCCACATTTCCCCTAACCTGAACAGCAGCAGAGAGCTCCATTAAACATTCCCACACCACCTTGCAAATGGAGATTGTCCAACTCAACAGCTTGGTCAGGGAGGACAGAATGTCCCAACTCCCCCACCTATGTTCTGTACTTTAGTGATACCTCTCAGCTGCTGCCCTGGAAGAACAGAAAACAATGGGACTCCCACTACTGGCCTGAGGAAAGGAAGCTTTGGCACTTGTAATCAGTGTCACATAGCCTCTGGATAGAAAGGAAGAAATTGCATGTACCTGTTATGTATAGCTGGACACGGCGACTCCCAGATGAAGGACTCACCAACTGCAAAGTACCTTCCCAACACTCACATACCATAAAATGCAGGTTTGTACTGCCCCCTCTAAGGTAAGCAATATTTACTTACCTTTAGCCTGTGAGAAGCCAAGCATAAATATTTGGTCTTCATATTTTTATTAAATTCCTCCTTCTCTTAACTAATGTCTGTCAAGGCTTGTCCCCATCCTTGGATATTACTTGGGTACAGCCACTGAATGAAGCCCTCATTTTCATTTAACACCTAGGTGTGTTGTGAAGTTGAACCTTGACTTTGCTGGAAACATTTAAAGACTAGAAGGTAAAATGATTAGTAACAGAAGGAGGAAAATTTGTGCATGTGTTGCTGAACTAAAACATCACACAAGATAGAAGCTGGTAGTTTCCTAGGCAAGATGCTGATCCTGCTGATTTGTTGAGCAGGTGACTTAGACCTGTTTGCTGCAATAAGCATTATTGAAACAGACCCAGTGCATCTTATTATCTCTACATAATTCCAGATGAAATTACTAAGGTCATGTCCACTTTATGAATGCTGACAATCATTGTTGATACAAAACTGAGAAAGTATGGCTCAGGATGTGGGAAAGACATCTTCACAGCTACTAGGAGGTGTTAAAGATGACCTTATCTTCTCATTTAGTGTTGATACTGAAATAAGCAGTTGAAGAAAATACTGCCTCCCCCCTTCCAGCCCCAGACTGCCAGCCTCCTGAAGATCAACACATCTGCAAATACATTCTGCAAACCTCAGGGAAGAAAGCCAGATTGCAGCCTGCCTTATCTCTTCTGACTGGCTGAATGTATTTCAGGCCTCAAGCATCACATGACTGTACATAACATATGAATACAATAACTAACATGGCTTTTATAACAGATCAGCAGGGATCAGCAGTGTTGAACAAACACCCTTATTTGCAAAAGCACCTTCCCAGCCCATGAAGCAGGTGACCTTGTCTCCCAAGGGTTACAGTGCAGAGTTAATGATCCACAAATTAAGGATTTCAAACTTATCCACAGCTCCCCTCTTAACTGCACCATTTTGCACCAAATCAAATAAACACTGTCACTGCTCTATAGAAACCCAGTGCAGTAAGAGAGGCCAGAGTTCAGGAGGCAGTGGACAGTGCATTTTCTGCAAGAAGGCATCTGCTGGTGGGGACAAGATTTCATGAGAAAGCATAGATCAGTATCTTGTACAATGTTTTTTGTTGTACCTCCCACTGGGGAACACAGTGCATATCTCACTGTCTGCTGTGTGACCAGGTTAGGCTATACAGTGGCCTGGGGACTTCTAAAGACCAGTCCAATCTCCAAACCATTAGTATTTTCTAGGAACAGGTTTATACACTGGAAAGATCTGATTGTACAGGACAGAATCCTTTATGCTCTGCTGGATCACAGGATTCACAAGATTTAGTTCCACATGATATACCATATGGAAAAATCTCCTGTATATGGAAAAAATCCCCTTGCCTCTTGCATTCCAAATAAACTACATCCCTTCTCAATGGTGAGAAGGCCTTATTTGCCCATATATTTATAGAGTAACCCTATGTGCACAGAAGGCAGTACACTTCTGACCAGACCATGCTTCCTTTACAGCTGGTGTAGCTAAGCTGAGCTCACATGGTTTTGTCATCACCATTTGAAGACCCCCAGAACCTGTCAGTCAATGTAACCTCCAGATAAATCCTGTGGGCTTTTGACTTTGTGGGCCTGGAACACCATGCTCTTTCCTCACTAGGGAGCTTTTGGCTGTGGCAGTGCATTTACTGCTGTTGAAGCTGGTTTTAGAAGTTGCAGCCTGCCCTAAATGATTAATTCCTACACATTTGCTGTGCTAGTCAAAGCTTTTGTCTGGCCACAGGACAGACAGGGAGCTCCTGTGGTAGAAGTTTAACAAAGAAGAGGAAATGGAATATTTTAAATCCACTCTACAGCCTGCCCTCTTTAAGAGAAGCTGAGGCAAGCAGGCAGGAATCAGTTGGACAAGGTGGCTTTGCTTGGACAAAGTAAAGCCTGTTGGTCATTTGTCTGTAAAAGACAGCAAGGCTGAGCCAGCATGTCCAGGTCTCTCTTGGCAGAAGTTCTAACAGAGAAGCAGTCTAGTCTGTCTAACCACCTCCATTTCCTCCAGTGCTTTATCAACATCCATTCACTCCTCTTTGTCTTCTCCAGCAGGGTTTTTTAAAGATGGTTGCTTTGATACAAATGAGCATTTCTGCAGTGATTTAGAAGATAAAGCCCAGTTGTTCTCATAGTTTCTAACATGGGGTCTTCCTTTAAATATCTCAACCCTTTTGATTCCAGACAGCAAAATCCAGCAAATACTTGAAAATACTCTTCTCCTCTTGCCTCTCATACCAGCATTAACTTTTCAAACCATTGTTATCCCTTGAAAACAGTCTACAGCAGCATGCACAACTGTTCTCATGCACTTAATGAAGTTTAATAGTAGACACAGACTAAGACCAAAATGAAGGTTATACTAAAAAGACATTAAAACAACTAAAAAATTAGGAAATGTACACATATTTACTTACACAAGACCCACTTCTGCAACACTTGGGAATCATGTATGATTGTTTCAGGTTCCAATTTGCAAATGCAAGAATCCTAGAAATGTATCTAACAACAGGATACCTCTGCAGAGAACTAGAAATGTGTTTTCACATCATCAGATTGTGTGTTCCACCATGGTGACATAGGAATACTTTATACTTGGATAACACACTGTATTTGTAGGTTCATAGATACTGCAAGGGAGGAGTTACTGAAACAAATTCAGCAATGAACATAATGAGCTGTAGAACTGGACCATCTTGCCTTGAATCCTGTTTCACACAGCAAGTCATGGCAGAATGTAAAAATAGAACATTTTTGTAGCCCCTCCTGCTGCATCCAGTCTAGAGTCTAACATGCAGAAAAGCTCACATTCTTCTAAACCACTCAGTCTTTATTTGAAGAGTAAAATTTTAGTAGTAATAATCTGAGTGCCCTGAAGAGCTAAAGCTGAATTGAGGAACAAAGTCTGTTAGACAGCAGAGGAAAAAATCACTGAAATGTTTTAAAATGGAGCATTACAAACACTGAAAACAGTCTAAAGAAATGGGACAGTGAGACACAGGGAAGCAAGTAGAAGGAGGCAGAGTCAACTACATTGATCTCTGTACAAAGTTTGCTTTATAGGAAACAGTTCACTGCTAGGTTAAATCTTGGCTTTCTTCTGCCACTGGCCACAACAGAAAACAACAGCAACAACATGAAGAATCCCAGCTTTAGAGATCAAAGGAGAAATTCAGGCACACTCTTGTATAATATGGTCACACATATCCCCTTTACAACTGTTTTCTCTCCCTCTGTTATAACTCCCCATATATTTGTCTTGGGAGTTGAGAGGTTGACTCGAGCTTATAAAGCTGGCTGGTTTCAAGGTCCCCCTGCTGCCTGTATCAGCCAGCATGTAACACACTTCTTCACACTCAGAGCCACTTCTCAAATCTCAGTTTTGATTACCTCAAGGCTGTTTCACGCTATGCTGTTACTTATTTTAATGAACTCTGCCT
This sequence comes from Erithacus rubecula, assembly GCF_903797595.1. Lineage (NCBI taxonomy): Eukaryota > Metazoa > Chordata > Aves > Passeriformes > Muscicapidae > Erithacus > Erithacus rubecula. The sequence continues at coordinate 8,110,019 of NC_136674.1, forward strand.
ACTCCATCATTTGGTTCAAACTAGGAGATCTTTGGAGCTGTAATGTTACACTCAAATACAGGATGATACAGCAAAGTAACCTAAGTGGAATGAGGCCAAACAACATGTAATCATGTCTAACAAGGAGGGAGGGAGGAAAGGGCAGAGGGGGATGGGTGGGGAGAGGTGAGATGCAATAAATCCCGTGTGAAGAAAACCCATGCTTCTTACTACTCATGAGGCCTGGCAAATAAGCAGGAGGACAGCTCTGGCTGAAAGGGAAGAGGAGGGTCTGACAGTCAGGTGGATGGACAGTGAGAGCCATTTACTGCATTGGTAACTGATTTTTTTTTTTTTCCTAGTGGCCAGTTTTCACTAGGGGAAGACAAGAGTTCTAGAGAAAAACCTCTGCAAGAAATTGTTCTTAATTTTCTTTCTTTTTTTTTTTTTTTTTTTTTTTTTGCATTGCTGTTCATAACTTGCAGAAAGCAGAAAAAGGAAGAAAAAAGTTACACCAAGAAGAGAGTCTCCAGGCAGCTACCTGTTTCCTAATCTCTTTGTTACCTGATGATTAAACCTTCTCAGTTCTTTGCATTAACTAGAGTCTTCTTTACCTCTCTTCCCATAAAACTCACATTAATTTCTTACTCTTTAAGTGGAGTGAGTAGGCAGTGATTTTATCATGTGCTTCTTGGGCAGAGCTAGAAATGGGATAAACTTCTGAGGCAGAAATAACACAAAATTTGTTTTCATGTTTGCAGAACAAATAGATTAATTGAAGGGAAGGCAATATGGTCACAAGAATATTTCACTGCCTAGGCTAAATAACAGAAAGGTATCTGCCCCGCAGCAATATATCCCGGGGGAAATGTTAATGAAATAAATACAACAGAGTGTTTGTTTAACTCAGAAATGTGCCAAGAGAAAAAAGAGCAGAGATGATGTAGCCTAAGGAAGAGCTGAAGTCCAAGAGTTTTTTGCAAGAGGTTTTTCCCCCTTCCTCATAACAAACCCCAGTCATGGAAACACTTCATCTTGTTCTCAGAATTCTTGGACATGAACCTCTAACTAAGCATACCAGAACTCCCCCTACTGAGGAGCCATCACAACCACAACTAAATACTTGGGGAATTTCTTTGGCAAGAGACTTCTCTGTTGGAAAATGCTGATTTGTTGAAAACAAAGCTTTCTGTGGAAAACTGTCATTTTCAACAAAATATTAGCTGGAAGATGTTCCTTTTCTCACAGTGCAATTGCTTGGCAGGACCAGGCAGATCCAGCATCTCGTCTGGGGTCCTTCTGCACCAGCCACACACTGCATGGACAGACGGACAGACAGACACAGCACAGAAAGAGCAGCCTCTTTGGTGCAGAAGGGCAGATTTAGAAGAAGAGTTTGAACCTGGCCCTTCCCACTGGGCTACTACCATATGGGAAGGGAATTGGTGCCTATTGCAGTCTCTTTCTCCAAAAAGTAGGCTTAGAAGCTTCTTTTTTAAGAAGAGCAAACAAAAAGACAAAATCATCCAACTTTGCATAAAACAGCACTCTGTTTCCACTCTCTAGTTTTAACACAAATTATATCATTGCACTCACACTGGGGATGGATAATTATTTTAGCTAAAGAAAACTGAACAAGGGCAAGATCTTGCAAACCTTGTGATAGCATTACATTTAGAAAGATTAAGTATAAAACTTAAAATGAAAGAAAGCCTCCATTGCTCTCTACCCCCCCACCCTGAGACTGGATCTCCTTGTGTGCAACATTTAATTTTCAGCACCACTTCAACAAATCACTGAAATGAGGTGCAAGCTGGGCTTCTCCCTAGGGAAACAGTGTTTTTTGATGATGTTTAAGAGCCCTTAAAGTCTGTCTAAAAGTGCCAGATACTTCTTTTAAATGATGTGGCTACAATAAGATTTTGTTTCCAATAATATAACTGCAGGATTTTTTTTTTCTTTTAAGCTCAGAGGGAAGACAGAAAGGCTCTTTCTGGTTCTTGAATCTTTCTATGCTATCATAAGCAACTGCATTGTTTAAATCTTTTCCCAAAAATCTCAGACCCTGTATATGCCAAGGAATTTTAAAACACAGCTCAGCTACTTGGCAAGTTCTTAGTGAGCTCAACCTGAGTGTGTGCTTGTCCATGCTCATGGCTGCATGGGACCCAGGGCTGAGGAGCTCAGGGTGCTGCACTGTGGTGCCTCTGCTCAAGGCAGGTAGTGCAGGTTTCACTCTAGCTGTTGTCCTGAGTCTGAAAAGAACTGTGCCTCCCCTGGTTCTGTATTTCCAAGGCAGTATCCTCATATAGCTTCAAGTCCCTATCAAACTTAGACAAAAAAAACAAATGAAAGAATGACCTTTAAAAAAAAAAAAAATATATATATATATATATATGTACGAAAGAACACACTATTTAAAAGTATTTTTGATTGAGTTTTTTTGGAAACCACAAACCATGGAAACAGAATACAGACAAAGCCTTACAGACACTACTTGCTGGAACACAGCTGAGTGTAAATTAATTGAGATTCCAAGCAACAAGGAAGGCCTGTCCACAAAACAGCCTCAGCCACCTTGACCCAAGTCTGCAGTTAGGATTAAGAGCTGAGCCACAGCCATTTCAAACACCATGACATTATCTCACCTTAAGTGCTTTTGCTGGTCCAAAATAAGGTTTATTTGTGGGTTGGTATTTTGTGACTGACATTTTTATGTACCTTGTTTTCTGTTGTGGAAACAACTCTTGTAGCAACAAGTGATAATGCCTTGTACTTCAGTGTTTGCTGATGTATAAGCCACTCCAGAGGCAATTGCCCAGGGAGAAAGCAGCAATGAGCCCTGCAGTGGCCATATAGAGGGCATTGAGAGGAGTTAGAGCATGCTGCTGTGCCACCAATCTTCTCAGCAATTAGAAAAAGAATGCTTGGCAGAGACACTCAGTCCCCAGAGGTGTTTCCCATCAGGTTTTTGAGCTGTAAAACTCAAGGGCTAGAAAAAGCAAAAAGAAACCTCAAGAGGCACTTGGTGAGAGGAAGGGGCTCTTTGCCAAAGCATGGGTCAATGGAAATCTGCTGTGACCAAAAGAGTAATAGAGAGATTGCCCCCATGGCACAGTGTCTATTAGCATAGTGATTCCAGCATCCTCATGGCCACTTCTGGCTGACAAGGTGGCCATGGCTCCATCAGCAATGTGTACACATCATGTGTGGTACTCTCACAGATGTAAAAAGGTGTATGTAGAAAGAGAATAGCAAACCTATCATCCCAAATAGCATAAAGAGATTATTTTCCTAAAACATAGATGCTGAATGTCAGTTTGATGCCAATCACTGATTGTTTTTTTTAAATTGCTTCACAAGACTTTTTCATGCAACTGCTAAGTGCTCCAATTTCTTAAATAATCCAGTCAAAATGTGTATAGATATGGCTTTATTTCAGCTTTTGACTAATGGTAGGAGAAAGATCCATAATATAATCTTGTAAGACTTGACTCAGAATTCGAAATCAGATTTTGGCACATTTATCATCTCTGTGTTTAGGCTCTTTGTCACAGATTTACAGCCTTTAAAATCTGTTTCTTCCCAACTTTCAGCATAAACATTTCCTTGGATACACAAAAATATCCACGACAAATTAAAATACATGCATTGACTAGCTGATCACAGAAAACTTCATCTGGTAGGCAAGAAGAATGTTCCTATTACACTGTTGTTGACAAATCTAGAAGCAAAGATTTTTTTATGAGAAAGATATATTGCTAGCAGTATGGGCTTGCCAGAAACTCAAATCCTGTGAACATAAATGGATTCATACTGAAGAGAAATTGTTTAGGCCACTATTGGAAAGCTAGAGTGTTGATTTTTTCTTTTTATCACTCAAAAGAAAAAAAAAAAATAATTAGTCAAGTGTCTTTGCTGTAAGTTATAAGAAATTATTACAAGGGTTTTTTGTTAGTTTGGTTTTGGTTGGTTTGTTTTTGTTTGTTAGTTGGTTTTTTGGTTGGTTTGTTTTTTTGGTTTCTCCTTTATATGGAATCTGAAGAGAATTACATTGATAAAATGTTAAAAAAACAGAATGCAGGCTGCCTCCCATAGTCTGTATATTATATCTGCTTTTGTCTGCTCCAGTAGCAAGAGGAACAAACTCAGGCAGCCAGGATAATATCACTGTCACTTCCATGGTATTGTCACTTTTGTGCAAGTCCCTCTTGGAAAACAGGTGCAACTCCAGCAGACTTCACTGGACAGCTCCAGTTTACACCAGCTCTGATTCTCAGCTTCAAAGAAAAAGCCAATCATTTTCTGTAGTAATTTCAAGTTTTCTTGTACTGTGCTTTTCCAATTTACAGATGACTTGCATACTAACCCAGTTTGCCCTTATGGTATCACAAATAATCAAGGTGCTGTTTCCTGCTCTGCTGATCTACCACTCTGTGCAAAAGCTGCATCTCCAATTAGATGAGAAAACCAGATTTACTGCAGAGTAGCAGCAAGCAATCCTTAGTATTGACCCTGCAATCTTTATCAAATAGGAATTCCCATGGAATTTTGATTGAGGTGTCCAGAATTCACCTTTAGAGTTCATATATAAAGTTCTTCATATAAGAAGAGAAACATAGCGAGGACAAACATGAGTGGGGACTCTGATAGTCCTGAGAAAGGTAAAATGTAACATCAAATGATGATATAAGGATATCAGGAATTAAAGTCCTTCTACAAAGTGCAGAAATTTTATTCTGTACATTTACTTTCAACTAGGTATTTCCCCATGCCTTTACTATTTTAGAATATAATGACAAACACCCTTCCAAGCCTATATGAATGTGATATTTCAAAAATATTTTCCCCATGTAAATTAGAACAAAAATATCAACTTCATTGTTTCATTGTGACTATTTAGTGTCTTTTTTTTTTAAATTTTAAGCTCCCAGTTATGTGTTTTAAATACTACAAATTATAAAAGAATTGTTCAAAACAGATGTTTCTATGTCAAAGCCTTTCCCATAAAAATCATTGTAAAAGAAAAAATGTAATAACATAGGCTCAGAACAAGACTTCTCCTGAATAAAAGGTTAGATTTGAATGAATTTTCATTTTACAGCACAGACATTTTGATAAGAAATTTGTGATTAATTCCTTTCAAAAACCTCTCAAGAAGGAAAATCCTTTTACCATCTGTAAGCCTGGAATTACTGTGCAAGTGTGCTGAAGAGTGCTAGAGGCAGAGACAGGTATGTACTCAAAGCCACCTGGGCACTTCTCCTTCTTGGCTGACTCTGAAAAGCTCAAAGGAAGCAGAGAGAGTGTTCCTCTCCAAATGACAACAGAACAATGCAATCCCCATGCCCTTGACAAATCAGGTCAGAACAAAATAGGCTGCTTCATTTTCACCTGTCACTGCAATTTCCTTCTGCATGCTCTTCAACAAGGAGGACAAGAAGGGTACATTAAGTGGCTTTCTCCATTCCACATTATCCTGTTCTGCATCTGCAGTGATGATACATGCTGATGAGTTAATCCTTTCCTTAGAGCATGCCTCTATATGAAGTTGTGTTCTCCAAGAATGGGAGCAGGAAGCACGTTCTGAATCTTGAGATTCTACTCATCAATGGAGTATGCCACCATTAGAGCACTAAGCTGTCACAAAAATAATAGCTTAATTACATTTTCATGATGAGAAGTTCCCACTAAAGCTGATTCAGTAATGCATTACACTATTTTCTATGCTTATGACAAGGACCTTGGAAATTGTAAAATTGTAAATGTTTGTCTAAGAGAATAAGCCAGACCTAAATGCAATGTCCAAGTGCCAGCCCTGCAGTTTAGTTTCTTCCCTCCCTATCCCTGAAAATTTCAAATCCATAACCAGTGCCCAAATGTAAGACTTATTATTCCCTCCTGCACTTATATGTTTGGTCTCCAATCAAGTCTCTCTATGTGGCTTAAGCTCTCTGTCTCAGTACAGGCTTTTGGACTTTTATAATTTCTCATGCAGCAGTGAATAATGTTGAAAAGGCTTCATAGAATATAGATACCATCAATAAAATAGTAGAGAAGAGGGAAAAAAACATACTGGTAACCACTATGATTAGGAAATTCCAAAACTTTGCTGGATGAACAATGGTATAGGCACCAAAGGGTCACTTTACAGTTCATTCTTGAACAGAGCTGTCTTGGTTTGAAAGAAACCTGTCTGTCAAGGAAGGGGGGAACCTCCCTTGGAATAGAAAATATGACTCCCTTCCCTCAGAATTATATAACTTTGAAATTAAGGAGCTTTCAGGCGAAGAGATGGGAAAAAGGCTACATATAATACTCTGCTCTTCATTAAAAAGAGAAGAAAAGCATGAATGGCTCCAGGAAATCATAAGGCCACAGACAACAGCAGGAATCCAGTTGCTTCCATGATCTGCTATGCTTTGCATTGGAAAGCATGGTAGGAATACACTTAAGGAAAGGCTACCTGCCCACTCCTATTGAATATGTAAGTTTAGCATTTCTTAGGGATCTTAGGCTTTAAAGACTATAGTTTCTATAAAGGAGCAATGAAAAATCAGTTATTTAATTTCTTCAACCACAGTAAAATAAATTACAGTTTCCAACACCACTCAATTTGGAGCAGGTCAGATTCTCCCCTCTCTTTTATTGAGCAAAAAAACAATCCCAAAAAATTAACCAAAACCCAACTTGTGGTGATTGCTGCAAAAAGCAACAAGATACTACTGAAGTTAAAAGCATGTGTTTTCCTGTGTAACAATGCAGGTTTTTTCTACTAATGTCAATGCAAATGACTATTGTGGGTCAATCATAGCCTTCCATGAAGTGTGTCTGTTTTGGAAAGGTGTGAGTAGAGATGTGGATGGATCAGCAGAGATGCTGTGCAAGGTAAACACTCAGCCTTGTTCTAACAGCAGCAGAGGAAGGCTTCAGTGAGACTAAGAACCACAGGTTTGGTGCCCTTTTGGCACTAATATTTATGCACAAACACTTTTTTTTCCTGACAGATGTCAGTATTTGCCTACAGAGGGTCATGGTGGGTTTTCTCCCAGCCCAGCCAGATCTGCTGGATACTCACAACTAGTTAACAAAAAGATGAGACAACACTGGAGCCCAATAAATCCAAAACCATTTACCAATCCCTCATTCCATTGCTTCCAATCTTTCCTCTCCTCTTGTTTTCCTGGGGCCTCAGGCTCATTTCATCAAATACTGAAAGGCAATAATCTATATCAAGAAGAAGGGAGTGAATTCTTTTGCTGAAAAGACCATGTGAGTAAAAACATCATGCACAAAGAAACACATCTAATTGAAAAGCTGAAGAACAAATACTCTCCCTTCCTGCTGAAAGCATTTATTCCATACCTGCTCTTTTAAAAAAACAAAACCAACATTGACCAAAGCCAGTGCTCCCAGGGAAATGCTTTGCTCCAGGTTACATCCCTATCTCTGCAGTCAGTTTCACCTGATTGCAAAGGGGAATATTATCTTTGTAAGTGATGGACACAAGATCTGGTTTTAAAAGTTCCTCTGCTTATATTATATAATCTACAAATGTGAGAACAAAATACACGTCCCAGGAAAGTTACTTTTAGAAGGAAATACAGAACTCTGGAATTGTATTTGTGATGCTGACATAGGGAACTGATTTGGATCCCTGTTTTATTTGTCAGCACACTGTTAGTGCCCATATCTGAGGATGCAGAGACTTGTTTCTGTCACTTTCTACAAGAAAAGCAATAGTTAAGTTGGCATGAGATTCCCTGTGTCATTGATAATTTCATAGTACTGGAATCAGGTGGACTTTCACTGTTCCATCTCTGTTCAGTTGTTTGCTTTGTAATCAGTCTATTTTTAAAATCAGAATCATCTCTCATGGATATTTGGCTGTGTCTGAGTGCTGTACATGAATTAACCTTCAAATGTGCAAATGTAACAGCCTGCAGTGATTGCAGTCATCTTTCATTACAGACCCTTTTGCACAAATAGGTTTTTTCCACGTAGATAAGCTTCCCCAAAATTAGCAAAACCAATACCACAGGCATCAAAGGAAGGAGGCACCAGAGACAAAAACCAAGAAGCAAGGTGAGCCCTATCTCTCAGCCCAGGGACAATGTCACCATCCTCAATGTCCCTCCCTGAGCCCTGCCAGGGGTTTCATGTTTGTGCTGGCCCCAGAGCAGGTGCCCATCTCCCCTTAGCACCTGAGCTTGGGCTGGCATTGCAAACTGCTTCATTTCCAGCTGGGCTCAGGACTCTGCACACAAGTGATTCTCCTACCACTCCAAAGGATCAGCAGAAGCATCTGGCCAAGCAGTGATACATACAACTGAGAGAGGTGATATCCAAAACTGTCGCAGCAATAGTCATCTGCTTTCCTCTACAAGAGTGTTAAGCATGTGGAGGGGCTCATCATGTGCTTGAAGAGTGCCAAACACATGAACTGAAGCACTTGCCTAAAGTGGGGAGATGAACTGCAGCCTGCAGAAACTGAAGAGCTATTTTAGAAGGTGGCCATGAAAGACAAGTGTTTTCCAGAAGGCTTAACATAACCCCCTCAAAAATACACTTTGGGTCACTGTAAATGCACCATAAACCCTGGATTTACAGGGATAATATTTTACTAGAAATCAGTGTATGTGCAGAGAAGGAAATATGGCAAAATCATTTGTAGAATTTAAATAGAATTTTGTGTTGTCTAATACAAAATATTTTTAGATTTCATGCTTCATCGCAGTTTTGACTTTTTGTTTTAAAATGTGATTACAGCATTCTCACTGCTTTGCAAAGAGGATTCATAGTACATTTTAATTGGTACTCAGGCATACATTTTGGTTTTGATTCTTTCCCCAAAATGCAATAGAAATGCATAATAAAGTCTCAAAATAGGTGATGAAATCTTCTTCATGGCAGTTAACTGCTTTAGAGACAGTTTCATCAACATATTCTCCAATAAACTGATTAACATATATTTAAAAAGGTGGAAACTGTTTCCTCTCTGGAATCTGGGAAAGGAGTTCTGTTCTCCTGCCTAAATGTACTAAAGTGATGAAACACTGCTGTCTCAGCTTCTAGAAACAAATAGCACAGCAATATTCTCTAGTGGGCCTGTCCCCACTTTCTTTTTACTTCATTTAAAACAGAAAGCTGGAATTTCTTCTGGTTTACCCAAATTGTAGTAGATTCTCAGATAGATGTTCTCTTCAGGACAAGAGTAAAGAAGTTTATTCAGGGACTATCCCAGAGTTATCAGCCAGACACATCACTGCCTGTGAACCCATCTGAGACTCAGGCATAGCTCCAGAAGCCTGAGACTATTTTTGCCATCTGCAATGCTTGTCATCCACTGGCAGCTGAGAAGTGCCTACACTGCTGCTTCCTCCACTGGAGGTTTGGAAGCACTACAGAGGGAACAGAAGGAAGCACTGAGAACATTTTGTATTCTTGTGTTTGGGCTATGCAGAATAACATGTTTGGTGGTTTGTTTCAGGCACCTGGAAAGCAATTACCCTTGAGCTGGTACAGGTTCTCACACCTCAGAGAGTGGATCATCCCTGTATTGATAGACTGACAGGGACTGCTGGCACTGAAAGAACAGGCTGGATAGCCAAGGTCTGCTGACCTAGCAGGTTTTTCTAAGCTTACAAATAACAATATCAGCAGGCATTTCTGAAAGGGTTCATGGGCCTCAGTGATACTAAAATATTTTGTTACACTGACCTTGGGGCTTGTAGTGCCACCCATGTTTAACTGGATATCCCTTAACAGATGGAATTAAGAGGGAAAACAAACAATTTCTCCTGCAACATGCCAAACAGCAAGAGGACAGATTGCTTATTGATTTTGCTCTTTGTCTTTCAAAACACAGGACTGTTTCTTGTGTGTCTGTCCCATTGCTTTGTGCCTTGTTTCAGCAGGGGCTGCCCTGACACCCTCTTGGTGGTGCTCAGGAGCAGCCAACAGCAAAGGAGACCAGGGGGTTCCATAGACCAAATCTGCTTTTCCTGACCATGCACAGCAAAGCTTTATTGGGAAAATGCCCATTTGTTCCCTGCTTGGCTGAGTAACCTCTTCTTCTAAAAAAAAAAAATAAAAAATATATATATAATTTTAGCAAGCTAAATACTCAGACAACCTAATATCTTAGTAAATGATATTAAAAGACATTGTTTTCAGTCCCTAAACTGAAGCTTAAGCATAGTAAATGAAGCTCAAGATTTTAAGTCCAGTACTTTGTCCAAGTAACTGCACTGAAGAGCAAAGAGAGAAATAATGTATTCCCAGGCCTCTCCCTCTCCAACAGGGTATTACAAGAAAATTGCACCCCATTGTCAGTGTAAGAATCAGCTGTCCTTTCAAATGCATGCATTCTACAAAGACTGCAATGACCAGCTTGAATTTTGGTCCAAAGGGCAGTGCTGGGCAGCATTGGTTTTTGTCCCAGGAGTGGCTGTGGGAAAGGCTTTAGGGCTGCTGAATAAATTAGGTTGTTGGCTGGCTAAACAGACTAATGCCACTTCCTTGGCTTTGACAGGGCTGCTGAGTGATGCTGACTGCTAGACATGCTCCTTTGCAAAGCAGAGCTGCAATAGACTTTTTGCTTTTGGCTCAAGGCCATGGGTGTGAAGATTTTGATGGGATGTGTTGTATGAATCCATCTGACCATTCTCAGTCTATTCACGCTGGCATTCAGGTGCTGAGGGACAGTGTCAGTAAATCACAGGTTGATGACAGCTTAGATTGGTTGGGACCGCTCTTAGGAGATTGGGGGTTTAGTGGCTGGATAAGGAACTTGGTTAAAGTAGCCATTTATGCTTTGGGTGTTATTTTGTGCATACATGCTTTAGCTTCTTGTGTTTTGCAATGCTTATAGAGACTGGTTGATAAATCAATAAAGAAAATTTTATTGGTACAAAAGGAAGAGGGAGATGTGGGTAAACAAATGGGAGATGGAACAGAGAGCATAGCAGAAAATATTATGGCCTTGGTGGGTTATAAGCTCTGGAACAGGAACTTGTAGATATGAAAAAGTACAGCATATCCAGCTAGGGAGGTCTTGAAATGATGTGGTTTTGTGAGGCTGCCAAGTAATGCAAACAACAGGCTATCTGTAGTGAGAAATTTTTGCTAGAGGCTGTAGCCCTGGAACTGTAACAGTATATAAGGCTGAACTGTGAGAACAATAAATGAGTTCAATGACTTCAACACCCTGGATTTCTGTGATCGGACTTCAAATACTCTGCCTCCAATAAACACCTTCAGCTTTTACTTCTTTTTCTTGGGCTGTGGCCCTTTGCTTGGATTACTTGTTGCACCCTTCCTTTGGAGTCCTGTCTCTCAGACACTGCCATTTATCTGCTAGATCTTCCTCCTCCTTATCAGGTGCTTACAGACAGCAATAGTATGATAGGGAAGCTGCTGCTTCTGCTGCATCAAAAAGCAAAAAGCAGCACAGATGTGTACAAACACAACTCAACCAAGCCAAGCTCCAGGTCCTCATCTGCTTGTATGAGGCCAATAAATCAAGAACCAGTTGGGAATACACTTACCTAAACCTTCACCTCACCTGCTGGAGATGGAGCATGCTGGAAAACCATTGAGTTTTATAGCAGCTGATGAAATAGTGTTAGAAGCATAGCCTCTTCAGGTGCCCTGACCAGCTTCATTATTATGCTTTATTTGTTGCAGAGACTGACAGACAGGCATGTGTAAATTACTGGGATCTTTGTGGGTCCTCTCCCTGACCTACAGGATGCAGGACCATGGTCCAGGATACCTTCATTTTCAGTTCCATGTTTGATGTGAAGCAGGAGATTTGCTGTAAAAGCAGAATGTACTTCAGTGCATTTCTGTTAGAAATACTGGGTTTAGTTCTTTGCTTCTGCTAGGAGGATTTCCAGTGCCTAGGGCTAAGCTACATCCTCACACTAAATGACATTCCTGAAGGCCTGAGAGTGGCTTTAACTCCTCATGCTGGCTGAAACCCAAGGGAACCAACCTGACAGAGGCTGGTGCCTACCCTGTAATCTCTGTGGCAACTGGTATCACATAAGTCATTGCAATTCATTAATCTTACTGTCCACATGCTTTGGGAACAATTTTTCCACTATTTCTCTGGGACAGGAATGGTTGAAGTGGTACATTAAAGTTACAGGGATCACAGTGTGACCCATGTCTTTTGGGGACAATTCATACAAAGGATGAATTGTGCAGACTTGAGCACTTTTCCCCAGTTTTACCCAGTAACACCAACTGATAAAATGTTTGCTCCTGTATCCCATGATACTACTCAATAGGAGGTAAAGATTATATTCAAGCCATTGTTCATGAATTTATGACAATATCTGAAATGGGAAAGCAGAAGTTGCCTTTCTTGCAATGAAAATCTGTATTATGTCTGTTAGAGCTTACTGGTTTGTATCCAGGATTTAATTTATTTTCTATGGAAGCAAATCAATTTTCAGCACTAAGGTATTTTGATGTATTCGTTTATCTCTGATTTATTTGTATAAACATGACAAATTTAAATTCTAAACACCTTCAACCCTTCACCCCTCTAATGGTAATTAATTCACAGTGTGTTCCAGTACCACTCAGTGCAGGCTTAATCAGATCATCAGTGGTGGATGTCAACCACAACATCTGTGACATTTGCATCAAACCAGGAGGAGCGTGGTGCTGTATGAAACCACTCTTGTGACACAGTTCATTTTGAGATTCTAAGTGGCCATGCTGCTTAGAAAGCAGGATTAGATGAAGATTCTTTAGTGCACTTAATCCATAACTGAAATATATTCATTACTCTCGTCCCATTGTAGGAGACAAATGTTTTATTTAAGCTCAGAATGACCTATCTGAACAGGACCTATGTAGTTACATTATAAAACTGAAGTCTGTCATGAAAAAGATAAGTTGGAGCTTGTAACATGGCAAAATTGTATATCAGCTAGGACACTGCTGTGTCAAAGGTGCCACCACTATGTCAGTGTTGTTCCTTTGCAGGCAGCAGGGATAAAATTTGTCATTTTTCCCTTTAAATATGGCACTGTGGTCTATATTGGAGAGGTCCAACCACTATGCCTTCCTTGGATATATCTGAGCAAAGCATTAACTTGTCAGACCACTGTCTGCTGGTATTTCCACAATATCTGTGCTGCAACCATGGCTTTGGCTCACACTCCAGAACTGAGCTGGAGGACTCCAGACTAAAACAATGAGTGCTGACAGCTCCAGAGAGGAGCCAAGCTCCTGTTGTGAGTGGCTGTCAGAGCACATATGCTCATGTGCACTGGGGGACGGGCTGGAACAGTGATGCTGTGCTTTTCTGCAGACACAAAGGCTGCCTGCAGGCCCTGTCAGAACTGCTTCTCCTGGGCTGGAATCAGCTGCAGGTCTCTGCCAGTGAGTTGCTCTGGAGGTGTCACTGGTGGCTGCCTTAGGCTGCAGTGAGTGCAGAGCTGGGTGCCTCCAGCAGGGCTGTGGTGCTGGGCTGAGGAGCAGCCAGGATGCACCTGCCTGGCTCTAAACCTCTCCCATTGCTGTGGTGCCTAAAGAGGCCACCTGGAACAGAGGCTAGACAGTGTTAAAGGAATAAAATAGGAATTTATTAGGAGGCCTTCAAAGGTTACACCTTGAGCAGTAAAAGAGCCTGGTCGTGGTTCCACCTAAGATGGACCCAAGGTGGACTCCAAGTCAGGAGTTCCCACACTTCTATAAGTTTTGGTCCATTTCTATATTGGGGTTAATTGTCCAGTTCCAGCTCCAGGTTCTGCAGTCCCATCCTCCCACATTCTCCCCTCAATTCTCTGCTGTTTGCACTTTTTGGGCCTGAATCTGCAGTGGTGTCCTTGTTTCTGGGGATGGAAAATGATTGTTTTGTCTGACCGAGCTCTGAGGAGAACTTGCCAACACTTTATCTGAAGGTCAGAGTTATATACTAATGCAGTACAGAATCTGAAAAATATGAAAGCTAATACTTAAGGCATTAGCTAGACCTAATTTGGAATAACAAAGAGGAATTAAATTTGCTAACAAAGTATTAAAAGTTTTCTATGTCTGGAATTATTTTAACAGCCCTCATGTACTTTGGTCACTTGAGACAGTCTTGCTGGAACAAAATGAGGTTTACATGTTTCACTCTGCTTTGGAAAAGTGAAAAGTGGTTTGCACAGGGGAGAGGCATGTACATTTGTGTCCCTTAGGGGCTACCACAGTATGACAGACTGGGGTGTTTACTTTCTATTCTCACTGATTCAGAGTAGACTTTTTTAATCCTGCATAATTTCAGATAATTAAGTGGGGATTAAAATGAGAATTTCCCTGGTCAGTACACCCTGATTAATTTTGCCCAACTTCACTTGCCTAAATGCTGTTTAGATGATGCTGAGGATAGTGGAGGGCAGGGGGGGGGTGGATAGGAATAGAAAAAATAATGATGAATTACTGGACCAGGTAAAAATACAGAATTAAACTAACTGTTGGTTGGTACAGATTTTTAAAAGAAACTCTTGCTGAATGACAGTGTCTAGCACAGAACAGGGAAGAGAAATGGAGGGGATGTAAAAATCAAACAATTCTATAACAGTTTAAGGTTGTTTGGTGTTTTTTATTGTTCTAAGAAAACAAAAGCAGCAGAGCAGCCCAGAATCTTGTTTGGATAAGGAGCATACCTGACTATGACCAACCTTTTGGTCAGATAAGACAAATCAAATTGTACAAAGGGAATGGCTGAGTCTGTGAAGCTTTCTGTGACAATGGGTGGAGGAGCCTTCAGGTTTTCTTTTCTGATAGTGAAAGATTTTTTTGAGGCAAGAACCATAGTGGACAGCCATAAAGTTATATTTTTTTAGTATACTTTCCAATGTCTGTTTGGAATTAAGAAAATCTAGACACTTTCTTGTTGCAGGCCTTTAGAGTGGTTAATAAATGAAAGCCTCTGTCTCTCTGAGAAAGTTTCCTTTATTTTCTGGTTCACCAGTTGTATTAATTTCTGTCTCTGGGATAGCACTTTAAAAATATTTGAAATATGTGAAAATGTGTTTTCATTTTTGGACATAAGTATAACTTTTATGTTAGTACTTACTGTTGTGGGATAACAATCACTCATATATTTTTAAAATTAGTTTTTAGTCACAATTTATATCCCTTTAAACATCTTTATCAGAAACCAGTGTAGCAAAAATCTCTCCATAAGAACAATACTTTATTCAAAATGTGTTTGAACAGCCAAACAAACACAAACCTTGCCAGACCAGCAGTCCTGGTAATGTAAGCTGTGCTGTTTAGTGGTGGTCAAGTGATGGTCAAGGGAGGTACCAAATAATTGGTGCCTTTTGGTTAAGGGGGACTGGGGATCCCTGGTCCTGTGGATGCTGTGCCTGCAGCAGTGCTGAGCTGTAGAAATTTGGGATCCCTGGCCCTATGGATGCTGGGACAGCAGCAGTGCTGAGCTGTAGAAATTTGGGATCCCTGGTCCTGTGGATGCTGTGCCTGCAGCAGTTTTTGGCTGTAGAAATTGGGGATCCCTAGTCCTGTGGATGCTGTGCCTGCAGCAGTGCTGAGCTGTAGAAATTTGGGATCCCTGGCCCTATGGATACTGGGACAGCAGCAGTTTTTGGCTGTAGAAATTGGGGATCCCTGGTCCTGTGGATGCTGTGCCTGCAGCAGTTTTTGGCTGTAGAAATTGGGGATCCCTGGCCCTGTGGATGCTGTGCCTGCAGCAGTTTTTGGCTGGGGGGATTGGGGATCCCTGGTCCTGTGGATATCTGTCTGCAGCAGTATTTGGGGGGCCCTGGGAGCCCTGGGCCTCCTGCTCTGGCTGTGCCCTGCCCTTGGAAGGGAAGGGATGGGGAGGGAGGAGTGGAAGGGAGTGGAGCCAGCTCAGAGTTTGGGCTGGGCACTCTGGTGAAAAGCAATGCTGGTTCTTTGCAGAGCACAGTGTCTTTGCTCACCCTCTGCCCTGAATGTGCCAATGTAAGCAGCAGTTCTGGTTTTGTGGTTTAAAAAATTTAAGAAACTCCTTGGTGCAAACATCTCTTGTAGCACAAGGTGGCAGCAATGCTCTATTATTGACACATGAAGTTGGAGCAGCAGAATGCAAAACTGAGGTTTTTTCCTTGGATGTTACTTCATCTCCTCCTTCCCCCCAACTCCTATTTTCCTTGATAGCTGGGAGTGGATGGGGTGGAATGGAATGGGAAATGGTTATGTCCTGAGTTTCAGTCTGGGGTCTCCTACCTCAAAATCACAGATAATGGCATCAATTAGAGGTTGATGCTGTAGGGAAATGGCAGGGAGTAAGTCTCTAGTGTTAATTAATTTTCTCACTAACCCTACTACCACTGCAAAGCTTGTGCTAACTGCAGGGCCACTGAGCCACCCAGGAGGAGCACTGTAGAGCTAGTACAGGTTGAAGTCCAAGGATGAGGAATAGTAAGTCACACTACAATAAAGAGCTGATTCTCTGTTAATTACTGCACCAAACAATGTTTTTCTTTGCTGAACTATTTAGAAATCTTCAGAACAGATGTGGATATTGAACTTCTTGTAACTTTTTCTCAAGACTGGCACCATGTTGACCATAAACACATCATTTTCAGCTGATGAAAGTTCCAGCAGTTCTTATTTTCCTTGTGGCTGTATTCTCTATTTCACATCTAGGTTGGTATCAGTGTCCCTGAAAGTCATATGGGACAGCTGTGGGAAGGATTGCAGTGGATGCCTTTGGCCTTTCACTCTCTGTTTTTTCTCCTTCACTGCTCTGAAGTGGACTCAGTTGTCCTTTATTCCTTACACAAACATTAACTGTTCCTTTTTGCTGCCCAGTTTTGATGTGCTGTGCCATTGTTGTTCTGTGTGATGTGGTGTAGTTTGTTTAGCAGCCTCTTGAGAGTGTGGATTCCTCTGAAGGGCAGCAGTGGGATGGATGTGTGTGTGTGTGTGTGTGTGTGCAAAGCCATCAGTGCTCAGCCACTGCCCTTGGGGCTCTCCTGGGCTCCCTGAGGTGAGGCCAGCCTGGATCTCAGCAGGTGTCACCCTTGGCTCACTGCACAAGCCATTTGTGAGCTGCTTTTCCCTGCTCTGCTGCTCTGACCCTGCCCTCCTGTGCTCTGGAGCAATGCTCTGCCTTGGCTGCATGTGCTGTGGAAGGAGACAGGATGGTGTTCCCATGTCTGAGTGTCAACATTCCTGCCACTGGGGAACACTAATTCAGTACAGATTGTGGATAGAGCTGTTTGGGATGCAAACCCACAGTTAAAAACCATCTGTGATTTCCCTGTATCTGCACTTTTAGAGCAAGCAATTACATTTCTGCAGTTGTTTTGGTGTACTGGAAACAACTTGATGCATTTCAATATGTAGCACCTTCCAAATGTGCAAATGATGTCACCCTCACCCTTCTGGGTGGCACAGATTGAGGATTGGAACTTGGATTTCTTGTCTTGGCTGTTATTATCACTAAGTGTTAGCCAAACCTGCCTTGTCTAGTTAGTGACAGTTTTTTTGACTGGAACACAGATGAAAAATTGCCCCTTGTCCTGGTGTGTTCCACAGATCTTTGCAGCTGTATGGGTGTGAGGAACATCTGGGTTACAGGGTGATGTCACAGCCATATTATGGAAGGACCAGAGACTTGCTGCACTCTGGGTGATTTTGGAAGAATGTCATTCTTGTAACCGATTTCAGCAGTTGTTGGGGTTTTTGTTTGGTTTTTTTTTGCTTGTTTGTGTTTTTTGTTTTGTTTTTGCTTTCTTTTTTATTTTTTTCTATTTTTTTTTTGTTTTGTTTTTTTAGGACTTTTCTAGGTTCTGAGGAAGTGGGACACTTTTTACCAGCTAACTTCTACATTGTTTAGTGCAGCCTAAAGTACAGTTTGACCAAGGATTATATATGTTATTGATTAATATCAAAGGCTACATAGGTATTTTTGACATACATAAATGCATCCATGTGTGTTTTTCTATACAGTAGGAAAGTCATATCATCACTCAAGAAAACCACACTGTAGCTATTAAACATATGCTAAAACTCAGAATTTCCATTAATTTA
The DNA here is from genome assembly GCF_903797595.1 of Erithacus rubecula. Classification (NCBI taxonomy): domain Eukaryota; kingdom Metazoa; phylum Chordata; class Aves; order Passeriformes; family Muscicapidae; genus Erithacus; species Erithacus rubecula. The sequence continues at coordinate 8,128,046 of NC_136674.1, forward strand.
ATATACCATGAGTAGCTGGAGAATAGACTGTACAAACAGGAGATGCCTGCTGCAACTGGAATTAGCATTCAGCATCTCATGTGTTTTGTATCATTTCCTTGCCTTGACTCCAGCTGAAAAGTATTGAAGTTCTTTTTGATGAAGTCCTCTAAGTTGCTTTTTTGCTTCCCCTCCAAATAGTTTCACAAATTATTAGCTTCAAAATTGATAGTGCCAAGTGAAATGACCAAATGAGATACTCCAAGCTGGTGGGAATGTGTGGTCAGGTTCTTGGCTTGTTGTTGTCTTGTCTTTTGCTTTATTGTTTTCTAACACAACTGGTCAGATTACAGGGATTAATGTAGCAGGTGATCCATATGCTAAGAAATTCACGTGCTTGGGGCTATCACTTCCTCTGTGAGGAATACCCTGGGAATTCACTGCTCCAGGAACCTTCAGGGATGTGTGTGCTCCTTTGTACCAGCACTGTGATTAGATTGAGCCTTTTGGGTCTGAAAGGCATCACAGTAACTCTGCTTCTTTGTTGTGCATTTGACATTTTCTCTCATCCCTGCCATGAATTGTGAGTGTGACCTCCTAAAATGCTTGTCCTCATTGAAGATGAAATTACTGAGCATGTTGTTTTAGGTAGACACCTTTGGTACATGCATTGTCAGGACAAGGCAAACTGTGTTTGTTCATGCATGCAGACCTAAAAATCCCTTCCACCCAAACAACTAAACTCTAGAAAATATATCACACCTGTGGCAGCAGCCAGCAATGTCCAAATCTGCTGCATAGCAGTGGGTAAACTCTTCTTTTCTCTTGTGACTTGCACTTGTGTTCTCTCCATTTCCCTTTTTCTGGATGGAGACTTAGAGCTGGCTGCTTGTCAAATGTTATAATGTGAAGTTAATCATGTGGCTTGTGGAGAATGACACATTGACACTTTTCATAATAATTGCTTCCTACACTGGAAACCTCCAGCTGTTTTGATGGAAATAAGGTGATGTGACTGTGACAACACAATCCCAAAGCCTCCAGATTGAACATTTTAGTAAAAAAGTATGTTTTTTTAATCTTTATGACACTAATCATCGATGACTACATATGGAAATTAAAGGAATACCTAGAAATTTCTTCAAATTGTTTGCAAATATATGTAGGTGATTGTTAAATGGCTTTATGGATAAGGATTACTTTTATATCTTTGCAGCAATAACTGTTAGAAATGCCCTTTGAAGGGGAATAGATTTTGTTTTGGAGAGTTCAAAAATCTGTACTGCAAGATCACTCTTTTCAGTTCTGATGCTATGCAAGTGTGGGCAGCAAAAGAATTTTGGAGGCTTTTACCTTGGAGGAGAATGTATGACCAGTCCAAGAGGAATGGAAAGTCATGTAAAGTTATTCTGTAGTGAGAAAACTGAGTACTTTTCATCCTATAGGCAAAATTATTTATGTAAATAACAGTCATTAAAGCTGGATGGGGAATATTTATTGTTACTGTTTTTTGCCCACATGAAACATTAAAGATTGGACAGGAAGTACACTTCTAGTGAGACACATAATTATTCTGTGAAAGGATGAATATGGTCAACTATATTTCATTTTCTATTTCTTTGGAATTATTGCTTCTGTATTTCCTCCTCCCTTTTCCACTCCCCAATAACACTAGGGTGAACGTACATCTGCTAAATCTATAATGTCTCTAATGACCACTTGATCATTTCAATTTCAGATCCTCTGATCTTGGAACATGCTGCTGATTGAAGTTGAAGGTGCTGATTATCATTATTTTTTTCTCCCCCTCATTCAGCTCTAGGTTGCAACAGATAAAACTGCTATTATACTACAGGAGAGTGCTGAGATTACAGCAACAAGAGTACAGGTTCTGCTTAATTGTGTTCTAAAGGGAATATGCAGTTATGCATCTTTCTTTTTGATGACAGTTATTCTAAGAAAACATTAAAAAAAGGCATTTCTTGAAGACTCTGGAAAGGCAAGTAGGCAGTAGTGCAGTAGTAGTCATTGCTTATTGTATTTAAAAATGATCCCAGAAATCACATCATGTAACTTGATCAAGAGATGGATTTAAAATCCCTTAAGTTCCTTGTGTTTTGTCAGTGGTGACAGATCTGTTGATGGAGCAACTGCTGGAAAAGACAACTCATGGGACTGAAATACCTTATTAAACCACAATCTGCTTTTAGAAAATATAAAGTACAGGCACTTGAGTGTAATTTAGGCTGTGTGAATATGGCCCTCAGAGGGACCTCTGCATAGAAGTTACTTTTTAACCTGTATCATACTGAGGCTAATTTTGCCAAATATCACTGAGGAGTACCAAATCCCAGAATAGCTTTACAGGAGCCTAGTCTGGATGGAATTCTCTGTGTCTGTCTGAAGAAGATCTGGAAGGTAATTAATTACAACAATTGATTTATTTTGACTTATGCCAGTCACTGGAGTATATACTCTGCTTTCAGTTTTCAGTGGTAGATATTGCAGTTTCTTTTCTTTTAGTTAGCTTTGTGTGAGGTACCTTAAAAGGATGCTTTTCTTTGAGGCAGGACAACAGGGTTGCAAGCCATTTGCAAAACTAGTTATTTACATCTGGGAATACCCATAGACACTGTGGTTGATTAATTTTTTTTCTCCCAAAGTAGCAATTTTTCATCTTTCTGAGCAATACCCAATTCTGCCTCACCTTTCCTGAGAGCCCTTCCATGTTGTTATGTTATATTATGTTCTGTTATGTTACACTACACATAAAAGAAATTTTATTATTTTAGATTCATTAATGATGCAAAAGACCACTAAGATAATGAACTTCAACTTTTATTTCCACTCTTTTGTGTTTCAATGTGTGTAAAGTCATTTAAGACTGAAACTGGTGCATATCCAAATAAAACCTCTGGTCTTATTGATGACTAGATACCAGATAAGTAGATATTAGATTTCAGAATTTGCAAGTTGTGGTTCAAAGAATGCAATAACTATAATATATAATGTGATATCCCCCATTTTCCAGCTTAAAAAGTTAGACTGAAATGAGTACTTTCCTGCTACATAGGATTTTTTTTATGGTATGGTGATTCATAACTCTCAATAGCTTTCTGTGTTTAGACACAGCATCTTAAAATGCAATGCCAGCTTTTCTCCAATCCCTTTCATCTTAGGGAAAGATACCTGTTATTTACTGCTCAACTGTCACTGTCACTTGCAGTTATCACAAATTGCTGTTCACTGAATTACTGCAGGGGCACTATTCCAGCACCACTTCACAGGTTTGTGGTATTTGTCTTTTAGAGCAGGTGTGTATGCTGATTCTTAACCTGCAGCCTTGATATTGCTGCCAGTGGCAGGAAAATGGTATGTCTGGATTCTGGTAAGGATAAATTAGATATCATTAAATGTGTCTGCTTTTCATCCTTTGAGAAACCAACAGTTTCTGTGTGATGGCTCATCTGCCCTGTGGTGGATAGAATACCTGTGTTGATATCTTGTTCAGGGTTATGGAGTGATCTGCAGCAGGGAATTTGGATGCTGTAAGGCTCCACTTTATATTGTTTGACCCATGTGTTGATGACACAGATATATAGGTTGAAAGTGGCCATCTGCAATGTGACATAGAAGCATTCTGCAGAAATGGCCACAGTTGTGAAAGGTGGCTGCATTTTCTCACTGTAACTTAAAATCTGATGATTCTTTGTGGTGACTTGACAGTACTCCATCATACCTCTTCCTCTTTCCAAAGATTTGTTATTGTCTGTAAAGTGACTGCTTCTGAAAGATGTAAACTGTGTTTGTATTCTATACAATACCTGTTTTGCAACTTCCACTGGATTTTTACAGTACAGTTTCCTTGCAATTACAGTTCCTGGCTGTTGTGTGTCTTCATTCCACCTGCAGTGAAGTGTCTGTCCAGTTCAGCATGAAGCTCTGTGGTGTTCCTTGTGTTCAGTGTGAGTCCTGTCCATGTACAAGTGGTGGTCAGGGCTTGACTTGTGTATGATGCCAGGGGTTAGCACAGGGATGAGGTATTAGAGGAGATTTTGAGGGTGTTCTGGAGAAGAGTAGTTGGCACTTTATGAAGACAGAGGTTTGTTAAGGTGTTTGACTATTGATATGAGAGGATCTGATAGTTTCTGGATGGGTGTCATTCCATGTAATTCATTCCCATTAAAATCTGAAGGACAACAAACATGTTTTTTCACGCTTCATGTCTCACATCTTCACTCTTAACCATGTGAATGTGGACTTGCTTTGCAAAAGGACTCTGCTTTTTTCCTCTGTCAATACTAAAGGAAAAAGTGTTTTAAAATGATAGACAAACAGGGGCCAGTGATCTCTTGGTGTAGTTCTGGTTAACATTGTCTGCCAATTTTTCTCAAATGCGTCATCACTTCCTCATTTAAAAACCTCTTCACATCTGAACAGCAATGCAGATGAAACAGAGATAATTTAGAACAGGAATCTGATAATTTTCATAAATTTTGCTGCTTGCAGAATCTATATTAACAATATGTGGTCAACAAGACCATATGACTCATCTATTTTCATGGTTTTTTTGTGTCTGTGTTTCTATAATAACCTGGTTTTGATATACTGTATTCCATAGTTCAATACTTAAGACAGTCACTTTATTATTATTACTGAGCAACTGTATTCTAGAGGGTTTCTCTGATGTAGTACATCTTGCTCAGTCTGTTACAGCAAGACCTTCAGAATGCCTAACCACAGTAATCACACCATTTTTTCATCCCCACTTCCAATCTTTAGTTGATGACTCCTACCATACATCATCACCATACATCCTCATTTGAGCAGTCCAATTTACATATTGTTGCCATCACACTGAAACTTCTAATAAATTTCCCTCAGTGGCAGAGATCTATGTGAATAATGGCTGTGCCTAAAACTGCCGTCTTAATACCTTTGAAAGTGTCATCTTCCTGGAGCTTATTACTCAAGTTTTACTAGTGCTTTGTAACTGATGTGCTGCCTGAGTGACATCTTTGAAAACACTGTGAACTTTCTTTTGCCTGTGGTGACACTGCAAGTATTTGCAGTCCTTTAGGTGTTATGTAAGCAAACTGAAAATAACTCTTTGAGTGTGATGTACAAGGTGCTGATCACTTTCTTCCATGCCATCATGAGCTTTTTCACAGGAGAGAGATTTTGCTTTTGTCATTGCAAAGACTTGGAGCACCATATAATTTACAAATAATTTATGAGTGGGGTGATATCAGGCTGGTTGCTGGTCACTAGTGGGGTTTTGTAGGGCTCTGTCTTAGGCTCAGAGCTCTTCAGCATCTTCATAAATGACTTGGATTCAGGACTTACAGTGGCACAAAGAAAATTAACAGATGATGCAAAACTGGGAGGAGCTGTTCACTCCCTCAATGGCAGGGAGGCCCTGCAGAGACCTGGACAGAGTAGGGACTGGGCAATCACCAACCATATGAAATTCAACAATGGAGTGCTGGATTCTGCACCTGAGCTGTGTGTGCAGACTGGGGCAGGAGGTGCTGGAAAGCAGCACCACACAAAGGGGGTTTGGCTGGGGGTCCTGGTCCATGGCCAGGGGCATCTGAGCCTGGAGGGGCATCCCTGTCCTGAGGCACCAGAATTGCCAGTGGGGCAGGGAGGGAATTGTCCTGCTCTGCTCTGGGGCAGCCTCACCTCCAGTGCTGTTGGCAGGTTTGGGCACCACAGTATAAAAAAGATATTAAACTATTAGAGAGTGTCCAAAGGAGGCCATGAGGACAGGGAAGGGCCTGGAGGGGAAGCTGTGAGGAGCTGCTGAGGGCACTGGGTCTGCTCAGCTGGAGGAGACTGAGGGGAGACTCAGTGCAGTCTGCAGCTCCCTGGGAGGGGGGGAGCAGGGGCAGGCAGTGAACTCTGCCCTGTGTGACAGGGACAGGACCCGAGGGAATGGCCTGAAGCTGTGTCAGGGGAGGTTAAGGTTGGATGGTAGAACAGGCTCTTCTTTCCCCAGAGGGTGGCTGAGCACTGAACAGCTCCCCAGGGCAGTGGTCACAGCACCAAGGCTGGCAGAGCTCAAGGAGCATTTGGACAATGCTCTCAGACACTTGATGGGATTCTTGGGGTGTCCTATGCAGGCCAAGAGTTAGACTTAGGTGATCCTTCTGGGTCCCTTTCAATTTGGGATATTGTCTTATGTTGTGTAATCCAAGCACTTGTCAGTGAGATTATATTGTGGAATAATTATTTTCTTTAACCAACGATTCCAATTCAATATTTATCTATATATTTTGTGCAAAGGGTAGTGGAAATACTGGTGATGGGAAAATAACTGCATCCACATGGTAGAACTGAAATGTTATTCAGATTAAGGTTTGCTTTAGCTAGCAGGGGAGATGCTAGGAGATTATGAGTCAGGACTGAAAGTTGCTGAAACTGTTTTGGGAACAGCAGTTATGGGAATGTGTATGTGGCTGGGAGTTGTTGCAGGCTCCCTCTTTCAGTCAAATGCCCTGTAGGTGCAATTATTAAACAAGAAGTAAACAACTGTTTGTTCTTTATTTTTCTTGCAAGTATGCAATCTATCTTGGCTCCTTGGCTACATAGCCTTTATTTGTTTTCACTTGCCACATTTGGATGTGCTTTGCACCCTCTGTCTTGACTGATTAGAAGAAGTGCAGAGAAAATGAAAGCTGGAACAATCCATTGCATGAGGATTGTTTTATGGAGACAAATCACTTGGATGTAATAGATGGCTTGAAGTTTTTCCTCTTAGTGTCCTAAATGAACTAGCTATTCTATAGTCAGAAAAAAAAGTTTATTTTCTTGTATAGAAGGAACACAGTCTTTGAAGGGATGAACAGACAGAAGCATAGTGAAAATGGGTGTGACAAAGGACAGTACACTGCTCCAGGGCTGATAAAATTGCTCATGTGGCAGTGCCATAGTTGGAGGAATGTAGTACATATCTGTTGCATGTGGAGTGTAACTATTACTAGAATGTGATGGTGATTGTAAAGCTAAGCAGTCTCTAGGATCAAGAGAATTGGGGAAGGAAGTCTAGAGTCAAGAGGGTTTGGTTTTGGGTTTATCTGTTGGTAGTTTTTAGACAAACCAGACTCTGCCTGCCCAATAAAGAGGGTAAGAGGTAGAAGGAACCTCTAATGTATGATTTGGTTTGTGCTGGTGCATTGGAGGATGGCATGAATGGAAGTGCCACCTCTTCTAGAGCTGCTGGTTAAAATGATGGCATCTGTTAAAATACATAGCTTCTGAGATGTTTGAGAACTGTTTTATTTCAGGTTGGAGTCTGGCACTGGAAGAGCTAATAAATATTTTTCTTCTGGTTTTCATCTGTGACTAATTGGTGAATAAATTATATTGTTAGCATGAAACTATATTATGTTTCTGGGGTTTTTTTGTAAAGATGTGAGTCATGAATAAACAGTGCTAATACATTTTGGTTGGTGTAAAGTCAGTAGCTAGCTGCAGTACTGGAGCTAGATGTTTTTAGAATGTGCCAGACTCAGGATTGTGTGTGTTTTTAGGCAGGAGCTCTGTAAATACCTAGGAAATTGCTTTTCAAAAATACCTGATAAATTTCAATGCCTCATTGTACCTTTTTGACCCAAGGACTTGCAAAGAAATAATTCCTGCTTTCAGGAAATCTGCCTACAAAAAAATTGTAAAATTATGATGGAGAAACCCACTTTTGTTTTGACCCAGACCTTCAAATGACCAGATATCTCTTTGATTTCCACTGCCCTTCCCCATTTGTTATTAAAAAGATAGCTAAATAAAATGCATGAAAGTATTGATATGTTTTGATATACACTTCCAAAGGCAAATATAATTTCCCCACAAATATGTGGAAAAAAAAGAAAGCTGTATCTGTATTATATTTCAGAAGGATACCAAGTTGTGTCAAAAAACACTGTCCTTTACAGAGGAGTCCAAGTGGAGAGGAAATGTAGAGCTGTGTCCCTGAGCTGAACTTGTACTTGTCACAGTGCACTGGGAGACCCTGAGGAAGCCCTGGTGGAGGTTTCTCTGAGCTTCTTAGCTCTAGTTTTGCTGATACTTGTTTAGGTGGTAAATATTCAAGAAATGTTCTGTCTAGAGATATATACACCAACCTGAGTCTTGTTCTCAGGGCTCTTTGGCAATATGAATAACAATCTGTAGTCTGGGAAGCAAGGCACATTTTCCCTTTGCAGCATAATGGCACTTGAAATTCCTCTGCTGTCCTGGGTGAGATGCATGCAGACTCAGCAGCATGAGATGCTGCAGAAATGTCTTTACGTATGCTATGGGTTTGTGACTGCTTCCACAGCCATGTAAATCAGAAGCAACTTCTGAAATCTATTTTATGTACTAGTATATAACTGTGTGTGAGAGAAAAAGATTTATTTTGAGAAATGGGAATGACAGCTTGCTTTACGTTTCTTTCCCTTGCCTTGAAAAACAAAATGTGTTGATGATGTTCTTCTAATGGGCTCTAAAGGCTGAGCCCTTAAAATTAGCAGGTTCATCAATAAAAAAATTATTCCTAGCAAGAGAGAATGTTGTAATAAATCAGTTGAGACTCCGTTTTCTTCATGTGGGAAAAGGCTTTTCTTTATTGACACAACTTATTTTATACAGTTTTTACAGACCTCGTGCAGCTTTGATTGGTTAATAGCTTTCTTGCCAATTACTCTATTGGTTAGTAAAGGTTATTTTGCTTGTCCATCAAATCTCTCTATTCTTGAATTGTTTACATATTTCTTCACTGATTCTCATGGGACAAATCCATTGTTTACCCAGGTGCAGTTGTTTTTCAAACAGGAATATTTTGTTGTGTTAACAAACCTTTCACACCAACATTACTTGTGCCTTGGAACTTGCACGCTGCTCTTAAAAGAAGTGACAGACTAGCTTTAATTTTGCAGAGAGATCTGATTTTATGAGGCCTTTCATTTATAATTTCTCTACCTGTCTACAGCAGGAGAACTGCCAAAAATTATGCTTAATTTATGGTACAAAAAATACAGTTATAACAAATA